>NC_143201.1:28218409-28539545 GCF_051530095.1 Phoenix dactylifera | reverse complement strand
ATATTAATTAACATACCCTACAAAAACAGAGCAAGAATTGAAAAAAAAAAAAAAGGAGAAAAAGAAAAGGACTCACAAGTGGTGAGTAGAAAGGAATACACTCCAGAAAACCACCACAAAGTCCAAGAGAATTCGAGGAAATCAAGAGTAATAGCAAAAACTAGGAGCAAAATGGACTCTTTTGCGCCCAAATGGGCTGTCATTGAATTAGATTCTTGCCTTCACGACCGGTCAAGTACAGTGTTAAATCCTACTTGAATTTTGGCCCGTTAGTAGAAGACTGCTTGTTCAGCTGACCAATTTCTTTTTGGGATAAATATGGTCCGGATGCCACCTTCAAACCAGCAGACCCAAGTCTTGTTGGCTTTTCACGTTAAAAAGCTAGGCAAAACCTGGATACTTACATCTATTCCTCTTGTTGTTATTCTTAAAATAAATCTAAAATTTTGTTTGGTTGGACATATGGAAACTCAAGTTATTGTAGAGAATTTCTTTTTCGAAAATTTAGAGGAATTGAGACTTGAGAGGACTGGTGCTCATCCAATAAGTCGAGTATAGCTCTTTGGCCTCCATCAGAAATAGTGCACTTTATCTGGGTTAAAGTGGTTATTCGAATTATAAGTGAAAGACTGAAATAAACCCCTTGTTTATCACTCATTCCAGACTTGCTCACAGGCTAAAGAAAGGAAAGGATACAAAAGTGTACAATAGTTCCTCCTTTTTTCTTCTCCCTCAAAAATAAATGATCCAATTTCCAAGAGAGGAAGACCATAACACAAACGCAAACAAAGGCAGATATAGAGAGGAGGAGGGAGTGAAGGAGGGAGGGAGAGCATCATATACCTGTAGATGGGACCATAAGTCTTGGCGAGGATACTGAACACATCTGGTCCATGCTTGGCGAGCAAGGGAAGGTGCCCAACCAAGAGGGTGGTGGGAGGTCCGGGCACCTTCCTCACCCCCCAGTAGGGAGCATAGAAGTACACCAAGAACCCCACAACCAAAGCCACCAACGTGAAGAGATACGCTGCCCCTGACTCCATGCCTCCTCCGAGGCTCATCTCCATCTCCATCTCCATCCTGGCTCTTGCCCACACCAAACAAACAAACAAAGAGCTAGAGGGAAAGACGCACACAGGGCTCGGCTGATGGCAGCCCTGCACTCTAAAATATATAGGACGGTGAAATCAACTAGGGGCGCCGGAGTTAGAATCGCCTCCTTTTAGAGTCACCTCCCTCCAGCCTCTCAAAAAGAGCATCTTGCCCTGGCCTTATTGATTTGGACCGGCGTTCTCTCCATAGCCACCCATTGTGCTTTCTCTTTCAAAAAGCCCGTACTTCGGTTGGATGTTTATTTCGTTGTTTGTCGGAACGAGAGGCAGGCTGCCGGCTTGGGTGGTTGGATGGAAGCATCGGTGCACTGCTTCTAAGTTCTCACCGAGAGGTGCGTATAGCATAACATATTCTTTCTCTGGCTCTCATGGCCAACTTCTTTTTTTTTTTTTTTTTGGCGCATGTGGTTCTTGAAAAATATATCTTTCTCCATCCAAATGATGTTGGGCATGACTAATACGTAGTAACTAATTACGAAAACTAATTAATAATATTGTAGGTATGAATGCCAAAATTGAAGGGGCGAGATTCTCATGTTGCCTGGTTTTGGCCTTATTAGCTGATCACATCCCCATGAGAGATAGTCCTATGGATTTGTTTCGGGGATATATTAGCATGTTTCATAACGTACGTTTTTGATTAAGGATGAAAATAGACCGGATAACATATGTTTGCATCCATGTTTCATCCGATTTTATTCAAATATAGATAAAAATTTGAGTATTTGACTAATATTTATAATCTTATCCATACCCATAAAAAAATAAATATGGATATGGATAGACAACTGTTCGGTTATAATTCTATTTAATTTTCTATAACATTCATAAACTTTTAAGAAAGTAAATGATCATATTAATATACTATTAACTTGATTTATCTCCACTTAATAACATCTTTGATTTTATGGTTATGAAGTTTAATTATCCAACTTATATCCATATTATATCCATGCTTCCACTATTTGATTTATAATTGTATCCGTTTAACAAATAAGGATGTGAATTTTGCATTCGACTAGAATCTATATTCATATCTGTATTCATCAAATAAAATAAATATGAATATGAATATATTACTATCCGATTCTTATCCAGTCCGGTGTTAGTCATGCTTTTGATAAGGTTTGTGCCTGTACATTTTGTTGGGAAAATGCTTTTTGAACTATGAAAATCACCACTGGGAGCCATAATTATCATGGCCATGCATGCCAATCTCAACAACTAGTTGAGTCGGTATAATCTTGGATTCTTATTTTTCAATGCAATCTTTGTCTTGTTATATGACCAGCAAGCAACTTTGAATAAATGCACAATTGGACCATATCAATTATAAATTAGAAGGTCTTGAGCCATGTCGCTGCAACCTAAAGGTAGATGCACTTGGATAGATGATGGATAGTTTCTATAGATAACATTGAAAATCATAATATTAGAATATATTATATTTTTTATTTATTATATATTATTATTTTTAGGTTTTTTCTATCGATTTAACGAAGGGGGAGAGTCAAACCTGTCAAACTTCCTTGTTCTAGCCCCAGCTGCTGGCTTAGATGTTCAAGAACTGGTTGGAGGGGATGAAATTTTATTTTTGATCAATTGAATGTCGAAGAGAGGCTTCTAACATTAAAATTCATACCTCTCCTTTTGTCCCACATCAGACAAGAGAAAAAAAAGAAAGGAGACTCACTTATATGGGTAACAATTTAGGTTAATAAATATTGCAGTTAGATAGGGGCCTCGATTCCACACCCCTGACAATTATGGCTTCCCCCTAAGTATTATTACATTAATACCTCTCACCCCTAAATCATGTTTTTTTTCCTGGTTACCATGTGCAATAGTTTCAAATTGACTAATAAAATGGGTGTCATATGCATGTATTAACCTAATTCGATCCTTCTCTCAACATCTTAAGATTTTGGACTGTGAATTCTTAACAAATAGTATCAAAGTTAGGCCAATTATACGTCACTACCTTTATCAGTCTTATGAGGAGGACCTAGTAGGATCCATGCCATTGATGGGCCTCCTCTCTCGAGTAGAAGCTAATCATGACGAGGATATCACAAGATGAGGTGGAAAAAATTGTCATAGTCCTTCATTAACTAATAAAAGAAGTGCTATATGGATTTATTATCCTGGACTTAAGCTTCTAAACTTAAGCTCTCTATATTTCTCTTTGGTCTATTTTTGGCCAATCATCCAAACCTTTCTATGCATAGGACCTTTGCCTAGCCTACCATCTCATACTTGCACCTGATTCTACGGATGATTGATAAACTAACTCTCGCTCTTCCTAACTAAAGAAAATCTTTTTTTTTTTTTTGCTGGAGTGGGTGGATCATACTAACGAGTATGAATGCACCCAATAAAAAAAACAAAATGCTCCGAAATGCTCGGGGTATCTCACCATCTCCAGCCCATAGGGTACCTCCGGAGTGACTGGCCATATAAGTAGCTACCCAATCCGCAGCCCCATTGGCTTCTTGGAAGGTATGCTTGGTCTGAAAGGCCTCCCCTCGCTATAGCCCAAATGTCATGGAGCAGTGGGTGGTCACTGCCGTCACCCCTAGGACCCTCCTGAATCTAACTAATAACTGTGGTCGAGTCCCCATCTAGAATAATAGAGCTGGTTCGTAAGCCGCGCCGGGCATAACGAAGGCTGCCCACGCGGCTCTCAACTCCGTACCGGAAACCGAGATGTCGAATAACTAACTGTCCCCAGCGGCCACAATCCAGGAGTCTGGATCCCGAATAACAAAATTCGTGCCATCTCTCGTGCCTTCATCCAAGATAGACCCATCTAAATAGCAAGCTAGTCCTGTCCTCCATGACTTCCTTTCTTCTTTTTTTTTTCCTCTGCCATTCATTCTTTTGCCCCTTTTTTTTCTTCTTTATTTGGATTTTTTGTTGCAAGCCTTCATTTAGACCTTTGGACCATCTCTTTTTCATTTGCTTTTATCAGACGCATTAAAAGGAAAAAATGCTGGATTCGGTTATTTTGTACTTGACCCGAATTGCGGTATGGGTTCTTGAAACGGGTGAGCCCAGGCGGAGCGATCATTTATTAAGCTACCCGACCCGATTCGGAGAGCCAAAGTACGGAGGAAGAGAAAAAGGAGTGGAAGGGGCGAGGGAAGGTCTTCCGTCGCTAATAATTTCTTCCCTTTCGCAAGGCGATCTGCGATTGATCTTTTCTTGGTTCGCTTCCCTTTTCGAGGCCTTAATTTGGTCTGAAGTCTAGGCTGATGAGGAATTTAGCGATGCATGCGTATTGTTTGGCGATGCGAGTTCTTGTTTTTCCGTTTCTTGGTTTTTTGATTCTTAACGCGACTTATTGCTCTCCGCTTCTTGGTTTTCTTAGACTCTCGCTAAGAGTTTAGAACTGGTATTAGGTTTCTTGATTTTTGTTTATTTTTTTCCGATAATAAAAAAATTAAGATGAGAAAGCTGTTTCTATGTTCCATTTTTTTGGGATTTTCTTTTCTTGATGCTTTTTGTTCCTTTTCTTGGTGGCAATCATGGGTTCTTTTTGTTCTTTTCCTATTTTCAGATACTTTTGGGGTCGGCGCAGTGGAGGAGTCTTTGAATAAAGGGTAGCTAGCGGGCGCATTGAAGTTTTTTGAATGCGATCAAGAGTTTAAAACTGATCGAAAAGTTTGATTCCTCTTCTTTTTTTTTTGGCACTAAAGGGCATGGTTTAGCCATTAATGGTCGGGGTCTGCTCGATTAAAGGGCATTCTTGATTTTAATTGCTTCCTGTAAAAGGAACAAGAGATGAGATAAGGCTTGCCTTGTGATCTCCTTTTCAGGATTTTACTTTCTTGATATTTTTGCTATTTTTCTTTGTGTCATTCATATTTGTCCTCCGATTTTCAGATGTCTTTTTGGGTTGTGAGCTTAATTTATGAGGGTTATTCGCTAAACAAAGATTCATTGGGTACACCTAGCATGACTCTTGGAGAGCAGGTAGTGAGCACATCAGAAAATCGATGGCAATTAGAAATTTAAAAACTCATAAAGAAGTTTGATCCTCTTCCCGTGAAGTAGTGCAATTGATCATTGATGTTCTGCTTCTATGTTGGTTAAAGGGGGTTTCTTGACTTGAATCCTTTTTCGAACAAAGGAATGAAGTAAGAGAACCTTTTAGGATGTTCTTTCTCTTGAAAATTAGGCATCTCAGTTCTGAGCTTTAGGGATATCCCTAGCACATAATCTATTTCAGAGGTGCCTTGGTAAGCAAAATTTGGGTCTCTTTATTTTGGAAGAAAGCATGAAATTGGTTAATTGTCTTGTCCCAAAGGCCACGCTCTTCCAAGTTCGTTCATGGTGATGTATTCTAAATTATGAAAATCTCTGGATGTATATTTTAGAGGCTCAGACCAATATTTTTTAAGTAGAAGAAAATAGAAATCTAGAGATATGGATAGATAGATAATTTGTACTTTTTAGAAAATAGATTGGACCTTCAGACAGCATTTTTGTTGTAATTTATTTTATGGTGAAAATTTTATACACAAAATATATGGTTCAAGTTGGAATTTAAGGAATTCCTAGATTGAGCCATTTGAAAGTGGAAAAGAAAATTAAATACATATTATTTTTTGTGATATTTTCCTAAATTGATTTTATTATATATAATATAACCTTGCTTGTATCCTATCTGAATGTACTAAAATGGTCTAAAGTTTTTCATCATATGAAGCTTTTACAATTACATGTGTTTATGCATGCTTTCATTTACATGCATATTTCTCCATCAGATATAAAAATTTGTGGTATGCATATGCATCCTAGACATTTCACAGAATATAACATCATCTTATTGAGCCCTTTTCAAGTTATCTACATTTTATTAGCCTGCTTTTATGCAGCTAACTACTATATCTCTTTTGTCTTTCTCATTTCCTCGAGGCTTGTGATTTTTTGTTGATTTTCTTTCATTAACAATTCACATTCCATTCAGATTAGTAGAACCGTAACTTTTAAAATTAGTGTGTATATACAAAAGAAGATTATTTAGTACATCTAGAAGAGATATATTTTTCCCTAGGTCTTATCTAAAAATAATCACAAAAAGAAACCACCTAAGAATGATGAGTAATTCTTGTAATCTATGAACAGAAAGCAAAAACTTTTTCCCATTACCTTGTTATCTATTGTTTGATTTAATCTGCCAGTCCATATTTCTGCCATTTATTTGTTTCAACCCGAGAAATGCAACCATATTTGTTACTTCATCCAGCTTGTCGGTTGGACATCACTCATAGAACTGAAAAAGATCATGATACAAGAGGAATAGACTTTGGTTGGTTGGAAAGATTGTATCATACCCAACCTCTTTCCCCTGTTAAGGATCGTGCTGCTCTCATATTTGCGAGTGAATAATCTACCTATTCTTTTTTCTTTTTTTTTTTTTTGGGGGGGGGGGGGGGGCACACAATCTTTTTCTCTAGGGACCACTTTATTTCTAGTCTTTGTTATTGTTTTTGTAGCACATGGTTCTAGCTTGGAATTTCATCTGTGATGTTTGTTTTTCTAATATGTGTATTTGAAGCCTTTATCTTATCTTAGGTCCTCTTGCGGTCTGAACCAGTGGTATGTAGATCTAAATTAAAGCCAAGCTGTTAAACATTCCAGGGATAATTAAACAAGATTAAAGGAAACTATTATCAACTTTCATGTTGTATGGCAGAAATTGTTTCAGAATTTTCCCCAATGAGACATCACCTTACTCTTAATACTTAAATGTCCTTTATGCAGAGCATATTTACTAGTTATATGTTGGTTAAAAGATTAAAAATTTCATGACTTTGACAACCAATTTATCTTCTTTGCACTTTTTTTTGGAGCAAAAGTGGCAGGTCCACAAGGTTACATTTCATGAATTGTCATTCCATTTGCTTTTGAGTTTTGACGTTGCAAAGATAAGCTCTAGTTATTCTTCTAATGTTCTGATTCTAGTTTTTCTATTGAGACCTTTCTTTTACGTGTTTCCAGTATTCTAGATCCTTATAAATCAGATACCACCTGAGTTCATTCAAAATCTTGTATGCCTTGAATCACACAAGGTGCACTAGCATTTTAGGATGACCAGAAATGTAGGAATAAAAGGTGGTTATAGAGTATCTGGAACCTTTTTGTGAATTCTACTGACTTAAAAATCTAGGCCAACTTGTCTTTGACCTCTTCTCATGTTTGGGATATTTTGTACTCGGACCCCTTGAGTTGTATCTATTCTAGGGTGATTTAGTCCACCCGTCTTGTAAAAAAAAAAAGAAAGAAAATGTTTGCCATAATGATTGGGATGCTGGTGAGAAGTTGAAGACCAATAGCATAGAAAATCTTGGTGAACCATGGAAACCTTTATTTTTTTTTTCCTCTGTTCTTACCCTCTTTGGTCACTATTTGTAATTCAAATTTAATGGAGAGTTGTCAAAACCAGAAAACATGCATAAAGTACTTGTGGAGACTTTATGGATTTTTCAGTGCTAGTTGGTCTTTTTCTGAACATTAGTTACATACAAGCTATTAAACATGCAACTCTTTTGCATCTACCTTTGAGTTGAGGTCTAAAATACAATAAAAATTTAGTCTAGAGATTCCCTCGACAGAGCATCTTCACTACCTTGAAACGAAGAAATGGAGAGGGGGAGTGGAAAAGCAGTGAGAAAGCTGAATTGTTAGAAAGCAGTGAGAAAGCTGAATTGTTAACATTATAAAACCAAGAAAAATAAGGTTGAAAAGGATTACATTAGCGGAGATCAAGGGTGCAGCATAAATAGAAATTAAATATGGACAGTTAATTTTGATGATTTGTCATATATTTCTCAGGCCATGAATCACGCCATCCTGAAGGAAATTTACCTTCACGAAAAAGAAGAGGGGTAGAGAAGACTTGCATGTCATCGTCTAAAATGTTTTGAAGACACTTTCTGGTTCAAGAGCTTACGTTCATGATGATGAAGGCTATGTCAGACATAAATGCAACACTGTTAGGTGTGATATAATACATATTCTGCCTCCTTTTGTTTCAGCAATCCATTGGAAATTAACAAATTATATCGGAATAATGTACTATAGAGTGAACTGAGTGAGAGAAATCATAAGGTGGTTGAATGCAGAGAAATCTAGAAAATATAACAAAAGCTTCAATTAAGGGAGGGACAAGCACTTTGTGGTTGCAAATGTTTATTGAAGTGCCTCTGCTGCTATTGGTTGGATGTAACTAGGTGCTCCTTTTTGTTGTATGAAGTCTTGTTTTGCATAATGATAGAAAATGCGGAAAGAAGGGCCTGATTACACCTGGTATTACAACATTAGTAGAACCAGCTAGCGGAAATCTTGGGATTAGTTTCACATTCATTGCTGTTCAAAAAGGTTACAGGTTCGTTGCAGTTATGCCAGCTCATTTTTTACTTGATAAATGGATTTTGTTGAGATATATGGGTGCCAAATGTTTCTGACTGGTAAGAAAGCAGACCACAACTTACTTGAACTTGAATGGAGGCTTGCTTATCAGCATATATGCCAGTTTAGAAGCTAGTTTAAGGGTTGATTTTATCATTTCCTGCAGATCCTGTTATCCATTTTTCACAGTTTGACTCCTTACTGTTCTTCTGACTGAAATGTTTAGAGGCTGCAAGTAGAGAGGAAAACAAAGGGAAGATGATTGTTACAATGTTTCCAAGTGGTGGTGAAGGATACATGAGCACAGAACTCTGACAGATTGAAAGAGGAAGTGTATTAATCTGAATTTTTTGCAGATAATATCCTTGGGTCATACATCAAATCACTACATTCTCCCCCACTGCCACATGTATGTAGACATAGTTCATTGTAAACTTTGTATTGGATCGAGGTTTAATAAGAAATACTACTTTCAACCATCTCATGGCAACTCATCGTTTTTGTTATTAAATGTGAAATGAAAACTTCACCTTTCGCAAGCTCTAGATTGTTCTGATAGCTCTACTCTTGCATAAGCACATGGTGGGAAAAAGGATAACATGGTATGCTGCGATTTAGAAAAACCAAACCAATCTTCTGGTCTACTGGCTATGACTTTATGATTTGTTTAGTTGTTGAGTTTTTTTTAAGGAGAAGAACATGGAGGAGGAGAAGCAGAAGAAGAAGGAGAAGCAGAAAAAAAGTAGGAGAGGGATACCTTCACCATTCTCTTCTTGGTTCGCTCCTCATTGAGCTGATGAAAGATTTTTAGCAATGTATTATATTTCCTAATGAGGTTATTCTTGAAGAAGAAGAAGAGAGGAGAGCGATCCCTTCACTAATTTCTTCTTGTTCTGTCCTCTTTAAGCCGAGGAGAGATTTTTAGCAGCGTATTATATTTTGATGAGGTTCTTCCTGCTTTTTGTTTCTTGTTTTGTTTTTTTGAATGCTTTTGGTCACTTTGTTGGTTGGAGTTCCATTATTTGAAGTGTTTCCAGTATAAAGAACAAGAAGAGAGAACCTGTTCAGCTTTTATTTCAAGAATCAGAGAAAGCAAGTTGGTGTTTTAGCAAAAAAAGCAAGTTGGTGTTGGTGGAAGTTTATGACCTTTTGTAATGATTTTTCCTTAATGCTTATTACTTTTATATGTTTTGTCTTTCTCATTTCCTGATGACTAGTAAGTTTGAAGAAGGCGGCTAATGGAGGCGATGATAGGGATCCCTTTGCTATGCTCTTCTGAAGAGGAAGACGGGACAGAGGACATGGCCTCTGATATGGCTCAGGTGTATGTGGCTCATCGTATTGCTTCCATTTTTTACTCTTAACCTTTCTTGGTTCACTCCTCTTTAAGCTGAAAAGAGATTTTTAGCAATGTATTATATTTCCTGATGAGGTTCTTCTTTCTTTTTGTTTCTCAGTTTGTTTTTCTTAACGCTTTTCATCACTTTGTTGGTTGGAGTTCTGTTATTTGAAGTGTTTCCAGTATAGAGAACAAGGAGAGAGAACCTGTTCAGCTCTTCTTCCGAGAACCAGAAAAAGCAATTAGGTGTTGGTGGGAGTTTATGACCTTTTGTAATGATATTTCCTTCATGCTAGTTATTTTGTATGTTTAATCTTTCTCATGTCCTGATGACTAGTAAGTTTTTATTATACAAATACACATTCTATTCCCCAATGACTAGCTAGTGATCTATGTGTGATTGTTGATGCAAGGCCATACTTCTGCCATATTAATTTCTTCCAAGTGGACAGACAGACTTGCTTGTGTTACTTTATTCAGCTCAGAGTTTGGGTGTGTCGCTCATAGAGCTGAAGCAGATAACAGTAAAAGATGGGATAAATGTCCAGTTGGTTGGAAAGTTTTAGCCATACCAACCCCTTTGCTTTGTCAAGGACATTCCACTCTCCAGTTTGTGATTGAATATTTTCGCATTTCATTCTGTTCAAAAACAAACCTTTTTCTCCAATTATCTGCTCCTTTATGTATTCTACCTTGGAGTTCTGTGTAATGAAGAAGCAGATAACAGTAAAAGAAGGGGTAAATGTCCAGTTGGTTGGAAAGATTTAGTCATACCAACCCCTTTGCTTTGTCAAGGGCATTCTTCCCTCAGGTTTGTGAGTGAATATTCTCGCATTTCCTTCCGTTCAAATGCAAACATTTCTCTCCATTTATCTGTTCCTTTGTATTCTTTTTTACGCTAGCAGTTGATGTATTCTACCTTCGAGTTCGTGTGTAATGATGTTTAGTTTCTTTCTATATGTTTGAAGCTTTTATCTTATCATGCTAGGTCCTTTTGTAATATGAACTAGCATAGACTTAGATTAGAGCCACAATGCTAAAATTCAAAAATATTTAAATGAGACATAAGGCATTTGGAAGCATGTCTTCAAAGGTAGAATTGTCACAAACTATGCCATAGGAGGATGGTAGAGGGGATTTATGAATAAAATAACTAGTACAGGAGGTTGAGTTGGTTAAAGCTCACAATTAATTTTTGCTGGCTAGATTTTGAGCTTACTAGAAGTTTTGATCGTACCATCTTGTGAACCTTAAATTTGTCTTTCTCATACATGATTACTTTTTCTATTTTATCTATGTTAACTTTTCTGAGATCTTATCTATGATTCCATTCATATGTATGTGCAACTTATATTCATATGATAGTAGTTGTTTTTTTTTTTTTGCTAAGATAGGCGATTCACACTAGATTCACACTACTCTAGTATGAATACATTCAAAAAAATCAGAAAACAACAGGTTCTGAAAAGCTCTTGGCATTTGCGCCTCACTGTACCAAAGAGCTCAACCGGATTAATTAGCCACAAAGGAAGCCATCCAATCCGCTTCTCTATTCGCCTCGTGGTAGATGTGCCTCGTCCCAAAAGAGATGCATCCTCTCGCCAAACTCCAGATGTCCTAAAGTAGGGGTTAAGTGCATACCTCCGTCACTCGTCCTTGGCTCTAACCAATCACCGTGGCCGAGTCACCTTTCATGAAATTGACGTTGACTCTTAAAATGTGTCGGGCGTGGCAAAGGCCGGTCTAGGCTGCTCTCAACTCTGCTCCAAAAATTGAGATATTGAAGATTGGGCTCCCGCCAGCTATAATAAGTCTAGAGTCTGGGCTTTCCTCAACCTTTCTTGCCATCATACATCCATCGAAGATGACCTTGAAAAAACTCGAGGGTGGGGGCTCCCAAGGGATAAACACCATTCAAGACGCTACAAGAGCAGAGGTAGAGTTTCAGGTGCCCCGAGTTATGATAGATTCTCCAAAAAGATTTGAGTGGATGATTTCAGTAGCCTGCGCTCGAGATCTCTCCAGGATTATCCTTGGTGGTGGAATGCTCTTTTCAAAGATTCAGGTATTCCTGGCTATCCAAATGTGGTAGGTAACAAATGCAGTCATAACCGCCTTGGATTTGAGGTGAGGCCTACCCAACCAACTCCTTAGGAACTGAAGGAAGGAGTCAGCCATGGTTGTCATATGGAGCATACACGCCCTGTTCTCCTGCACTGGAAGAGAACATGATTAACAGACTCCAGCTCACAGCAAGGGCAAGTCCGTGGGATGCTCAACTTGCATTTGAAAACATGTCTTAAAAGTAGAATTGTCACAAATTATGCCATGGAAGGATGGTAAATGAGATTTATGAATAAAATAACTAGTACATGCAGGTTGAGTTGGTATATAAAGCTCATAATTAATTCTTGTTGGCTAGATTTTGAATCCACTAGAAATTTTGATCATACCAGCATGTGAACCTGAAATTTGTCTTTCTTGTACATGATTACTTTTCTGATTTTATCCATGTTAACTTTTCTGAGATTTTATATATCATTCCATTCATATGTATGTGCAACTTATATTCATATGATAGTAGTTGTTTTTTTTGTTAAGATGGGCGATCCACACTACTCTGGCATGAATACATTCAAGAAAATCTACAAACAAGAGATTCTGAAAAACCCTTGTTATTTGCGCCTCACCGATCCAGAGAACTCCATCAGAGTGATCGACGACAAGGAAGCCATCCAATTCGTCTCTATTCGCCTCTTGGTAGATGTGCCTCATCCCCAAAAAAAAACATCCTCTTGCCAAACTCCAGACGACCTAAAGCAGGGGGTAGGTGCATACCTCCCTCACTCATCCTTGGATTCAGCCAATCATTGTGGCCGAGTCACCTTTTATCAAATTGGCGTCAGTTCTCAAAATACACCGGGCATGGCAGAGGCGGCCCATGCTGCCCCTAACTCTGCTCCAGGAATCGAGATATTGAAAATCGGGCTCCCGCCAGCTGCAACAAGTCTGGAGTCTGAGCTCCCCTCAATCCCTCTTGCCACCATCCATCATACATCCATCGAAGTTAATCTTGAGAAAACTCGAGGGTGGGAGCTCCCAAGTGATAAACACTATTTGAGATGCTACAAGAGTAGAAATAGAGTCCCAGGTGCCCCGAGTCATCTTAGATTCTCCAAAAAGATCTGAGTGGATGATCTCAGCAGCTTGCACCCAAGCTTTCTCCAGGACTATCCTCGGTGGTGGACTGCTTTTCCTAAAAATTCAGGTATTGCTAGCTATCCAAATATGGTAGGCAATATATGTAGCCATAACTGCCTCGGATTTGAGGTGAGACCTACCTAACCAACTCCTCAAGAACTGAAGGAAGGAGTCAGCCATGGTCGTCATATTGAGCACCTTCGAAGGGATGGTGGTCAATCTCCACGCTCGCTCCGCTCTCCCACACCAAAAGAGGACATTATCAACAGACTCCTCCACCTAGCAGCAGGGGCAAGTCCGTGGAATGCTCAACTCGCGTCTGCTCAAGACAGCCCTGGTCGGAAGGTGTCCTTAAGTCATCTTCCAAAAAAGCAGAGCAACTCTCGGGTGAATACTTAACTTCCAAATTCATGCACAATCACGTTTATGAGTCTGCTCTCCTTTGAAGAGGCCAAAAAGATTCCTTACTCTGACTCTCGGACTGCATGTAGTACTCCATACTTTCACATCAGGAGTACTGCACTCTGGAAACTCAAAAGACTGCACCCTCTCGGCCAAGTACATTCTAAAGAAGCGGCCAATCTGGCTGATATCCCACCTCTTTCCAAGAAGAAGCGGCCGATCCGGCTGGTAAGCCCACCACAATAGTAGTTGTTTTGATTTGCGTTTGACTTTATCATTTTGTGTCAACAGTCTTTTATTTGACATTCTGCTTTGATAATGTGTACTAAAATGTCACTCTTGCAATAAATTGGTGTATCTAATTGTTCTTTCTTATCATCTGACGTGCATTTGATTTCCAAGATGATAGGGGATGCAGAGAAGGGCCTGACTACCCGACATTACTACATTGATAGAGCCCCCTAGTGAAAATCTTGGGGTTGGTTTGGCTTATGTTTCTGTCAGAAAAGATATAGTTCCTGTCATGCCAGCTCATTTTTCACTTGATAAATTGATTTTGTTGAGATTTTTGGATTCTGAAGTGTCACTGGGTGGTAAGAAAGAAATCCAGAATTCATTTGGCAATGGATTGTTATACTAGTAGTAGTTTCATTAGATGCTTCAGATGGTTATGGGTCTACTTCTGTACTATTTGGTGTTTCAAGTTTCAATAACTGCACATCTTGTGGTGTTTCAAACTACCATATGTGGGGTTCTGTGATGCCTATATTGTTTACTCAGGATATTGCTTTGGATCTTACTGTTGTTTTGTTCTATTTTAACTTTCTTCCACGATGTTGCCAATCCCTTTGAAATGCATGTAACCAAAACTAGAATCCATCAAAACAAGTCCCAACCCTTAGAGATCCAGAAGGAGGACAACAAACATCAGGCACATACGGTAAATATTTTTCTGTAGCTTGTCGTTGCCCAGAAATAATTTGTTGGTATGGCGCAGATCCTGGCCTTTCCGTTGAAGAAAGCGGTCTTTATAATTGCACTCGAGACGGAACAAGGGGGGCGGCTATTTTGTTGTCACTTTTGTTCCCACTTGTAAATAGTAATAATGCTTCCATACATTGCAGTTGAATATGTATAAGAATATTTTTATCATTTAATAGATATAATTAGTACACTAAAACATAAAATAATCATTACAAAAAAATTGCATTCATCAAATGATAAAAATAAATTAATGCATATACAGCTACCTTGTAATATTATACATATGGAATATTTTTATCATGTAGGTGAGAACAATTAGTTATTTCCTTGAAATTAATCATCTCTTGGAATGGTTGTGTTGTAATATTGATCCGATAATGAATGTTAATGTTATCTTAAAAGGTCTCAAGAATTGGCTTTCCTTCCCCATTTGGAGAGATTTTCTAAGGCGTCAGTACTTTCGAGTCAAGATCAAAGACACTGCAGAGTGCCCTCCGGGACCTCCCAGATCACACTGCCAAACCAAGAGCCTGTCATCGGCATTTGGCCAACGCTCTTCTCAGAGAACCATGCGCCTCGCCCTTCAATTGCTAGCGTCCGATAAATAGAAAAAAAAAAGAAAAAACAGAAAAAAAACACTAAGACATAGTATCTAAAAAATCTTTATTCACAAGAAGCTTGAAATCAACACTTTGAATAACAATTCATTCAGTTTTCACAACACCAAACTTGGAACTGCAAATATAATGGTCTCAATCCAATACAATATATATGACCCTTGAAAGCCTTGCATCCCAAGTTTTTCTCGCCACTTGCAATAATTCAAGGACATTGCCCCGCAGTATTTGGGAACTACACTTTGCTCTTAGAACCAGCTTCCATACTCTTTATGTAGGTGTACAAAACAAATAACATTACGAATGCAAATAGCATTAAACATTTCCAACCAAAAAAAACAGTCCTGAATTCAGACTATGGCTTTCCATTGACAAACATAACATCACCGGTAATACAAATGACAAGATTTACAAACAGAAACAAAGGAGCCACAGGGCAACTCGGTACACATATGGACTAAGGCTTATCTAAGGCCTTGGCATGGTAAGGCTTAATACCTCCTTAGACCCCCTTAAACCCCCTTTTTTAAAAAACATTTTTTTTATCAGGGGGTATTTTCCTGAATCAGCAGTTAAAGAGTGCTTGCCCATGGTAGCAATATTTTTCTTCAACCAAACTTGAGAAAAGAAAGTTTCCTGGTTGCTTTATCCTACAGATTTTGAATTTTATGGAAAGAAAAACAATATACTGCAGAACCTCATTAGCAGCCTCACTACAAAAGCCTTTCATCATTGTTGAAATTAAGGCGCTCAATGCCTTTAAGAGTAGACTCATAATTCTTGATTTTAGACAAGTACCTGCCAGAAGAAGTGTGCCTCTGCTGTGCTGATGCGACAGGGGAACTTCTCTGAGCACTTGAAACTTTGTGGAAAGTTCCAGGGCTAGCTTCTCTGGTGCGAGGGCATGATAGTTCCACCACGCTGCCCATTATCATCGCATCTGCAGTGCTAGAAACAGCAGCACGCCTGGATGATCCGTTTGACCGGCCCAAAATAGTTAAACTGGATAACTACATGGGAGATGTATCCATGGTCAGGAATGGAACAACAAAAAAATCTACATATTTTATTTCTTTAAGTATTTTTTTATGACAAGATCCTAGTCATGATTCATTGTATAATGAACAGGATGATGCAATAAAAACAAGTGTTCCATCACTAGAACAGCTCAAGACCGTCCTGTAAGAAACAAGAAATCGTGCAAATGAATCTCATCCCTCCCAGGGGCGGCAAACCACGTACATGAGAATGCCAGTGCACATATACCATTATCTGACAGTAAGTAATGCAAAACTCTGAACATCATATGAGGCTTAATGAAAAAAGGCCCTCTGCCCTCCTATCAGTCCCAGAGGTTTACTGAAGATGCATGGTCAGACCATTAAGAACAAATAATATCATCGTCAAGATTTTCTTAAATTATTACATCACAAAATTTAAATATGTTATCTTTTGGAAGTTGAATAACCACCTGGAGCAGAATCGTTGAGCAGCTTTGCCAGAATTAAAACTTAAAAACACCGCTCATCACATTTATATTTGATACAAGATGGAAGCCAGAAATATGACACAATCTAAACGAGACATAAGTTCAGTAGCCAGCTGCAAATAGTGCGTACTCGTTGCATGCAGGTTTCTTTATTCTTGGATTTCATATCCAAGGTTGTAATATCATATTATATTCTATTATATTCCAGAAGTTGTAAGTGGATGACCCCTTACCAATTATACCTTGTAGTGTTGGAAGAGCACCAAACAGGAGTAAGATGTATCATAGAACATGTCCAAAAACAAACCAAAAAAAAAAAGAAGCAGTGTAGGTTCAAGCAAAGAAGTTGATGGAAGATGATAGAAATATAGTCACATAATATACATCTCCCTATATTTCAACAGGCCTGGCCTGAAACAAAATGATATCAAGCTTTGGACACAAAATTAGGTTTCAGAGTTGGACTTTGGAAGCAGGTCACAGATCTTGTATACTACAAAGAATTGTTAACTTGCACTTATTTGTAATGATTTGCACCAAATGCATGTATGGGCATATTTCTGGTTTATACAAATATCCAAACCGGTGAGGGCAAGCCTTGGCACAACAATAAGATTGCTCGATTGTGATCTTGGTCCCACGGGTTCGAAATAGAGCTGATCATAGGCCGGGCCTTGAGCCTAAACTATATTAATTTTTAATCAGGCATCGGGTCAGGCCTATTTAAAGATATTTTCCATGCCCAAGCCTGGCCCATGATCAGATAGTCCGAAACACGGAAAAGCTCCATGCATCTGACCTTCCATGGACCCCACAGTGGTGGGGGCCTCATGAAACGCCCTTTTTGTAAATATCTATACCAGTATCCTTTTTTGTAATCAAATATTAGGGCCAAGCAACAAATAGCATAAAAACTAGGAAACATTCATCATGGAGAACATGACTCTTCCATCAAAACATGTCCATTAGAACCCCACCACCATCTATGGATGGTCATAGACATTATCATTGTTAAAGGTGCGACAGAGGCACCAGGCGCAACCTCAAAGTGAGGCGGCTTCATCATACACACATGCACATTCATATTTACACACATACATATACATATACATATAAACATACATATACATATATAGATACATACATATATAAATATATATACATATATAGATAAATAAATATATACATGCATATACATATACAGGTACATTTATGTATACACATATATATACCTACATATATATACACATGTATTTACACACAGTTAGTTAAAATTTTCAAAATAATTATTCTGACAAAATCATGGTCATTAATAACAAATTATTTTTGAAGGTTTTGCGCAAATGGATTGTTATTAAAGGGTGTCTGATACGATCCAGGTTTTTAGGTCCATGATATTGTATGACTAAACGTTTGAAAGTATATTCTTCTCGATGCTCATATGAAAACACTAGAATGATGTGGGACTGAATTGCAACATAAAGCTTGTGAAGGAATAGGAAGACCATCTGGTCTTACCCTGATTCACCAGAAATCCGGTAATGCAATAGAGGCACCATATCCTTACGTTGAACCGATTGCTGATGTGTGGCAATGGCAGACCTGTACAGGTCTGTAATTGGTGAGCAGGAACTTGACCTGACTTATCCCAGTAATGTATCTAGCACATACCATGAATCTCTAGGTTATTTGGAATAAGATTCCAATCAATTATTCTCTCAATAGATAATCTTTAAATTGGATCAAGAAAGATCCGAATTTAATTGGAGAATTGATTGAGCTCTAATTGGGCTAAAGCCTAAGGTTAAGAAAGATCATACTGGGGTTTAACCTGGGCCAACTTGGACAAGGTCCAAGTGGACAACCAACCGTGTGGGGCCACCCCTCCCTTATTTTATTTGCCATATGATGGCACACTCCCTATAGGCATAAGGGCGGCCCCTCTCTTATTTGAGTTTGATTGGGATTCTAAAGGGCACAAGTGGAGGCGCCCCAGGAACCCCTAGCGCCTCCTATATATAATCCTAAAGGAGGCACCATAAGTTGTAGCAGAAGTGGTGGCAGGGGCCAGAGAGAGAAACCCTATCATGAGGAAAAATAGAGGGTGGCTAAAGAGAGATTTTCTAAGAAAAGAGAGGAAGAGAAGGCTTGTCTTTTAAAGCACCTGAACAAGTTCTTGCAGAGCAATCCCTTGGCCTACGATGTAGGGCTAAGCAAAGCCTTCAAAGATAATGGATGTGGATTGAAGCGGCCATGAGTAATAGTATTCAAAGGGTCATGTACTTTTGTAGCTTTAGTCTCTCCCTAAGAGGATAAAATCGACTCTAGAGTAGCCATAATGGGAGAGTATAAATTTTTTAAAACTCGTATGCATGCTTTGTATATGAAAATATCATGACCAAATGTTCTAACATTTCGTTGCAAATCTCTAACAATCATCCACATGTTCATCATGTACATGATTACCAAACTCAAAATATTACACAAGTATTTTTTATTTGAAAAATTACATGAATTTACTTCTTAATAATGACTTTCTAGAAAGTAGAAGCAATGCCAATGTACATCCTACATCTCAAAAACCAAATTCTAGAGGTAAATTCTGCAATATTTTTATACCTTTGAACCTACTTATCATGGGCTTATCATCTACTGTGAGAAAGGAAAGGAAGACATATGGATACATTCCCAAGAAAGTTGGGTACATAAGATGAGAAAGTTTCGAAGTACTGGCATGTACCATAACATATGCAAGATGTTCAATATCATTTTTAGGCTTACCAAACTACCGAACAATAACCAACTCCCCCCCCCCCAAACACACACACAACCCAATCATATATTTTTCGCTTCTTCACCTCAAGGTTGGTGGAACTGGAAATAATCAATAGTAACAATATGTTTAAGGAAAACATAAAGAAGGTTAATAAAAAGGAAACGAACATGGAAAACAATGACACGTTAAACCCAACGTTTTAAACACTGTGGAATGGGGTTGTCTAAATGGGGCTCTAAGGGCCTCTTCGCCACCAAGACAACTCGCAAAATGATAGAGTGGTGATGAGTGATGCAGAGCAACATTCTTTGGTGCCCCTAAAGACCAAAGTTTCTCGCTCACTTTTCAAAAATATAATACTAACCACAGATAAATTCTCAGATGCAACAAACAAAACCTCCGTGATTTGTTGATCATGTGGAGTAAAAGTTGAAAGAGCCTCCATCTCTTCCTGAAATGTCGCTTCATCCAACAATTACGTAAGGAGGTATCCAAAGCTTTCAAATTCAAAAATTAGTGTTGGAATGCTTCAGAATCATCAGAGAGAGTAAGGTGAGACCTAGAATGCACCCCACATGGAGCATATGGCTTGAATAGGACACACAATCTTCTACAAGCAAAACAAATGTCATAGAGAGCCCGTGTAGTCTTTGTCTTCCTCCTGGATGTTGGTGATGAGGGAGACTCAAAACAAGATAGTACAAACTCCATGTGAAGCATCGCTTTTCCATAATATTTCCATCTTGTACACTATTTACACCTCCTTCCTCAGCTCCCTTATAAAGGGGCTCTGTAATTTTTTTATGTAACCATTTTCATGATTCCAATGAATTATGTTGACAGGATTTCCCATTCTTGCACAACAAGGAGCAAAGTCCAACACACTTATAAAAAGATAATAATAATATAGAAAATAAAAAAGGCTTAAAAATAAAAGAAATAGAAAATAAACTAAAAATAGTATAAGAAAAAAACCATATATACATTACCAAAAAAAATGCTGAGAAATAAATTACAAAGCAAAGTAGAATAAAATTAAAAACAAAATGAGATTAATACTTGCTTGATATGTTTGATCCACTAAATTATTGGCATTCTGGAGTATTATATTTATATAAGTAGTTAAATACACTCCCATATTCGTTCGACTTGCTTTTCTTATGTATCTTCGAGAAAAAGAGGGAGACAAAAAATTCATATCTATAAGAGAAAAGGGAGCTGATAGTAGTGTACTAATTAATAGTGCTATAAAAGAGAAATCAAGTGGCAAAGTAACAGAAGGGCAAGATCTATTGAAGAAAGAGAGAGCTGAACCAATTAAAATGAAAGCACAATATCAGATAAGAGAAAATAAGCAAAGAGGAACGTGGATTAGAAAGATGTGGCAAACAAAGCAAAAAATTATAAAAAGATAGACATGAGAATTTGGAAATTGGATTACATAAGGACTATTTCAACTCTTAGATATATTTTTTAAAAAAATTTTAAGATTAGATGGTCTTTAATCAGGAAGGACCGAGAGTAATTAAGGGTAGGATATCATTAGTTAAGATCTCTTCCAACCACTGGTTAAGGGCTGGAGAAGATTTAATAAAATTCCTTTTGTTTTGTAATTGATTTTAAAAAAATTTCATATATAATTGGTTGAGAGAGAGTGAAAATAGGGGCGAAGGCTATAGAAGGAGCCCATTTAGTTTAGGGCTTTCAGCATATTGCACCCAATGTTTTAACAATATTACGTATTAAGCCTTCCCTTATTCCTATTTACAAATCAACCTAGATGATGTTATATTTATTTGCAAAATGACTCTTGGGTTAGCTTAACTTTAATGATTAGTGGATGGCTTCTTCATTCATAGTTTGCTGACAGAGTTACCCCTTCCTATCTTAAAAGAGATCTCCATGTATCTCTCTCTCTCTACCCTTTCCTTATCTTCTAACACTAAGGGTAATCAAAAGAGTAAAGAATCCCTCCCACGACCTCCGTACTCCCCCTCCATCCAAGGTCAAGAGCCTCTGGCATAGGCCCCAAGTTTCCTCCACCAGTGAATCATATACGTTGCCACTGTTTGCCACCATGAGAAGTCTCCCAACAAAGACAATGCTACCATGCATCCACTTCTCAGAGATTGTGCAGCAGACTAGGGATGGTTCTGCCCGCTGGGTCCATTGTCTCGGCCTAGGCACCGACTGGAAGGAGGCATCTGCTGATGCCGTAGATCCAGCCAACGAGGGCACCTATGATGGCAAATTGACAGAAGGCAAGCATAAGGTGTTGAAAGACCAACGGCAAAGACTGTGTTGAAGAGCTGAATGTTGGCGGAGGGGATGTAGAGAGGGAGCAACCAAGGACGGCACAAGCAAGGCTGACGTTGGGGAGTGATGGAGGGAGGGATTAGGGTTTCAGTGGGAAGCAGGGTCTAGGAGGAACTAGTGAGACTGGTCAGGGTGCAGACATTGAAGCAAAGGTTCGGCTAGGCAAAGCCAAGATGAGATTAGACAGCGAAGAAGCGTAGGGAGTAGAGAAACGCCATGATTGCTACACAAGGGCTAGGGCGAGGTAGGAAAATCAAGGACCTTGGTTTAGAGTGTACCCACGGATAAGATAGTTATTTCTTATCCCTGGTTAATTTAACAAGAAACCATCGTTAGTATGCAAGATGGAAACCTAATTACCATTTTGCAAACAAATATAACATTATCTGGAAAAAAAAAGAGAGATAAAAAATTAAAATACTTTCCTCATAGAAAAGGCATGCACATCACTCATTAAAAGAAAATCATAGTGAATGACATATCAATTAATTTCATATTTTCTTATTCTCAATATTAGCCAAATAATAATAATAACATAGAAGGCAAAATAGTTCTACTATAAGAGCTTGAGGTAATTGGCAATCATGAACAACATTTTGTGCTCGCATCACGAATATATGGAGGGACAAAAGCATAGCTGATGGTGCAATGAAGAGGACAGGTGGGAAAGGGAAAAGAGACAAAAGTTGAGAAAACTTCAAACTGGCTGTGTTTATTAAAGGAATGGATGGATAAGAGTAGGCCCATTTAAAAGTTTCAATGGACATTAATAATTTTGCTCCTTTGTGTGTGTATCTATACACATGCACACACTTAATAATAGGGAATCATTTTAGTAAATTGTCAAATTTATTAAGTACTGCCTCCAAAAAATGGAGATATCCAAATAATCTGGTATCTAGGGTGATATAAGGGTTGAGATTAGCAAAAATGCAAAGATAGAGAGAGTAATGACGGAAAAAGGGAAATGATAAATGATAATAGAAAATAGTGTGGTAAATTTTCAGTCATGCAAAATATTTAATTAGCCAAATAAGACCGGAGAGATCCACAAAATAATGCAATGTATAAGATGATAATATATAAGAGTATTTTGGGAAAAGGTTTTAACCAACATTTGCCAAACCAAACCAAACCAAACCGACCAGTCTGGCACATACCGCACTAAACCGACAAGAAATCAAGACGTTTCAGCCATTTGTATTAAATTCAGCTTATAAAAACCCTCTGACACTTTCTTCGGCTGCTTCAATTGCTCTCGCTCACTCTCCTCTTTGGTGCCGATCGATACTGGCTGACATCAATGCCATCACCCTCAATCGACGCTAAAGACGATGTTGTTGCCTTCTATTGAAGCGAAGACAACACCATCACCCTTGATCGACGCCATGGGGGCCCTCACGGACATCCCCAGCCATGATCAACAGTTAGAGCCTGTTTAGGAATCCAGTAGGATTGGATTGGATTTTCCATTAGATCATGAATTACACAGTCTATTCAAGTAAGGCTCATATCAAACCAATCCCCCTCTAGCTCAAATCCTGTAGGAGAAAAAAAAAAGACTTCCATACATCCTTTTTCATCCTACAGTTCAACAGGCCCATAAATAGAATTTAGCCCAAAACTAGAACGGGTCTTTAGAAAAAAAATGAGTTGGGCAGGCTAACAAGCTAACAGGTCCAATTTCTATAGAAATCCAATCCAATCCTACTAAATTTTCCAAATAGGCCCTTAGGGCTACGGTTTTGGGGCTCCAACTACCACCACTAATGAGGTACACCTCTCTCTCTACCCCCTCCCTCTCTTCCTCCCTTTCCTTCCTCTCCGTAAGCCCCCCCCCCCCCTCTTTCACTCCTCTCCCTCCCTCCCTACCTCCCTCTCTCTTCCTCCCTCTCCCCCCTCTGCATAAGCCCCTCTCCTCCCTCTGTCTTCCTCTCCACTCTCTCCCCCCTCTCCCTTGCACGCACCCTAGTTCTGTATGCCTTGGGTATAGTCTGTACCGGTACCATACCAAACCGGTTGCTAAAATGGTACGACCCATGACATCGGTCCAGCGAACCTTGGTTTAAACAAATGAAACCTCTTGAGGTGTACTCCAAAACTCAGAGCTCCCTACTTATAAAAATGTAGATGTGCACCTTTTCAATCTATAGGTTTGTAATCTTGAGACTAAACTTGAAATCTACAAGTTCTAAGAACATTTCGAAGCAACATGACAATTTCTAAGATATTCGAGCAGGTCGGGTTGGGTCGGGTCATGGGTCAACCCGACCCATTTGCAGCCTTACATATCATACAAAAAATAGCTTTAAATCATTTTGAAAGACATTCTTGCAAAAAATGTTGCTCTATAAAGGAAATCACATATAAGTAGTTATACCAAAGGCCACAGTTAACAGCCAACAAAACCTGTCATATACAACAAATTTACAATGGTGCAGTATATGTTGATGCAGGTGATGATCCCCTTACCCCCAGGTTCCATTCCATCAACAAGTTATATTCCTAATTTCCTACCCCTTCGTATTCATGGAGATGGCCCAATTTCAACTATCAAGAAAATATGAATGCTGACGATAATTAATCTAGATGATCAAGTTAGCAATCAGGCTCCTGCTGATCGCATAACCATGTGCAATCTGTGAGCACCAACATTTTCCATGCAAATTCAAAATATCATCAACAGGTCTCTGCGATTTTTCCTGTTTTTCTAATGACCTTTTACTCCAGCATGCTATGGTACAAAACAATTAATGGTTCGGCATTCACAACAACTTTACACGGCATTTAAAGTCTTTCTATATGAAGACTAAAGCAATAATCATAAATATTAAGTGACCCTCCAGAAGAATAGATATGCTGACCAAGAAAACCTTTATCACACATTCAACCATCTGAAATCAGACAAAAGTTGCATGACAAAAATGAATGAAAAACAACTCACCATAGTTTCCTTAGTAACACCAGGATCATTTCCTTCTGAATTTTTTTGTCTCGATAAGCTACTGGCATTAATAGCAGGTGCTGAAATTCGCCGACGAGAAGGATCCATTGCTGACCAACCACTTGGTCTTCCTTCCTCACCACCTGAAACATTGTCATAGGACAAATTACCACTGGGTAAGAAACACCAAGAGGCAGATTCATTCAGAAAGAAGCAACGCAACTAACATTAAAGCAGTAATACTAAAGATTTGTGATAAGTCGATCCTAATTATGATATGAACATGATTATAAGAGATAGGTCTGGATGATATTGGAACTGGGCAGTTCAGCAAATCTGATAAGGTTGAGCAGAAGGCAACATTAAACCCAGCTAAAAAGGTAAACAGATTACCTGATTGCCTATCAGCATGCACAATGGCCGGGGCCAACCCTGAACTAGGTCCAGCACCAGGTCCCTAAAAAGAAAGCATAACCCACTTACTGCTAATGAATAAAAAAAAGCTTTTTAAACCATGGTACGTTATACTAGCCCAAACCGAGCGGTACGGGACATACCATACCGGTTCGGTATCGATACCCGGTATAGGTGGTGTACCAAGTACGCAAAAAAAATTCTGTACCATACCGTACCGACACTGTGCTAGTGTGGCACCGGTATAGGGTCCGGTACCGAGATGGCGAACATTGTTTTAAACAACATATTTTTTTTCTATGCGACTTACAAGAGCTCGTGGAGGAGCACTTGCAATTTGTGATTGTTGATATTTCAAAATGGTCCAGTCGAACACATAATCAAATTGAAAACCTGCAAACGTAAAGGTTTGGATATCAAACTTACAATATCCCAGCCAACATGGATCTATTAAATAAACACTTTTAAGCCTACCTTCACGAATAAAAAGATCACGAAATATTCTCTTAAGATAGGCATAATCTGGCTTATCATCAAAACGTAGCGAACGACAGTAGTGGAAGTATGATGCAAATTCTGAAGGATAACCCCGACACAAGGCCTGAAAGAACAGACCTCTATCATAGTTTTATCAAACTGAGCAAAAACTTGTAGCAAATAATCTTAGTTCATAAAAAGCAAGCTCACCTCAATCGGTGTGGATACTTTCTTTTCACTAATTTTCTCATACTTCTGTTTCTTGGTTCCTGCTTTAAGACCCTGCCATGGAAGACTGAAAAGAAGACAAAGGTTAAGTTTCCAAAATGGAAAAACAGTGGGGACAATATCCTTATTAATCTTTGTCAATGGAAACCACACCTTCCTCTTAAGAAATATATGAGAACATATCCGAGAGACTCCAAATCATCCCTCCTGCTTTGCTCTTAGCAACCAAAATATGCACAGCAGTCAGATAAACAATCAGGCGTTTCAAAAAATAGCAGAAAGTATATATGAAGAACATTTTCTGAAAACAAAATTCTTCTATCAGCACTGAGACACATAACAATATCAAATATCTTAAAGAACAAAATATTATTTTTGAAAATAAAGAGTGGGAACATATTTTATATACCAATGCCAAGGTGTGTATTCATGCTTGCATATCTTGCTGTCCCAGTCAAATTCTTATTCTCCCTGTAATATTAATTAACAGGTCAGAATGTAGGAATAGAGAGGCCTCCAATTTCTATAAAACTTGTTATCATATCAGGGAAAAAGCCTCGTGATAGAATTCAAGAATAATGTCCCATGAGGAGTTGCAAGCCAGCAGCACTAAAAGCTTCTAAACAGCAAATGCAGGCTCAATAAAATAAAATGGACCGTGATATGGAGACATAAGTGGATATAAGCCAAAAAAAAATTCCGGAATACTAATCTCAGTATAGAGTCTGTGGTAATGAAATGAAAATTAGAGCAGAGTATCATATTTCAGGCTTAGTTAACAATATATTCTTAGCACATAAAGCCATCACGTTGGACTTAGTTATAGCATATTATGTTGAGCAAAAAATGATCATTTTGGGTATAATTAACGTCTAATATCTTCATTAACTGGCTAAACACTCATATAGATGAACATCAAAATAGAGTGCATTCCTGCCATCACTTTATCAAATAAAAAATAAAGCAAAGATGGTTTCGCAAAACAAAAGGGAAACAAAAATGCAAACTTACAAAATAAAAGCTAAAGTATCCCCTGCCTCACCCATCCAAGAAGGACATAACATGAGCGTGGCAACCTTGTTAAACCAATATATGGAAGAACTTCTTTCCAGCTCATACTCATAGGTGCAATAAGTTACTTTATCAGCACTGCCATGTTAAGAAACTAATACTATCTCTGCTAATTCAAACTCATTGCAAAGTTTTAGGTGCTAGTTCAAACAGTCCAGATTTGCTACGTCGGGTCATTTTCTTTGCATGATAAAGTTCTTCCCCAATAACTCTCTTTGCGTCTTTCTTTATTGTCACTGCAGAACTAAAATTACAGTCTGAATCAATTACAGGATGAATACAAAACAGGATTGACTCCAATACTTCCCACACAACCCTCTCAAAGAACCAATTTGAAGTGAAAATAATAGTAGTATTTATAGCAGCAGCAGCAGCATAATATACCATCATCTCCCTATCTCAAATCTTACCCCAGTGACCCTTTCATTAACCATTTTTCATCTAAAGTAAAAGCTTGGTATTCTTACCCCTTTATTCAAATGTATCTACTTTCTCCAAATTTAATTCCAAACCAAGGACTTAAGTCCTTGCAGGATGTCCCGCAGGACACGGGAATGGGGTACCATCCTGAGTGTCGGGACAGTACCATCCCACCATTATCTCAGCATCCTGATCAACACATCTTAGAACATCCTCTATCCCAACCATCGAGACAAGGAGGGACGGTAGTACATCTTGTTCCATGGGAAAACCAGGACAACCCCGTCCCGCAAGATTTAAAAGCTTGTTCCAAAATATTAATCAACTCTCTATAATCCAAATTTATCTCTTCAACATCTCATTATAATTTATGGATATTTTGCTATCATTCTCATTGGTCGATCTCATAGATTTCAAGAAAAATACAAAAAAATGTTAGCAGATCTTGACAATTTGAAAATGTGATGATTAAATCATGTCATCTCAAGAAGGATATGATCTCTGACCAATCTTTATTCACTGTTGTGGCTGCCCCTTGTTACCAATCTGCCATCTTAAGGAAATGATTAATATTTTTGCCCCTTTCATTCATAACTACCAAATTAAATATTTGCTACTTAATTCTTAACTATAAAAACCTAGTAATTTACTTATAAACCATGTTTATTTATGTATTAATATGTACATTACACAGCATTAGGCACCAACTATACTGGGTAATGGGAATCCATACATGTCAGGTACAGTACCATTATGTTACAGGGGCTCAATACACCCCCCTACTGAAACATGGTACGAGTGTTATGGGGGCTCCAACAGTGTGGCATGTATCATTAGTGGGGTATACTATACTGTGCCGTATCAACCCAAACACTGACTGGTAACGGTACCAAAACCAATACTTGAAACATTGCATGTATGTGTATTTTTGAATTGTGCTTGTCTAGGCAGGTATATTGAGAAAAAAAGCACTACACATCCAATTGCAATAGATTCTGGTCAAATGACATGCCACTCCCAGACACCCATACATCAACCCCCAAATGTAGACACCTAACTGTATACGCAGATGAGCTTCATAATTAATATTGAAAAATTTACCTATATGGGATGTGTTGGTGAGTTGAAGTGTCTCTATACTTCTTGGCAAGACCAAAATCAATAATATACACCTAAAGTAAAAGACATTATGTCAAATGATATGCAGATTCTGATGTAATCCTTATAAAAGAACAGCATAAGAATATTTTTGTGGTATACCTGATTTGCTCGCCTTCCCAAGCCCATCAGAAAGTTATCCGGTTTAATATCTCGATGAAGAAAATATTTAGCATGAAGAAATTCGACTCGGTTGATCTGATGTACTATCAAGGCAGATTAGGAATGGATGAAATAAGTTATGATAAAAACTATTAAAAAATGTAAAATAATACCATCTGATCTGCTATCATAAGCACAGACTTCAAAGAAAGCTTTCTACTGCAGAAGTTAAAAAGATCTTCAAGGCTTGGTCCTAATAAATCCATGACAAGAACATTATAGTCACTTTCAACACCAAACCACCGCACATTTGGAATGCCAGCTGCCAAAATAAAAGGAAGAAAATATAATGTCTCGGCGAATAATATGAACATATTTTCACAAAGGGTTAACAGGAATTTCTAATTACTTCCTCCTTGTAAAATTCTGTACAGCTTTGATTCATATAGCAGCTGCGGATGCTTTGTCTTGACATTTTCCTGATAAAAAGATGATGCATCATACCCTACTCTATAATAATACAGAATTAACTAAAACATGAATAAACATTTCATTAAATGACATATCCACTACTAACATGTAGTAACCTATTCTAATTTCTGGCACTGAAGATGGAGAAATCACATAATCATACCTTCAACTGATCAAAATAAAAAAAAAAATAACAAGCATAATATTTTACTGATAAAATATATACACATGTGTTGAAAGTTTATTAAATTCAAAGTACAATTAAAGGCCTCAAATGGAATCTCAATAAATCAAGTATGCTGTCTAATAGCAGTGCTCGTTATAAAATTATCAGCAAATTAATAAAAAAATAATCTCTATCATAGGTTCTATACCACTTCTGTACATTTGAAGGGGTCCAATTGATTCTATAAGAAACGGCAAATGGAACATGATGTAAAGAACTAACAGGAGATCAAGTTAGAGAAGAGGCTTTTTTTTTTGGCAGGGCCGGCAGTGGGGGCTAGCAGGACAGCAAACTATTCAACATACTGCTTTCTTTTAATATGCAGAAAAAAAAGGGTTTGAAAATAGACAGTCCAGCGCAAAAGAGGATTTTTTTCCCTGCCCCATACAATAACCATTGATTGAAGATCCAAAACTTGACTTTCCCACCAATGCAAGGATCCAACTAGCACTCTTGCACTCCATCTTAAACACTCTTCCAAGACTGATAACTACAAGGCATCCAGTACTAGGGCAACTTCTTGGGCAAACCAACTTTTCCATACAAGGAGTAGGTCAAGATTGTATTTCAGCATCCTCAGGAGATTCTAGAACATCCATATCTTCTCCATATGGTTCACACTTCCCAATTCCCTAAAAGAATACTTATCCCTCTAAAGAAAATTGCAAATGAAATTTTCCTAAGAAAAACACTTCAGAAATTCCACATAAACCTCAGGTTTGCCAGCACCATGACATGAAGCCACCAATGCAAATCTCATAGCTAGTGGATAACTCACTCCAAACAGTGTCATTCACACTCAGTCTGCTCCCCAAATTTGGATAATGATAAAAACTTGAACAAGAAATCAGTTCTAAACAATTTAACTTGGAATTTGTGGGTCAATCCAAAACCCCTGAACGCTAACTTCATGTTCCAATTTCATGGCAGTTGTACCTTCCATAAGAGACCATTAAAATGAAGGTAAAGAAGGGACTTAATTGAATTGCTGAAACTAGGGCAGAAGACTGCTCAAATTTCTTAAGCAAACATCCTACAGTTCATGTTGCTATGCTCAAGTAGACCTCTTGATTCCAATAAGATTTGTAGAAATGGAAAATAAAAGGCCATCAAATTTCAGTCTCTATGTAGCTCTAACAATACTCGATACTGCCAACACATTATCACCAAACGAACCACCATATTGCTCTCATTCAGTAAGTTGCTACTTTGATTTTGCAAGCATTGTTATATTACATGTAAACATCCCACTAGATGGAGCAGGGTTTGTTGAATCACATAAATGGGTGTGATCTATTTATTTGTAGATTAAGTTACATTATACTTGGTCATCATTGAGTAAATAAGAAGGCAGTATCACCAAAGGAACCACCATATTGCTCTCATTCAGTAAGTTGCTACTTTGATTTTGCAAGCATTATTATATTACATGGAAACATCCCACTTGATGGAGAAGGATTTGTTGAACTACGTAAACAGGCGTCATCTATTTATTTGTAGATTAAGTTACATTATACTTGGTCATCATTGAGTAAATAAGAAGTTGCAATATTTACTTCTGCACATCTTCGACTTTCACTGAAGGTCCACCTTGCAAAATTTTTTTTACCTAAATGCTATTTGATAATATAAAGTGGGTATTTTCATTAAGTTATATGCTAATAATCAGCTAAATATGCCATACTTATGCTAGGTTACTTGTTCTTCATCTTTCTGCAATTTTTTAAGACAACACAAAGCCTACAGCTAAGTCACATATAGGTCTCAAATTCAAGTGAATAAATGTATGCTATGAACCAACAGCATACAAAAATAAATGTATAGAGACACAAAACTGTCTGCTAGTCCAACTAAATTCAGTGCATAAACATGATGAGGCTTCTAGATCAAAAACATTCAAATTTCAGCCAGCTACGGATTTAATCGAACCTTTCCCTGACCAAGTTTGCCAAAAACAACATTTCCAAATCTCCAGCTATTGCAAAGAAATTGATGGCAAAGCAGATTTAATATAACCTTATATAGATAACATTTGGTGTAGATTTACTAATTAGGAAGACCAATTATAGTCAAGGTATGACCATCACGGCATGATACTTATTATGAGCAGAAATTAACAATATGACAACCCTCCAGCAGATTGGTGCCCAATTAATGGAAAAGGAAGCTACATGCAAGAAAGGATTCCAATATGTATGCAAGAAAGCTGGTGAGCATGTTTAAGGCCTATCTGTAATTCTGTAACATAAGCTGATGTTAACACGGTAAAAACTCTTCAAGGCTCCCTAGAGTTGATAACAAGTTTAGACAGAAGTGGGTGAAGTCAAGTATGACTTAGAGGATTGCACTTTATAATTGATTAATTTCAATTCCCGGGCTTGAAATATCATTACTTACTTTCATATAAATAATATAACCAAGCAAATAACAAGCATTACCCTTGCATGCCTCTCATGTTTATGTCACTCAAGTTTGACACCACACATCTTCCACAAAAATTAAAGTAAGCCTATAACAGAGAACTATTTGTCATTTTGAAAATGAGCAAGGCTCTTAAATAAGGCTAATCCAAATTGCCAGTCTGCACTTAGACTTCCACAAAAACTTTGCAATTCCAAATGAGTTTCTCATATTCAACTAAATAAAAGGCAACAAGTATCCTAAAGGAGGGCCAACAAAATTCACATGAACCTAATGGCTCAAAAGAGGTTCCTTGTAGCTACCAGAAGAGACTAAAGCCAAAACATTCAATGACTTGTAAAACCTAAACCTCCAAGCAATTTCAAATTTGATAATCATAGCAAATACCAGATAAGAACACTATCAAATGCAAGAAACTCAGTTACCCAGAACAGCAATGGCATTAGCAGACCATGATTAGCCAAAAGCAATAACACACGAAGGAGAAAATCGATCAGCAGCTTACAAGCTTAATGGCGACTTCTTCATTTGTTTGGATATTAGTTCCTGCAAGCAACAATTCAAATATAAAGGAGGGAAAATCAAGAACCCTAAAAGCAAGAAAGAAAATCTTAATCTTGATAAACAAAAATCAATAAACAGACACAAGAGTGGCGTAACGATCACAGACCTAAATAGATCTCCCCAAAGGAACCACTCCCGATCTTGCGACCGAGCCGGAACTTGTTCCCGACGCGAGGCTCCATCACGGCAAAACTACAAACAACGAACCCTAAACCCAAATTCACAAACCAACCCGAAAAACGAGAAAAACATAAGGTGGAAAACGGAATCGGAGAAAGAAAAGGAAAAGGAAAAGGAAAAAAGAAAAAAGAAAACCTTCTCCGATCTGATAAAGCCTTACAGCTCACCCCCGACCAAAAGAATAAACAAAGAAACGAGTTGCTTGGGAGCAAGAGCTCAGATCGCCTCCCATTGCTCCAGATAATCGATCGCAGATAAATACAGATCGATTGATAAACTAGCGTATACAAGAAACGAAATGGAGGGATTCTTTTCTAGGGCTTGATTCTAATGGAATGGTTGCAAAAGAGAAAGTTGGGGGGGTGGAGGGGGGAAGACGAGAAGGGGAAAATAATGGGAAGAAGAGGTCATGATATCATGCTGGGGCAGGCTTCAATCCAATCGATAGCCAAAAGATATTCTAAGAGCTCTTTCTCGCGCTCGCTCTCACTTCGGCCTCGACCCTCTCGCTTTCGCTCGCCGCTTTCCCTTTCTCTTTCGGCTATCTCTGCTTTTAATTTGTCGTGTTCTTGGCCTTGGTGAATTGACGTTGGGACCCGGTGACCCCAGAGCTCGGGGCAAACGGGAGGGAGGCACGACATCAACGCCCCCGAGCGCTCGCTCCTCCAGTTTTAAGGCTTCCACTTATTTCCCGTAATACCCCTCGATGCGTGGCTGCCGTCAGATCTATCGGATATTTCGTGTGGAGTGTGATTAATCATCCTACACCGCTAACGACCCTCGATATTTGGCCTGACGCGATCCCGATCGAGGTACACTGTGCCGCATGGACTACTTGACCTGGTGGCGGTAGGCAACAGGGATGTTGGGCGTTGAAATCACCAATTATTTCAAAACTTAAATTGGTAGGATTAGATAGAATTATTTATATATTTTATTTTTTTTTACTCATCCCTCCATGTGGGTTGGATTTTTGTTTACTGATATCATGTTAAAATCACCACTTGTCCTAAAAATTTAAGCTGATAGCATGAGATAAATTTATTTATATATTTTATATTTTCTTACACTGAAAATGCCATATGGAAGGATATGCATACCTGATGAATATATCATGCAAGTTTTTTTTTTTCCTTCTACTTCTTTTGCCGTGTTATGTTAATGGCATTTGCAAATGACTTCAGCTAGCTAGATGGAGCAGTAAGTCAATTCCAGCACAGTGATTACATTGACTGAGAATCCACGCCAAAAAGTACTGGATTAGTTTGGAGATTGTTTTTTAACCTTAGCATTAGTTTTGATTGCAGCTCTCTAAGCCTAGGTTTCCATCATAGCTCTTTTAAGTGGCTTATTTTGTTGCAGGTTCTGCATTTTTCCCCTTAAAATTGTCGTTACAGGTTCATGTATCAGGTTAGATCCACCAGCCACATACACCAGACCCCATCAAAATTAGTACAATTTCGTACTTATGGTGATAGGATGTATTTGAAAAAAAGAGACTTTCAATTTGGATTTTACAAAAAGTGGAAAACTAGCTACTTAGAAAAGTGACCAAAGTTTTTTTTTCTGAAAGTGGAAATATCAAACTACAGTGGTTGTCTTTATGTTCGCCATGCATGCCTATATATTAGGGACCACCATATAGAAAATTGACTTGTGGAGGATGGCATTATGAATAAGAATCGAGAAACAAAAAATCAGTCTGATGGGAGGCAAAATGGACCGTCCTGATCCAGCATGGAGCCTCTCAATTCCGATTAAGCAGACTTCAGAGTCGAGCAGGCTAGACCTCGGTCTCGCTAAGAGTCAAGCCGACCTCGAACCCCGCCGAAGGCTGAGCCGACCTCAAACCCCACCAAAGGCCGACTTCAGCCCCCGCCGAAGGCCGAGCCGACCTCGCATGCAGCCGCACTCGCTCGCGCGCCCACGTCCGCACATGTGGCCGAACATCCCAGCCATGCTTTCTGCCAAAAGCCATATCCTGCCATACTTGCTAAGAGCCATACTCTGCCACACTTGCCAAGAGCCATACCCTGCTGCAGCAGTTAACACCATGTCATGCACAAGAACTGCCCAAACCGTATGCCTTAGCAAGCTCTGGCCTTGGCCACACGCCACCTGGCTAAGATCATCTCCTTTCATGATGAGGACGGATCATACCTCAGCCACCTGAGCACCCTTATGAGGACTATTAATAAACCATATTAAAAATACGTAGGGACTTTTTTCCAAAAACTCTGCTAACGTAGCCATCGGAGGGCCTTCACCGAAATTCCCGGCCAAGACTTTGTGCAGGTATCTCCGAGTGCAGGAGGTGGCTCTCTTTCCTCCTTTTTTCGGTCCCAACTGGTGTCTTCTCGGCTTCCTCCGGCGTGGTCACCCTCGGGCCAAATTTCAACCACAACACGGTCCAAAATTTCCAATGGGTTTCAATTTCTATGTAAGAAATTTATTTCACAACACAACAAAGCCAAATACCCCAAAATAATCATTATGAACTGTTGGCATCAGTTGTATAATAACGCTCAGTTGTATAATTTCGACAAGCTCACCGACGGACGTGAGACTGGCCAAGGAGCGTCTTCTTTGCCGTCTTGGCATACTGTGTCGAGGGTGAAATCTTTGGTCCCAAGTGATTCAAAAAGTCCGCCCCTTCCATTGGGGGGCTTCTAAAGCGATCGACAACGAAATCGCGACGCTTGAAGCTCGTTTCAACGATGTGGTTGTGTTTTCAGCGAAGGAGATTGAGCGCTCTTTCCGTCTCCATTGGGTAAGTTCTTTGGTCGTGGCTTTTCTTTGACTTTAGTCACCGCGAGCAAAGTAGGATGTGGAAGGCGACTTGCATGTTTCACTGCTCTCGAAGGGGCTGTTTTTTTTTCAATTTCCAATTGAAGAAACTAAGGAACGAGTCCTAGAAAGCCTAGAAACGTTAGGGTTATGGGATAAAGTAAAATATTTTGAAGATTGCTTCGCTTACTGGAACTCCTCTATTTTTGGTTGAATGGACGGAGACATCGTGTCGGGGGGTTTGCTATAGAGTCTGTGCGCTTTGGGGAAATTAGTTGACTCTTGTGGTTGCCGGGGCAGTAACCTTGATACAAAGCCAACAGGCTGACCGTAGACCATCTCCTACTCTGCCTCGCACTCAAAATCAACCATCGGGGAGTTGGGTCCCACCAAAAAAACTGTTAAAAATATTTTATCTAAAAATTTTATATTTTATTTTATAAAAATATTATAAATAAATAGCCTACTAAAATAAAACAGAAAATTGAAAAGAGCTTATATGGATGGAGATATGTGATATACAATGCCCTAACAACATGATTCGCCTCCTACATGCAGGTTTACGATGATCTCATCCCTAAAGTATAATAACTCGACTCAGCTCAGTACTTTTCTAATAAGCACGATCGCTGTGGAAGCTTGACCCGACTAACTCCTTCAAATATCTAAAAACTAAAAGAAGACGGAAAGTAGAAAGTTGAAAAGTGAAAGAACTCTCTGTCTGCAGAAGACTTAGGAGATGAGAGACAGAGTACTAGCAAGAAAGAGAGATTGGATTGAATTATGAACTAATTCCAGATTCTAGCCAAAAGATGTATAATATTTCGGAAATACCATATTTTTACGATCTTTTCGGATAAAGTCTATAAATAGGCTGCTATAAAATTATTTCAAAAACAATCTGATCTCTCTCTTTCACTGGTACAACAGGAACCATCTGAGAGATCTTCTCCGACAATGCCACTGCAATTAGTAGTTGTATCACACAAGACATTTGGGTGTCGGTATGCGCCATTGGTTGTTGATCACCATGAGGAGGCTTTGGAACCTCAAAAAATGGAGATTGTAGTGGCATCAGCAGGTGGTGGGGCTTCTTCACAGTGGCATCTCCTGGATCTGAATCCCCTCCTCAAACAAAGGTGATTATACTGGAAAAATACAGTGCAGGATCAAGCTAATCAGAAGTCCATGGGCTCTACATCTGTTACTTCTCCGCATTGTCTCAGGTAAAGTTCAGAAAGCAAGCTGGCGACCGGTGGAGACAAAGACTGGTACATTGGAGATTAACTCGGCTGAGGGCACAATGGCCGGCTCTTGGAATCAGGAATCTGGTGAGTCTTCTCATTCTCAAGATACCTATGTTCAGCAACTACAATCTATGCTCAGTCAAGGTACTGGTCAGCAAGGTCAGTCTATGAAGCCTTCTATGGTTTCGGAGGACTGTTTCTTGGACCTTCAATGTAATGAAGATCGTAGGGCCCTTGTTATGGGGCCAGTTGATCCTGCCTCAGAATCACCATGAAAATTCTGGTTTGGAATTGTCGGGGGGAGATAAAACCCCTTTTGTGAATCATGCAAAACTTTAATTTGACATCATAGGAGTCAATAGATTGTTTTTTGGAAACTAGACTTTCTGAAATGGTCCTGAGTTGTTACAGGCTAAAGCTAAGGGTTCAACTTCATTCAAACCTAATCAGAAGCACTATGATCGACCCGTAGTCTGCCTCAATGGTTCCGTGCTACAGTGTCTCGTAGTCTGTATAAGTTATGTGCCAGATCTATTTTGATATTATTTGTAACAACGTAGGAACTCATCAAAAATGGCTAGTCGGAATGTATTATTTGGATTTCTTGATCCTATATAAGTATCCAAGATCTACCCAATGAATAGCTGATGTGAGACTAAATATACGCTCGCACGACTCCTTGCAGAAATACATTTTAAGCTCTTTCAGGTATTATAAATTGCTTTCAGATTTTCAAAAATGTATAAGCTTGCAAAGTCATGAGGAAGTTGAGAGAGAGAGAGAGAGAGGATGAACGGTACCAAGAACTATACTCCCATTCCAAATGACAAAAGTTAAAATCACAACAATACCATGACAATTGGTGCAAAGCAAATCAGGAGTTTCCACTTTAAACACCATAACTTTAAAGCGGTAACCATGATTTCAATAAAACCTGCCACATGCCCCTCAATTACCAAGATCCATAATATCAAATAAAGAATGACGAGTGCACTTTTATGAGCTGAATGAATAAATCGAGTATGCTTTTTATCTGGTTAAAAGAGTCAACATGAATAAGATTATAGCTAGTAGAAAGTGGAGTGTATCAATTGAATTCAGTGTAGAACGCTGGAGAGGGAAGTGAAGGTCTCAAGTCTAAGCAGTTAAAACAAATATTAATTAGCATACTATAGAACTAACTTTAGCTCAAAACTAACAATGCAAACAGAGTTTTGCTGTTTCCCATAATGCACCACCTATTATGCTTCATACAAGCTGATGACCAATGAAGATCCAAAACAAGGTTCCTTAAGAAATAGGTGGTCAGATAAAAGCGAAAAAGACTATTATCAATTGATACAAAAAAAAAAAAAATGTTCTAGTTATAATCAGAGGGCTTGCTTGGACATTAACATGCAACTTATCTGTCCTTCTGAAGGGTAAATGTAACACTATTTTGATGATGAGGTGAAAAGCTTTCATGGGAAATGATATATAACACATAAGGAAGGAAAAATAAATTTGTTTGAGGAAAAAATCATGTCTTGGGTACAATAATAAAGAAAATTAAACGGATCCTGTATATCACATGCAGTTCTAAAAAAATTGTAGCACCGAACACACTGTTCGTACGCCCAAACTCAATTCTGAAGCAGCTGAATAGATAATCCAGAGCAGTCTTATATTGGCACAGAAATGAGGGCCATAGTGGGACAGCTATGTTGACTTCATACATTACCTAATTGATGCCTTTTCGACAGCACAGATGTTTTGATCAAAATGCAGAAATTGAAGACTTTTAAAAGTTTTATTGATTGGGCTAACAATCTAGGGAAAGGCTCCATATGGATATGCCTCTGTATGAAAAGAATCTTTTTTGTAGGTGATGATATCTTCTGTAGGAGAAATTATACTCGGCAGAATAATAAATATAAAATAATTTTTACTGACCTCCGGCCATCGCTGTTCAGGTACGAAGACGCCACATGAGAGAGAGAAGAGACTTGGATCTTTTAACCTATGTAGGACTTGAATGCTTGAGGTGATGGATCCACGGGCTATTTATAATGCTAGGTTAGAAACCCATATTCTTATCTATAAAGTTTATCTATAACAATTTCCATCCACCACGAAACCACCAGATAAGATAACCTCTTTATTTGAGTAGATTTAATCCCCATTTAAATGAGGTTTATCTTGATGTGGGATAAACTGATCAAGTGGGCCACATCAGTCTCCTAAAATTAAGGAGACGTGCTAACAATCTCCAACTCATTGACTTAGTAATGCCAACAAAATGGGGGAAAATTGCTTAAGAAGGTTTGGAAAAAAAAGAAATATACACACTATAATCTACTTTTTCTAATTATATAATGTCGAATTAAACCTGCCACTAAGCAAATGGAAACGCGGGAATGAATTACATATTAAAAGCAAAGAAAACACATATTCATCTTCATTATCTCGAATAACAAGTTCAGATGGCATTTCAGTTGCGAAAGGAAGCTGATTCTCTAGTAGGTGGGGCAATGCTGAGATGCTTGATGTTCAAGAAAGTCAGCACTTTAACAAATAAAATAGAACCGGATGCTATAAAATGTTTGATGTTACAAGGCACCTTGGAGCGCGCAAAGCACAACGCCCACCTTTTTTTTTTGCTAAACAAAGGGGAAGGGAGAGGAAGGAATAAGCCCACCCCGCATAGCAGCTTCCACTGGGCCTCCACCCTACAAGGAGAATGTTCGATGCGAGCAGAAATAACCGTATAGTGGGCACTCCAACCGGTTTTACTCATACCCTCCCCACCTGTGGGTCCGACTCGGTTACTCTTCTGGGCTCCGGCACGAACTTTCCGTATGAGTACGTCACACTTAGTACCATTGAGGCTATTAGAGGACTAATAAGCCCTCCCGCCCCATGTGTCCGAGCAGGAAGCATTCGGTCTCTGTATTTAATCGACGTCCGCGCTTTTCGGACTCAGACCGCGTGGATGAAAGTAAAGGCTCAGTTCCACTGAGGTGGCAGCACTACGCCCACCTACGAGAGATGAATGATGCTCCATGCCCGTGCTGGTGACATGATGCACTTTTGCAATAGCACAGCTCACGAGCAAATGAATTAAATAAGACCCATATCAATCCAATCCAGCTCTAACCTAAATCCTATAAAAAAGGAAATAAAAAAATTTCACAGATTTTTTTTTTAATGTCCAACAAACCTCTAGATGGGATTTAGGTTAAAACAAGGACGGGCATTCAGAAGAAAGGAAACAAAGGCCGAGCAGACTAACAGACCTAATTTCTATAGAAAATTCAACCAAATTCTGCGAGATTTTCGGATGGACCCTTTAGCAGCTTGGAGGCCTGCAAGAGTTGTGTAGATAGAGAGTGGAGAATGCAATCATGCATGTCAAAAAGCAAGAAATGTAAGTGGAAGCATAAGCATGCATTATATCCAGCGCCAATCTTGCAATGGAAGACGAGTTGAAATCCTTCACATGCTTTACATTGAATGACATGAGATATGTTACTCATAAGAGACTAAGCCAGATGATTAGCTAAGATTTTCATTTGCTCAACATTACATGTTAATAAAGATTTAACAACTCCATTGAATTATTAGTTTTTATCTAGATGGAGCAGTTAGTAGAACTAGTATGCGGCATACGTAATGCGTTTGACCTAACAAAATGAAATGCCAATTCAAGCAAGAAAACAAGAGGGGAATAACGACCATAATCCCCACAATTGACAGTTTATATTACATGTAAAAAAGATATATTTCTTTCCTATAGGGAAGTTGCTGGGTGATAAATAAGGGCCCTATTTATATCACCAACTACTCTCAACTGACAACTATTACAACTCTTGACCCATGATCATCTCAAGGTTGGGTTGGGGCAAACCAAACCATAGTTCAATTAATCTTGTTACAATCGACTACTACATCCCAATGTGTTACTATTCAATTAAAAGAAATCAAAGTCTTGCTACTTCATTAGCCATATTAATATCTATAAGCTGCGAATCTTCGATGAGTTCCACGAAAGTAGCCAAGATAGCTCAATCATGAGAGCAACAGATGCAGAAACAACCTTTGCTAATACTCTACTTAAGGTACTAGATGGACAAGAATACAGACTACACTCCAAGTACCCACGTGTATTCACCATGTCAACCAAATTCCTTTGAGCATAAAGAGTAGATGACCCTTTCAAGAAAGACTCATACGACTTAAGATTCTATAATAGAATAGATGGCCTAAAAAAAGAAAAAATTGTTGCTGCTACCTACCCTATGGAAATGCATCAAGAGAATAGTCTCTATATAATGCCATATATGGTAGACACTGGCATTAGAATGCCTCTTATATTATCTTGGTTTTACCAAATTATATTAATTGAGGTATCCCAGAACCGTCAGTATTGGCAGCATCAGACAACTGGCAACTAGTCCAGTTTCATCTTGCATGCAGGCAAAATAAACGCCACACTTGGTACAGCCCGCAGGGGATGATCAGCCGCAAATCATGGAAGAGCAATGGAAACTTATCCAAAGAGAGTGAAGTCAGGGAGAAAAAGGAAAAAAGAGAAAAAAAAGGGGACCAGCGCCCACTCGCCCACGCCATAATCCACATTCCCTCACCCTCGTTCCTCTGTGGACCCCATCAAGGTAAAAAAAAAAAAAAAGGTGGCGGTGACTCCACGCTCACCTCACTAATTCTCTCTCTCTCTCTCCACAGGGAGAAGTTAGAGCCCACAAACGACGGAAGAGAATGGGAGGAACCCCACGTTGAGCTGTTCCCAGCTGAGAAAAAATGCAGTAGCCGAGCCCCCCACCTGCCTCCACTTCGAACCTCGCCCCCCCCTCTCCTTCTCTCTCCCCCCCAGTCTCCACACACACACAGAGAGAGAGAGAGAGAGAGAGAGAGAGAGAGATTGAGCTTTGGCTTCCATGGAGGAGTTCAGATCGAGGTCGTGTGGGGACGGGAGGATGGAGATGGAGGTCTACGGGAGCCGGACGGCGGGACCTCCTGCATCCGGCCTCCACGACCTCCGGTGCTACAGCGCGTCCTATGCGTCCTCGCAGCAAAACGGCTACCAGGTCCCCAGGGAGATCAAGCTCAAGAAGGGGAAGACAACGGCGGGGTCGTCTTCCTCCAAGAGTGGGTGGAGCCTCAGTGATCCGGAGCTACAGAGGAAGAAGAGGGTGGTGGGCTACAAGGCCTACGCCATGGAGGGGAAGATGAAGGGGTCGCTGAGGAAGAGCTTCAGGTGGCTCAAGGAGAGATACACCCAGGTGGTCTACGGCTGGCGGTAATTCCTCTTCTCTCGGTATATACCATACCATCTCTCTTTCCCCCGCTCCTGGTATGGTGTTATGTTTTGGAAGTATTCTTTTTTTTCTTCTTCCTTTTCCAGTCTATCAATACGATCTCATGAAAAGGATTGATTTTTTTTTTAAAAAAAAAACTTTCTCGGCTGTCTTGTTTTTGAACATCGCCTTTTTCCAGGTTCATGAATCTGATCTTATCAAACAAGAAAAAAAATGATTTTTTTTTCTTCTTCTCTCCTGCTATCATGTGCTGAATGTAACCTTAATCCAGGTCCATGAATCTTACTTCATCACAAAAGGTGTTTTTTTCTTCAAAAAAGATTCTGTTTTTTCTTTATTAGGATCATTGGATCAATTGTCTTTTTTTTTCCTCCCTTTTTTATATGTCGTCAAGATGTAATGAGCTTCTGTGCGAGTTAATAAATTCTGGTAGCTATAAATTCTTGATATGATAAGTTGCATCGATTTCACTGACGTCTGTGTTTGTAAATAATGTGATAAATGGACAGTTCAAAGCTGGGTGCATGGTATGTTCCTCTATATGAAAGCTGTAAGTCAATAGTATCGTTGCTATTCCTTTTGGAGTTTGAAAAAATGGTATTTTTTGAACAGAATGCTAAATCTAAGAAACTGAAAACCACTTTCAGTCCTTCAAATTGTTGTTGTTTTTCTTGCTCCTGCTGCTGGTTCCTGTTATACAGCCAGCTTGGCTAGACTGGATAACACATAACTAATTGAGCAATAAATAGCAATATAAATTTACTGAACAAAGATATCACAGGAATTAGCATGGTATATCTTTCAGGTGAGTTTTTTTCTCAATAAAAAGGAGTTAGACTAATCTGTCATTCTGATGGCTATTCAGTGAAGTGTTGAGAAATAAGTTTGGGTTGATTAGGACCCATCATGGCTAGTTGAATATGAAACATAGGCAAATAATAACTGTACTTTTTTAGCTTTTATCATGTGTTATAATAGAGTACTGGGAAACCAAAAACCCATTTATCTAATTTGTCTTGCCTTGGTATGTTTTGTATTTTTCTAGGGAGCTTACGTCGTCATAGTTTTTGGATATTAGCTTTTTCCCTCCTATTATTTGGGAAGCCAGTGACTTGCAAAACCATTTGCTTATGCAGAATTGTTTTTGCATATATGTGGAATACAACTTGTGCACCCATTGTTCTCTGTTCCTACTGTGGAGGTAAAGTGCCCTTAAAACGAAACTCTCAAGTGAACTTCGGACCACAGTCTTCCTTTAGGTCCTTCATGGATGATGAAAGCCTCTTTGCTATATTGTGCTGTTCGCTTTTGGTGGTTCTTTCCCTTTGGCTCCGCAGAGCTGAGCAGTGTTCCATTGCACTTTGTAGGAAGTACACACGGCCCTCTTGTAGATTACTTCTTCCCATATCCAATGAACTCCTTGAATGCAAGATATTGTTGAGATTATCTATTTGTGTGATATTTGAATAGTTGTTGACATGCATTAGGAATGCTTTCTGAAAGACTAGAAAATTTTGTTTCAAGGAGGTTATCTCTTTTTGATTTTTGTGAGGTATTTGTATTGATGAGGGTCAGGAAAGCAGGTTCTTTTAGGATGATGACTAGGGCTGCAAGTGGATTGGAACGACCCATCTCCATTCTGGGACAGGTCTGAAGTTAATCAGGCCCAACCCGACCAGAAGTTATTTGGATTAGGCATGGATTCAAAAACATAATGCATTTTAATTATGGGTTGGACTTGGATCACTAAATTCCTAATATGAACCTGAAGCATCCTGATTCAATCGCAAACTGATATAATATATACTTCAAAATCCTCCTTAAATATAAGAACTTAGTTTTTTTTTCATATTTCTTTTTTGTTCCGGGTTAGAAAGGGCCCCTAGGCATTCTTTGTAACTATGTTAATAATTTATTTTGTTAATTATAGCTATATATAGTTATCAATCAAATCATATGTAATTTTATAATGTCTACATGTTGTATACTATTATTTTATTTGATAATATGTTTGTGATATAATTAGCTAATTAATTTTTATATTTTTATTATGGTCTGTATTTAGATTATTTTTGACCCGATTTGATCTAAAAAACCTGATGGATTGGTAAATTAATATTATACCCGATCTGATCCAACTAGAAGGGAATTGGATTAGGTTTAGATTTAATTTTTTGACCCATTTCAAACATGGATTGCTTTTAGGTTATGCCTCTGCCTATTCAACCAGACCTGCTTATAGCCCTAATGGCTGGAAGTCTTTGCTTGAGACAACTTGTTTGCCTCTCTGCCTTTATCACTATGTCTCTTGTCTCATTCTTTTTCATATTTTCTTCTTACTTCCATCTTCCCTTTTAATCCTTTATTTGTTGATCAAGTCTTGCTATAGTCCGAATAACATCTCGTCTCATTGATTAAAAAAAAAGGGGTGCTTGATGATTTAAATTCACTCAATGAGCAACAAGGGATTTTCTTAGGAAGTCTATCTCCAACCTTTTGCAAGTTTGAAAGCAAAAATTGGTAAGAAAAATTTTTAGACATGCTGATGCCTCTGACATATATTTGTGATATAAAGATTGTATTGCAATACATTGGGTGCATCATTGGATCTCAATTTTCTCGTTCTCGTATATCAATTAGATAAAGGCAGTTAAGTCATGAAATATGTTTTCCGCTGCTTATTAATATATTGATTTCAGGAACATGACTTATATTACGAAGTTAAAGCAAGCTGCTGGGATTGAGGTTGGGTTTGGGGGAGGGCGGGGACGGAGGGGAATTGCATACATTACAAGCCTTGTGCTATATTCTCATCAAGGTTTTTTTTCTAATTTTCTATTTCCCTTAAAAGGTCTCAAAATTTTTGGGTTGAAGGATTATACTTATGTCATATTTTCCGTGGCCTAAAGAGGAATATTTGGCAAATGTGGATTGATGAAGGCAATCCCAAAGGCTTGGGACAAGGCTTGGTGGTCGTGGTTGTGTTTTCTGTATCTAAAGAGGAATATTGTGCAGAGCATATATGTTGCTTGAAAAGAACATTTGATGGGTGATATGCTACTGATTACCAAATAAAAAACAGAAAATATTTTTTTTATGATACCTCAGTGATGCTTGGCTATGTCATATCAGAGTTCCAAGTCTGTGAACTGTCACATAAAAAAAGCCATATGACTTATCCTTTCTCAATCTTTCTTTGTTATGCAGCTAACAGGACTATTTGGAATACTTTGATGACCTAAATTGTATAGTTGTCTTCTTTTGATTTGTATTAGCAATCTTAAATAATTGGGTCCCGGTTAGTTTATGATACTAGAAAATCAGAGAGAAACTTTGCGCTATGGCTTCTAGATTTGTAAATCTATAAGAGTGAGCTTGGCCATCAAGAAAGGCCAAAAAATAGCCCCGGAAGCAAATTCAGATCTGGTATATTCTAGTCATATCGAGTCTATCCATCCTATAAATTGGTCTGGACATTTTTACTGAAAACTAGTTTCTTTCAGTTATCTAGGTTTGAACTGTATAGCCTGTATATGACCAGTCTGCGAATTGCTTATATTCATATCAGCATTTTGCATTGTTATATTTCACATCTCGTCTTTTGACTTTCTGCTCTTTTCATTGTTATGTTGTGGATCAAGTGCTAGCCTGATTTGTTGAACTAGTAACAATGCCTACTGATCAGTTCATTTTAAAACACGTCATTACAGTCCGATAATGTTGTTCTGCAGTAATAGCATCAATTTTCTCTAAATGCGTTGTTGTGTTTATAGGATGCTAATGATCCTACACTAAGAAATTCCCGACACCATTGTAACATTAATTTTGGGGGACTGATATGCAAAGAAGAATGTGGACATTGTAAACTCTAATGGATTCAAAATGCTAGATTTTGAATGTGCTGGTTGGCCCTTTTTCAGCTTAACGCTGATATCAACAAAGAAATTCTAGCTAAATCAAACATAACTACAACATTAGAAATGTTATGTTCAATAAATCCTTTTCCCACTCTGCATTGCCTTTTAGTGGGTCTTGATGACTTTGAAGTGAAGAACAAGACTCGGTAACTTTGAATTTTCAATTGATTTCTTTCGAAAGTGAATTTGGAATTTTGATTCAATTCTTATGATACAATGACAGGTGAAGAGTTTGACATAGCCTAGCTGCAGGTCAAATCTTATCGTCAATGAGTCAAGGAGGTTCTGCATCACATTTCCTGCTCATAATTGATGGCAAGGGGGAAGGATGTCAAAAAGCCCTTCCCAGCCCTATCTTATGTGTTTTCCTTTTATTTAATTAAAGTCTGTATGCATGCTTAGATGGGTGCTTTTAGTATAAGATGTCTGCCAGATATCATTGTATCTACGAATCCTCAATGCTAAGTCTAGCAAGCTAATGAACCATGTCCTCCATCCAAATCTTCAGGAATGTCATGCGGCATCCGTAAATTTCAGTGTTGTTCTACAACAAGCCTATAATTTCAACATTCTGCAGCAGGCTGCCGGGATCAAATAATAGCTTTCCTACATCCATGTTCGTCAATGGGGATTGCGACTTTGTGACATATTCTGTTGCCATATATCAATCTCATGTCAGATTTCAATTCCTCAGAAAGCTTAAAGAAATCTGCTGGGATAGAGCTTCAGTTGGTTGTCGCTGCTATACGTCCAGCCATTTTAGTAGGCATGCTACTATCAAGGCTCCCAGGAGAAGTATAATACTACCTCACCTCTGTCAGCCATTAGATCAGGGCCTATTTGGACCCTAGATAGATGATACTATAATCCGTTTCCAGATCCCTGATGGATTCCGGTGGTACCTCAGCTCACTTGGCCCTGCCTTCTCCACAGTTCCCACTTGCTCGGTCGATAAATGCGATCGGGGCTTCCAAGCTGCCAGAAAATTCCAATTAACGTTACTTGTCTTCAGTTTTTAGGCCCAAGGAGAAAAATGAACTAGACGGAAGAACGGGGACGATGAAACCATTATTTTTTATTATTATAATTTTTATAGAATATTTGGTAGTACTCTTCTTTCGGTTTCAAAAAAGAGCGAAAAGGGAAAAAAAAAGAAATAGAAGTTTATGAAATGCTATCTTACATCAATCTCCATCGGGTATTTTACTAATCTGGAGAGAAACAAAAAGTAAAAAAAAAAAACAAGTATCCCAAACAGGCCATTAGTTTCATTACATTGTAAAAGCCATGTAGAAGATCAAGCACATTTGAAATACAGAATATCCTGAGTTCCGATTTCTGAATGAAGTAATAACCCCATGAGGCTTGGTAACAGCATTACAGAAGATTTATACGCTAGAGTACAAAAAAATAGTTACGCCTGTCCAAGGTCTGGAATTATTATGAAAATCTAATCGGTTTGGAGACAACATTACAGAAGATTTATACACTAGAGTATTATGCCACCCCAGGGCCTGGAATTATTATGAAAATCTAATATGTTACACCATTCCACCTGTTTGGGTGTCCACTAAAAAAGGCTCATTTTGGTTTTAAACATCATGTCGTCCTTGTCATGTTCCAAATGAGAGCTTAAAGGTGCTTCGCGGAGCTCAATGCCAAATGCGTAGCAGCGAGAGTTCCCAATAAAAATATTGAATCTAGACATAAAGATGGTGCAAGATACCAGATGGAAGTGGCGTCATATTGCCGTTTCCGTGCTCAAAAAACCCTGGTTCAGCTGTTCCGCGGCAATGGCATAATGGCTACGGTGGAGAACCGCTTGAGTCTATTCGGTCCTCACTTTCCTGTTCATCACATCATGGTAGTATAGGAGGACGCACATGGGCTGCCCAAGAATGCTGAAGAAGAACCAAAAGATCATGTTCCCCACCTGGCCAAGCTCAAAAAAGTAAAACTTCAATTAAAACCTTCCACATGCAAAATGTTAGTAACATGAACATATATACCTAGAGGATTAAAATGGGAGACGGACAATAGCACCACATAACTGTTAATTCTGAGACAGATAAATTAGAAATACAATTACTCAATCAATAATTGCCCTGAAATGAGAACATACCATACTGTTTGTGAATTTATGCTGGAGGTACTTCGTCAGGATGACCAGGGGAATCTGGCACGGGATTTAATATAAGCACATGAGCGAACAACACAGTCATCTTTCTTCAAATAACTTGAGAACATGAAATAATCCACTGAGTGTCAAGACGGTGTTATAATATATTATTTTTCATTGATGAGCAAGATAATATTCATATTGCTGTGGTTTTCATTGCATGAAAAAGGGAAGAACCTACCACAGGAACCTACAGCTAAATGACTGACACAGAAATTTGAGACTCCAGCAACTAAGACAACCAAACTCCGGAATTTAATAGGATCAACCTGGTCCTTTATGGGCTATTGTACTAACAGTGGGCTAACAATCACTAATTTCAGCAAGAAAGATGTAGATAATGCTTGGACATAATTATTGATCCAAGTAGACGGATAAAATGCAGCTCCTAACACTGATATTTGTTAATTTCTGCAGACCATAGATAGGTTAAAAAGGGTGCAGAGATAAAAATAGACGATACAACTATATGCATATGCAGATTGCACAATTACACAGTTGAACCTGGCTAATTAAAAAAACAACAATAATTTCCTATGAGTCACTTTTACAGACATGTATAACCTGCACATTGCAAATCCTCAAGCAACTAATTATTCTTAATCCATTAACTTTCCATCTACCATCTGTATTGTTTCAAAAGCAAATGCATTTGCATATAGTAACTAGTGCCGACTTCAATGAAGCTGTCAGGGATTCTCTGAACTGAGCTAACTTAAACAAAGCAACCGCAGAAATTGTGAAACTTCAAAGTGGAAAACATATAAAGAACAATAATTACAGCGACCGTTGATAAGGATTTTCTAATAGCTAAAACAATTTAATGACCAGATACAGGTACCATGGCACACAAGTATTTACTGTATGAAAATTCTAAAGGTACCGTATCCTGGTGGAACATGTGTCCCAAGTCATAAAAGACCTTGCCAATGAACTATTAGATTTATCATAGGATTCTGCCTTCTATCAGAACTAGAAAGAACTCTGACAAGGTCAGCATAATTCATTCAAGTTAGAAGTTGACAATCAAATAGGAAACTTAATTTACTAATGCAGGCAAACTGTATTAGGTAAATAATAGAATTCCTTCAAAAGAAAGTATAATGCTGGTGTGTTCCAAAAGCTGTCACCAAAGCAAGGTATTGTAAATTGACAAATACCTGAAACATTATCCCTATGAATGCCCAAAACTTGAATATGTGGCAGGGAACAGCAATGCATATCTGTAGCAATCAAGTTGATGCCAATAAATAGACATTGTATATAACATGTCGAGTAACTAAAATTTTACAGTAGGAAAAGCAATAAACAAAACAATAGCTTAAGAATGCAACCTATGTCACAAATGGCTTAAATTTCAAGGTATAATAAAAGGCATCTTGTGCACAGTGCAAAACAATGTATACAGAAAACATAAGAGAAAATATAACCCAAAAAGGGGGAAAAAAGATTGCTGACAAGAAAAAAGGTAAATGAACCTATATGATTCTTGCTTCAACACTTTTATTTTTTGCACATAGATTAGGCACCATATAAAAGCACCAAACAATGAGAAGACACAAGGCAAGTTATAGTCACATCCAATATAAAACTAGAGACCAGTGCCGACACAAAAGGCGATCCTTTTCTTTAACTGGCACAACTTCTATGGTTCCCTCAAAACCAGAAGATAACTTGAATCTTTTATTTTGTGTATGCCACATCCACCTCAAAGTCCTTGCTTCTACAATGCTAATGTTGTATTCCTAGAACTCTTCCATGGCCCAGTAATCTAGCCGGTGCATCATTAAACTCTACTCTCAACAGCAAGAAGTTACCACACAACTTTGGCATCCTCTCCAGTCATTCAATATGCTCTAATCCTTTGACTTATTACTTCACTTAATCCTCCTCATTTCACTTTGTAAGATATATCTGATAATAAAATTAAATTATCTCAACATAATTCAATGTATCCCAAGCATACCAAAAAAGGAACATAAATCAACAATATAGGCTATAATTGTACCATTCAACAAATCTAAAAGCTTCTTTACTACAAATATTGTATAGAACTTAAAGACGACGCGTTACATGATGATGAGTGACATCAAAGTCGCAGATAGTTAATAAGACAACATCCATGTTAAGAATGATGTAAAAATTAAGAAAATGTAATATACCTCGTGGAATATAGCAGAAACGAGAAAGGAAATCAAAATAGCAACAGCCTGCAATGAAAAAGTCCAAAAAAATGCATGAAAATATAATTTAAAAAAAAGGGACCAAGTTAGTTCATAACCTTAATTAACAAACCCAGAGAGAGAGAGAGAGAGAGAGAGAGAGAGAGAGAGAGAGAGAGAGAGCTCATTCCTCTATCGTAGCAACAATACCTTTTCTTTCTAATTAACAAAAACAATTCTAGTCTTCATTAAGTTTATGGTTATTGTAGGTCACTTGTGAGCAATGTAGTCTGTTATTACTTGCTTCAAATTTTAGACATTACAAAACAATAACAGTGACCTTGTATAGCATAGATGACAAAAACAGAATTACTATTAAGTATTAACCATGGATTGTATCACCATAAGTTTCTAAAATCCAAGCATACCGACTGACAAATTGACATAAGGATTCTTTTTCATGATGTATCTAAGCCACAAATATCCCTTGACCAAGAGGAATCGCACCACTAAAGAAAGCTACAATGCAGAAGGGACATATATATATATCCTTCTTTATTTATAAATTCAAAAGTTGCAAAATTAGCTGGATGAAGATACAAACTGAAAGAGTAAAGAGAAAATCATTACCCTTGGCAAGCCATTACGTAAGCAGGGAAAATATATATGACGAATCATCCATCTATGGACAGGCTGCAAACAATTGGATTATCATCAATTGTCAGCAATTTGTCTTCCGCAAATCCACATTTCAGGGCTACAATATTAATGAGGCAGATAGCAGCATAAAGAAATGAAAGTTCAAAGCTACAGTACATCCACATAAATATCGTCGTAGAAAGCAGCAGATGGAAAGGTGGGTCATATCTCTGGAGGGGCAAGTTAGGGAATGAATGTATAGCCAAACCTGAGAGCATCAATAGAAGGTCTTTCATGAAGGCTAACATGCTAATTATTTCAGTTTCACAAGAGAAGAGAGATCTATGGCATCTGGCACGATACACCACAGTGGGCTTTATTCTTTTTGGTAAAAGAACAATTCACAAAATATGAGTGGACAACAAAACATCCGGAAACTATAAATTGACAGATGAACATTCTCACATGTTATTTATAATCAGTCAAATCCTAATTAAAACTACAGTACTTAGAAGTCAGTGGCTGTTTGCAGATTTAAATGCAAGCCTCCCATTTAAGGAAAAAGCAAGGATAATAAGGCAAACACATTGATAAAATCAGAAAAATAAGAAAAACAAACTGAAGAGCCTAACTGCTTCATTGCTTTTATATATAAGCACTAAAAGTTTTCTCAGGGGGGAATGATGTGCAGAAAATGAAATAATTAAAGAGAAAGAAGAATGCAGAAATCAGAATAGAAGATGTCATTTTACTGAAAATAAGGAAATCAAAACTACATATAGATGGATATGATCAGAGCAAATTTTATGAACGAAGTAATGAACCATCAAATAACAATAAGCCTCATCCCCTTTAGTAAGAGTGTCACTGATTTTCACCCTATCACTGAAGACCTATGGCCACATCTTTTGTCAACAGAAGATATTCCATACCTTTTTCCTCAACCTCACCCAGCTGTTTGGCATGCCCTTCCTTCTGATGGAGATCGAGAACAAGTCGTGATGCATTGAAGGACTGCGATATCCGATGTTTCTTAAATGTAGTTAAAATTATCAATTTTCTGTTTTTTCTGTCTAGTTCCAGCTATTTTTAGTTCTAATTGTTAGCTTGATAAGACCTATTTACTGCAGCATTACTGTTCACGATACTGTTCATACTACAAGTAAACAGTAACCATGCGTTGTTAGGGGCAGTTTTCGGATTTTAAAATAGAGTTGAATTAGAATTTCTGTTTTGTTATAAAAAGGGACTCTTAGTTTGATATAGTCAGACTTTACGTAGATTATGAATAAAAAAATGGGATATTTGGTTTTCTTTACTCCTGTGGTGTAATTCCACAACAGACGTTCAAGCCCTTCAAAGACCTACACGTGATTCTTAGGTCCCGAAGTGAGTTTAATGTTTCTCTTCCTCTCCTTGTACTACTTTCTACTGCCTTCAGTTTTGCTTCTGTTTTTTATTTTCTATAGTCAGGTTGTTCTATTGTTGCTGCTGTGAACTAATCTGCGGTATAGCCACACTAATGTCATCACAGTAGACCTTGTTCTGGTATTGTAGCAAGCCTAACAGCCTTCCACCACAACTTTCAGGTGATCTTTGCAAACCCTAACTTTGCTGCCCCTGACTAGTTTCTCAGATCTGTAATATTGCAGAATGAAATCAGTTGTTACAATCTTTGTTATTTCTTCTTGAATCTATCCTTATAATTCACCAACAGACCTCTTACTAGCCAAAAGCATAGCTGGAATTTCCAGTTACTTATAGGTTTAACCCTTGCTTCCATGGTCTGCTGAACCGACTGGTACCGGTACCGACAGGCATCGGTATGGTATGGCTATTGAAATCGGTTCCGACCCAATCTAGATCGGAACCGATCGGTTCATGGCTTGTACCGGTGCGAACCGGCTCAGTTCGCACCGATACATACCCATGTCGGTGCGAATCGGCTCGGTTCGTGGCGGTACATACTCGTACCAATCGGTTCGCACCGGTACATGGTGTTCTTCACAAGAGACAATGCGTGGCTAAAGCCATGCGCTAAGTACCATGCGTTGTGGCATTTTTGGTACGGTACCGGTACCGGTACCGGACCGCACCGGTATGTCGGTACGGTCGGTACGGCGAACCTTACTTGCTTCCCTAGACCCTATAGACCTCTATTGTCTAGACTATCCTACATCACATTCTTTCCAGAACATTACAAAGTAAATCCTTGTTCTGTAACCACATCAACTCTGCATCCCAATCTTTCCTATTAGGAGTTGCAATTTCTGTAAAAGCAAGCTTCTCTAAGTTCCTTTTCACAATGTCCATAAAGAAAGAAAGTTACCAGATAGAAGAGATTAGATTCACTCTCTTTAAATGAGAATTCTAATTTCTAACACTGCAACATTATGAGCTGTACTTCCTAGTTATATGTAAAAAGGATATGTCATGCACAATCTTCTGTTGTTGGCAAGCTCCATATAGTGCAGTGGTTTTATAGGCTTTACTATCTTCTACCATAGAGTGTTATACAATATGGACCCAAAAAAACTCAAAATTATGGAAACATCAAATCTTATAAATGTAAACAGATTAAACTAGAATTGACGGAAAACCTACCAATGAAAACTATTAAAAATTGAAGTATTATTTTCAGTTTTTCACGGAAAATCAAATGCTAACTACCATAAAGACAAGAAAGGAAAAGGGTAAGAAGCTTCTAAATACTATATATCTTGATGAAGAATCAAAATACCAAATTATTCACTAATGTTACACAAATAAAATGACAATAATCCCATGCTGAACACCTGAACCCATAACCAAAGGTTCCCTTACAAAAATCAAGTACCAGCTACTAAAATACCTGCTTGGAATTTAAATCTAGAAGAAAAGTATCTACATAATAGAATCCACCGAATTCAGCTATTAAGCTTTATAGAATATGCATTATTGTTCCACTAAATTGAGCCTTTATATTTGATTTGTGGTTACATGCAATCGATAGATGAAAGATGGAAAAAAATTACAAATAAGACTGTTGGGGTAAAAAGGACTTCTGAAGATACAGAGCAAGTTGGGATAGAAAGGAATTCTGAAAATACATAGGAAGTTTCATTTAAAGTCAAAAGCAATTTGAGTCAATCTAAATGTTTCTAGCCTACTGCTTTTCTGATATCACAACACATATAACAAAGTCATCAGACAGGACCATATATATATATATATACGATTGCATGTATATGCATGAAGTTTCAGCCAAAACCAATCCTTGAGCTGAAATCAGATCAGTTTCAGTCTCTGCTATTTGGTCTTAGCAGAGAACGAACTGAAACTGGCTGCCAGTTTAGGGATTCGGTCTATTTCAGCCGAGACTGACAAGTTTTGCTGGTTTTGGCTAGTTTCAGATGAAACTGACTGAAACCAAAAGTATATGCTTTTTATATGTTTTTACTTGGTGTTTATGTTATATTGGGACCATTTTGTTAATTACATGAGTACATAGGCTATATATTATTTATTTTCAGTGTTTTTCTAATGAACATGACTCTTGATAGTTTGAGGTCTTCAAAACGGCCTTTACAATAGTACTCTACAGAAGACTAACGTTAACAATTAAATACTACTCATTTCTTAGGAAGCATCTTTTTAATATAAATAAATATAAAATTCCATAACTGTAACTATCTGAGTACATACTGCTTAACCATGGAATCATGAGTACAAGTATCTAAATTTAATATATGTGAGTTCTGAAAATGCAAAAAAAATAAAAAAAAGAAAAGCATTAGGAACCAAAATGCTTCACAATTTCCATTTGCCTATATAATGAATTTTCAACCAACTGAGGTTCAGGAAGTAAATTATACGCACATGAAATATAAAATATTAATATGCTCACGAATTTCACTTTTATGCAATATTAACTTCAGCCTCAAATTTTACATGTATAATGAATCTATATAAGATAAAATATTCTAAAATGTTAGGCAATAAATTTCCCTGACTTATTCATTTTTATGATATTTTCTCGATTTTTTGATTGAAACTCTGAAACACAAAACTTTGAAATCACCGAAACCGCTGAAAAAGAAACTCCACAACTCCACACACCCCAAAACTGAGTTTCAAAACCTAGACGCATACGTATGAGACATACTTTTCTAGTAACACTAATGGAATCCCAATAAGAGTTAATAATTGATAATATATGTAGTTTCAATAAGAGTTAATAATTGATAATATTTATAGTTTTATTCCTAAACATGAAGAAAAGTTGATTTCTCAAGAATATTGACATCTAAACTTATTGATTATAAGAGGAGTAACTTAGCAGATAGGAAGAATAAAATAAAAAACATCCAGAATAAGTTTTCACAACTCTCTGAATGAAAGAAATGGCTGACTAAAAAGTGATTATAGAAGAACATATTAATCTCAAATCGAAGCATATGTTTGTTTTTTTGTAACTAAAGTAAAGTCTTAGGTTCACAAAATAAATCATAGTTGATATAAATAAGGAGCTATGTGTCCATAGAGGAAAGTAAGAGTGAGGAAGAGATGTACCATGTTCCACATTCTCCAATACTGATGCAGTCCCAAGAAAGCAGCGCATGCAAAAGACAGAACATATTAAGAAAGCAGTGTGTTAAACTCTTACATTAGTTACCTATTTACATTTGAACCTACCTCTTCAATTGTTTTCGCATTCCACCAATCTTTGTAAAACTCACGATCACCAAAGCAAAGGAGTTCAGCAAGAATATTCAACCTATATTCATATAGAAGATGTTTAAAGTCAAAACTGTCAAAACAAACAACACTATTATTCCATATTTGAAACTGCAAGCAGCTCTGTACAGTTTTAGAGTGTAAAAAGATTCGGTATAAAAAAATTCCGATTATAAGTTATACTAAAGATCAGAAGACACTGACTACTTGGTACTCAATCTTTTTAAAAAATGAATGGAGATTTTATTTTCTAATGAGAAATTTACTTTTTATCTTAGAAGGTTTGCATCTGCATAATTCTGAAACTTCAAAATAATCTATACTTCTTTTGGAGAGTAATAAATGATTGGCATTCCTTTAGATGATAGGAAATCAACAGATAACAAGATAAGCTTATGCAAAGCCTTACCATAGATGGAAAAAGCAATAGAACATACAAAGCCACACATATAAAGTTGGTACTGATAGCTTCAAGACTCTCTCTATAGCATTCAAAAAGTTCCCTTTCAATGGATGCTGAGAATTCTGGACAATCGGGTTTATGTACTGCAAATATTTTCCAATAAATCTATCTTACAATCGGGTTTATGTACAGTAAAATTTTTCCAATAAATCTATCCAACTATTGCTCAGTTTATTATTTTTTTCTTAAAGAGAGGAAGCCAGAAATGCTTACTTGCTCAATGATGAAACCCATCAAACCTGTAAAAATCACCAACTTAACAACTTGACGAATCACCCAACCTTTTCTAATGCATGTTGTACGAGGATAGCTTGGCTACATTTAACATGAAGAAGTATGAAAATCCATGTAAAAGTGAAATCATGCTTCATGATTGAATGAAACTAGCAAATACAGGATCAAACCTACAAGAATCTAACCAAAAGTACAAAGTGAAATGAACAAAAATAATAGGGCAATTTGGTAATATTCAAGTGAAGAAGGAAGCAAATTTTATGGTTGGATATTCAGCCCAAAAGGTTTTGAATGGCATACAGAGCATCAGAATAACATATAACAAAGTTGATGAAATTTAAGTAGAAATTTCCTAGAATGCGATGGTCACATGAATTTAAGAAGCTAAAAAATGTAGAAGAGAGAAATGCTATACAAAGTAGACCTTTAAATAGTATCTTTATTTTGCTAACAACCAGAAAAGGTGCATGAATCTATCGAGGAGGGATGAAGCCTTATACAACCATATGATATAGGGATGCTCTCACTAAGTGGACAAAGCATCATATAAAGAATACAATAGTAAAAACTAAAAAGCATACATGGAACAAATGTTATACAGTGTTATGTACAGCTCTTCATCCTAGTTTTCCTCACAGAGAGTTCATGAGGGAGAAAGATATGTGTTCATGTGGTAGGCGACTGCATAATTAGTAATATAACAAAAAAATTAAAGTAGAGAGAACATAGGTACAAGACAATCATGACAAATAAAGACATATGCTTGGTGCAACATCGATTGCCAACAAACATTGTGAGTGCCAACAAACATTGTAAAATACAGGTAATGACACCAAAATTGAACCACAAGATGACTCTTTGCTTCTTGGCCTGCTATGAGATAAGGAAAATCACAAGGCATATCCAGCTGTTGATCAGTGGCACTATCACAAATACGCTTCAACTTGTTCTTGCAGAAATCAAAGAGTACGACAGACAAATAGGACAAACAGTACTTCAATAAAAATACATCTAACATGAAATATCACAGTGCTACGAGTTGTGACAACAATTAACTAGATGAATTTAGTTAGGAAGAAATGTACTGCAGAAAGATTTTGTCGGATAAACTAGACAACCGACAAACTTAGTTCGCGGTATTATGTAGGTTCGATGTATAAACTGGCCAAAGCTTTGAGTGAAAGTCATTTGAGTTACTCAGATATTTATGCTGTAATAGGTGGACAATGTATGTTTGCTGAGCTAGTAAATACCCTCAAGGATATGAGATCACCGAATAGGCAGATGGAGATTCTTCTGATGTTCAACATCAATTCACTATAATAGTTTTTAATTGAATGTTTCATCCTCCAATTGTGGCTGAGCAAATTCATTCGATACAAAAATTACCAACGGGAAAGAAGTGTTTTAGTGTCTACAATTTAGCTAACACATAATCAAAAATTACTGCTACAAAAGTTAAAACTGTTAGGTACTCGAAGTACACTTTTAGTCGCAAAGGTTAGTAAAGAGCTGGCAGGTAAATACATACACCTTAAAGGCAATGCTGAGGGCATCTGAATATATGCCAACAAGCACAATTAGATTTTGGGTTGCTCCTAAAATCTTGGAACTCATAGGACTTTTATCATTGAACAGATTTTCACATATGAAAATCCTGAGATTAGAGGTTGGGCAATTCAGTCTCTAATATATCTACAGGCTCGGTTAGATTTTGCATCGACCGCAGACTTGGTTTTCACAGGCCTGTTGCTTTGAAAGGATATCACATACTATAATCTGCAGAACAGAGATTACGCATTGCAATCCCCAGTAGTTCATATGAAAATTTTTTATTGTAACAGATTGGACCATGTAGGTTCTCCATAATAATTATGCCCCAGAACCAACAGGTTGTAAGTGAGTGAGCACAAATTAGTGCAAAGTGCAGATCTATACTAGACAAGGAGTGATTGGACCAGCTGCCAAAGGTAGAGACAGTTTATCAGGCCAGTCCATTAAGCAGCCTCTTATGGGTGCATTCAAGATCAATCAAATCTTTTAAGAGAAGCAAAGCTATAGCAAAATAGTATTTAATGGCAAGCAAGAGAAAATCTTTGAGATCTCTAAACATCAAGGTATGGTTAACATATTTGCGGTGGCATTCTATGGAGAAACAACAATCATTTCTGTGTCAGCATTTGAGGGTTACTCCATTGTGAGTACACTACATATGTTGCTTAGAGCTTAATTTATTATCTGGAGATAATGAGTTAGAAATATGTTGGTATTTTACACAAGATGCAATAGAGGAGGGAGAGAATTACTGAAAAGACCATTTTTTCAAGCAGCATTTTTTATCATTTTCAGTAGACTGATGGCATCTCTTGGTATATATGAGGTTACTTCCAGCATGTGAACTTTCAATTTATGTCTGCTTTTTTTTTAACAGATTCACCTCCATTTAATTATATCCATCTAATCCTTGTGGTTTAAAATAGCGGTTGTCATTAGGAGCGTGATTTAGGTTTGCTGCATGATAGAATTTGAGTGTTCACTTCAAAACTGCCTGCAGTACATGGTGAGGATTTTGAGATTTGCAATGTCCTTTGCAATAACTTCTCAGTGCACTGCTGAGCAGGCGATGAGAAGGATGAATCTCAAAGTATGTTCTGTATAGCAGGCAGACCCAAAGTGGAAACTAAGTTTTCACTTTGCAGCGGACCTAAACCACATCCCTGGCATTAGATCATCAGGCATCATTTTCATGTTTGGATGACATTATTAAAACCAAGTTAAGTGAATCTGAAAAAGAGAAGTCAGTCCTTCACATATTTATTTTACATTAGTCTCATACAGAAAGTTGGAAACACCTTAGAGATATATTTGTCCCTTTTACCCTCTTGAGAAAGCAAGGAGAAAGATGCCCTTAAATCCTGTGAAGTGCTCTGTCATTTTCTTACCTGTAAATGTATTCTTTTTAGATTTTTTAGAGGAAAGAGGATCTTTTCCAACCTTGATTTGCTGGTGGTATTTTGACAGTTTGGCTTCCCTCTAATGCTTTTAGCTGCATTCATATAACAACTGATGGGGTGTGAACATGCGAGCAGTGTGTGTACAGAACAGCATAAGGGAGGATAAGCAGTGGTTAAATGAATAAGACTAGCGCAAAGAGATGCCAACAATTTCTCTACACACACAATAGAAGATACTGGCCTCCATGATAAAATAAAAAAAGGAACAAATTAAAGTCTTAAGTCAAAGAAAAAAAAAACCTGGTAACAAAGTGTGGGAGCCACCATGAAGTATACTAAACTTTTAAAGCTGTCACCTTTCAGGTTATCAATCTCAGGACACTTTGAATACATATCCTCCTGCCAACAAAAGAAAAGAACACCATAATTGCGAAAATGGTTGACTACTTGCTTCTTGATTTATCAACGCTAAATTTATGGACTTCCTAAGCTACTCAAGACAACAATTATCCAACCAATTGCAGCCAGCAAAAGAAAGGAGAACAAAGAGCGAACACACTTAATTATTGCAAGAAAAGTTTACATAAAAATATATTTGGAAGAATAACTTTCATCACATATGTCATTTAATATATCCTTTCATAAGTAAGAATGAATATATCCATGACATTTACAGTCTTGCCAAATAGAGAAAAATGAAATTGACATTCTTGTCCTTAACAGGGTTGTAAATAGCTTATCGAACATAAGCCTAAAGATAAAAACAATGACTGAATAAAGGGCTTAGAGAAGGAAAGAAAAATTTTGGAGTCATGGACAGAAAAGAAAGCATGTTAACTTTCAATTTTCTTTCATAGGAGACCGATATATCAGACAGTCTAAAATCTAGTTATTCCTTGAGAAAAGGAATCAATATGGTTTGATCAGGACAAGGAATAGAACCTTCCAAAGCTGAACAGCAGCATTGACCATTAATAACAAAGCATTTCTTTCCCATTATCTGAAAAAGATCCTCAATTCTTGTCGGATTATATATTAAGTTTCTTAGCAGGCAAATATTTTCTTGGATCAAAAAAATGATATTTTCTCATCCTTGAAGAACCCATTATTCAAAAGTTAGAATTTACTCTTTTGAAAATTTTATTAGACATCATTTGTTATCTTTGATGATCTTTAGTATCTCACTTGTAGTGCAACTAAGTTTAACATTCTACGTAATACATGTGAAAGGCGAACGATGGGGAAAATCATACCAAATATATCAATGTCTAAGATTAGATGGGATGACTATGGGGTTAGGGTCCAGATCTGAAACAAGATCTGATCCTGATATACGGGAAGCATATAATAGACTCAAGGAAGAAAAGGGAAAATTTAGCTACTCAAAACCTTTTACAGGGTCTCTTACATGGCACAGCAGCGATATATATATATAACTTGACAATGAACACTATAATATTGTTGTCCAAGGTATACAGTACTAGTATCAGCACTTGTTTTGGTTAGCTGGTGGTATGGTATGGTACTGTGTCGTTCCGCTCCTATGCATACCGACAAAGGGAGAGCCAGCAATGGAGGGGGAGAGGGAAAAGGAGAGAGAGGAAGAGAGAGAGAGAGAGAGAGAGAGAGAGAGAGAGAGAGAGAGAGAGGAAGAGGGAGGGAGGCCGAAGGAGGGCTGGGGAGGGCCGGAAGAGGGCTTCCGCCCTCAGAATCGTCTTTACTTAAAAATTGTAAAAATAAAAAAAAGGCCTTCATATCCCAATTTCGAATAAAAAAAACCCACCCCGACCCTTGTTTCATTCGAAACAGAGGAACCAAGAGCAGAAGCCTCGCCCTCCTTTCCTCCCTCACCCTCCCTCCCTCCGCCTCGCTGGTTTCTCAAATGGAGGGGTGGAACCATGATGGTCTGCCTCCCATATGGCTCAGTACGCCCTGAATCGGATAGTTTGGGGCAGTACAGTATTCCAGGTTGTCATCATTTTATGAAGCTAGTTGATTGAATTGCATGTTTTTGGTCACATTAGATTCAGATATCAATATCAACTGTTTGCACAATTAATTATAGCATCCACTACAACGGTACAACCGCATTCTAATTAGAGCTATTACCAACATAGAGTATGTTAGCAGCTAGTGATTGCACTCTCAAAAATAAATATCTTCATACATATTTTGAAGTCAAAGAATTAAAAATTTTCAAAATATTTTTATGCTATAAGCGAACGTTTGCAATGCAGGGACTAGCTTTATAACCTAATTAAAGTTAGGAATATATTTGGGAAAGGAATTTTAAGCTGCAAGAGAGATATGAAGCAGGTTTATCTTCAATTTGAAGACAGAGATAGTACCCTACTATCCTCCTTGTGTTTAACCATCGGGGTTCCTTATGTTACCAGAAAGAATGCTACCTACTACTCAGGCTATAGCAAGAATTCCATACATCAGACTCTCCTCTGTAGGTACTCCGCACAATTTGTGTGTATATACAGAGGTATGTGTATGTATGTGTAGAAGTATATATATGTGCATCAATATCTATGTATGTTTATTTATCCACATGCATATATCTATATATATGTAGACATGTATGGATATCTATATGCATGTCTATGTGTGTGTGTGTGTGTGTGTGTGTGTGTTTATATTATATGTGTGTGGGATTCCAACTGCACCTAGTTGTTTGGGCAAGTGATTGTTTTTTGCATTCATGCTTTATACTTGCAAGTAGTCATTCTGTAATCAGTGATTAAAAAAAAAAACTCATGAGCTTTACTAAACAATTCTCACCACATCAAAAAAATTAGAAAAAAAAAAACTCATCCAGGTAAAAACATCCACTGAACTATGGTAGTTTATTATCGATTAACAAACAAGATGGGCGTTTTACCTTATCAATAGATTTAGACAGCGTCCTCATATCATAATTAGTATGTGCATATGACACAAGCTTTAACCAAACAACACTTGCAAAGAGCATCAATGTAATGCCAGATAAAACAGCAGAATCACACCTGCAATGTCATCAGAAACAAATAATAATAAAAAAGATAAACAAGAATTTTGACAGTACAAGTGAAGAACATTGTTACTAAACTAAATAAGTGGACAACAAGAGAGCTGTCTTGAGCTATTCTGTTTATCTATTTTGTCACATTCTTGTAGAATTTCTTTAGGATCATATTTAGATATAGAGAGTGCTTGAATGAACCACAATTAAGTCTCCTATGTTGTAGGAAATATCAGAGATCTACCTAATATACTGATGCATTATACAGAAAAAATTGTCCTTGGCAGATCATATATGCATATACATTCTTATATTGGTTATACTTTTCTTTTTCTTTTTTCTTTCCATTCTTACAAGTGATATATCCACCACCATAGTTCCTACATCACTACAAATCATATAAATTTGGGCTTTCCTTCCCTACTTCTTCCTGTTCAATTAACGGTCCGTTTGTCCATAAAACATGAAAAAAAAAAATCATGATCGCAAGCAAGGTTCGCCGTACCGGTACCGAACCCCGTACCGGTGCCGCACTAGTATAGGCGTACCGAGTGTCGGTACGGTACCGTACGCTCGGTACCGACCGTACTGACATTGGTGTACCGATACCGGTACCCATCGGTACGGGTACGGTATGCTCGGTACCGACTAGCACCGACCGGTACAGCGAACCTTGATCGCAAGCATACTTGAAGAAGAAGCCATGTTCAAACCATTTGGAGGTTAACAAAAAAACTATGTCATTGTTGGTTTTGTATTCAAGATCGAGTCCTCCAAAAGATCTTGAACTTCTTCTTTGTTGTCCTTTCACAATCCTTCAAATTGAACACATGGCACGCAACATATTAGAAGTATATCAGACCAATGCTGCACATGGACAAGTCATTTGAATTTCAAATTTTGAAATGATTATTTTCCTTAATCTTTTCCCTTGTTTGTGTGAATCTCAAGGATTAACATAATCATTTTTGACACATTAAGTTGAATTCATATAGTACGTCTAGTACTTGCATCAATTGATAATTAGTGAAACATCGACTGAGATGGTAGGAACATGTGTCAAAGAATAAACGAGGCTTTATCATGACCAAGATGGATTTCTATAATCATGTAGGCCAAACACAGAGCTAAAAACCAGATACAAAAATCACAAAAAAGGATTATATTTTCATAGAAAAATGAGGTAACTCTTACTAGAAAATATAGTACAAGTTTTGTTGCCTACGACATGGCCTGTGTTGTTTCATTGACTTATCGACATCATCTAGCAGACAACAAATTCATCCAATAAGGAATAATACATATATCCTAAATATGACTATACAAAATTTAATTGAACAATTACTGTTCCTTAAAAGATAGTCTCCTAATGCATAATTTGTATCCTTCTCTTTTTTATTAAGTGGTGGGGAATTGATTGGGGGCATTATCCATTTGATACTAAGTAATCCAAGAATCACTGCACTCTGCCCATACAGAAAAAAAGGAGTCTGCCTTCTTAAATAGTTCCTAGTGCTGCACGAAAAGAAATACGAGAATCAGATTCGATCACGTATCCAAGTGCCAGGCTCAGCAAAAGGGGAAAAGAGAGATATAGTGATATGTAAGATAACATATAAGTTTAAGTAAATTAGACATTTATACCTTTAAAATTATCTATTTAAATACTAAAAAGAAAATGTTAAAAAGATCGTTCAGTGTTGAAAAGGAATAACTATTCACTCCTAATATCAAATTAGAGGATCAAACTCACTGTTGGAAGAATACAACTTACTCATTATTGGAAAAGTTCAACTCTTTTTAAATATTTAAAAGTGGCTAAAACTTTATTAGTATCGAAGTATCCAGTATGTATCTGACTTGGTTAAATATCCAATATGGATTTTTCGAGCTGGATATGAGTGTCCAGGTAACACTAGTAGTTGACCCTTCAATGATGCTTGCACATGTTTGTTTTATCATATGGTCACAAACCCACACAGCTCCTGATTGCTTATATACCAAAGTTCATCCTTCTATGACAGAAAAAAACATAAATTTTCTTCTAGAATAAAATTTATTTCATTTTTTGGCTTCCTGCCTCCTTAGCCATCTAGAATTCCAAAGGTGTCTAGGAGCATATGAAATCATGGCGTGTGTGCTTGGTAGCAGCGCATGCATGTGCCATGTAAGCATATCCACAGTGAGGATGCAGAGTGCTTGTTACATTTTGCAAGCAATTTCTCTCAAGCATATGCATGATAAGAGAGATGACACACTCAATGTTGCACATTTAAGTGATTGTCGTCCCTTCCTAAGGCAGAGAAAGCCAAAAAGATGGAAGACTAGCTGGAGTTCTTAAGGGCACAAATTCTGCAAGGTTGTCGTCAAGGTTCTTACAAAAATTCAAATATCTTTAGCTGGCTCTAGTGCATGACGAAGTGTGTCGAAGATTCTATTGCTCCTAGCCACTGGGTGTTCTATTAAATGCCACCATCTTATGTAGGCTATTATATAAAGAGGTAGATACTGCATATGCAGCCAAGCAAGAATTAACTAGTTGCAAAAAGAATAAGGACCTTGTATTGCAATATGCCAGTGCAGTGCTTGTATGGTGTAAGTCTTATTCCTAAAGGTGAACCTTACAACCAGAATTTCTTCAAGTCTTAGGACAAGGATGTTGAGCAAGTTCCACTCAAGTATAAAGGACCTTCAGCAAGTGTCACATACAAGTGGAGCTAGATGAACTTTGAGTTCTTTGCATCAAGCTATGAGGGAAAAAAATTATCATCATGATTCTGTATTAATTTTTATTATGTTCCTTCTGTGATCTAGTTTTAGTTACTCTAGCTGTAAAGGCTTAGATATACAATTCTATGCATAAATTTTGAAGTAAATACTTCTATTGCAAGAGCAAACAAATAGCAACTCATCGTGTGGCAAGAAGAGTGGCATCTCCCTTAAAGCAAGGGTAGTTTTTCTGACAAAAAAACAATAGACTATTTAAGTTGAGGCAGATAGATAATCTACTAAAATCAAGATTTAATTTCTAATATAGATTCTGAATATGCATGATCTCTTACAGACTACTTGGTCGGATTACAAAATGCAAGAATGTTGATAAACTGAAAACAAGTCAACCTCAAAATCTTAGGTTTTTCATATTTTTATTCAGGCTAACTACAGGCAATAGCCACAGAAAAAGATAAATATTATTCAAAAAAAATCATAGTAATCCAAATCAACTATATATCTTGAAATTAAAAACGGGAAAGAAAAAAAAAATCCACACCTAAGAATCACAATAACTGGATATAAGAGTTCAGCTGTTGTAATTATTACATGAAGTGAGATAACAACCTGAAAACAATAGTAAAAAAACACAAGGGAATTAGAACTGCAATAAATAATTGAAAATAAGACAAATTAATGGTTACAAGATATCGTGGCATCATCATTTTAGAAATAAGGACATACTGCACAGAGATTTAAGGTGATACCACTAAATATTGCACCAAGCTCTTATAGGAACATACTAACCAAAACAAATTAATGATATGAGGCTACATAATTGATATCAACAGCATACACTTGCATGCACAGGACAAATGACAAGGCTATAACAAGTGAATTAAAAAAAAGGAGTGCAGATGATAAACAGGTGGCCACAAAGCCACCACAGTACCTACATACTAGGAAGGAGCCTCGGCAAGCACCAGGTAGGAGCCTCAGTGAGGCAGCCATCTTCTAAAGCATTGATGTCAAGCAGATATTTTGGAAATTAATTAATATTGCAAAATGAACATTGTACAAATTCATAAAAAAAATGATTTAGTAACATTTGAAATATCTCAATAAGTAAGGTTCAGGAAACATCTGGAAATTATCAAAAGAAAAATGTCCAATACTCGGAGAGGGAAGATTCTCATAACGTAGCTCAAGATATATCATGTGATCAAACAATCACACAAGAATCAATTCGCCGGAGAATGGCTCATTGGTGTCAAATTTCACATGCAGCTGTGGAAAGCAGGCTTGAACATAGTGTCGGTCAATGTTGTCTTATAAGAGCTTGTTGAGCGACCCAAATAGATCCATAATATCTTGTGGATGTGTAACAACTATCTTGCGCTAAGACCTGTGTTGGCATGCCTTTAATCCCATATTGGGTATATGTGGAGTAGATCTTGGGTAAAGGCCAAGGATCTAAATAATAAATTTTGGCTAGCCCTATCCTATGGCCCATGTCGATTAAGAGACAATGCAACACGGGCCCTTTTGTGGTTGACCACAAGCTAGTCGTGGTGCTTGCAATTGTGTTTTAAGATTGGACACATAGCTTCTCGAGGATGCCAAGGCTTAATTGGGGAGTGCATGATGACCCATGCTAAGTCCCACATTAGGTATGTGCTGGATAGATCTTGAGTAGTTATACAAGATCAAGAATCCAAATAATAACTTCTGCCTAGCTCTTTTGGTGAGGTCCCAAGTTGTTACATCTTGGAATTTAGATCAACATGTTTGGGAAAAAAAATCAGAATTGGAGGAAAGTTTGGTCAGAATTAATTTGGATCTAAATGGAGAAGGGTTCATCCATCAGTAGACATAAAATGCCTAAGTGCAAATCCACAATAAAATTTAAGGAAACAATGGAGCCAAATAGGATTTTTTTTTTTTTTTAAGAAAAAAGCTTGACTAGTTTTCTAGCCAAATGAAATATTAACTCTCAAGTCTTTAATCAGCCAAATGAACCTTTTTCCCTCTCCTAACTGAAGTATCCGACATTTTCTTAAAAATAATCACTTCTTATTAATTTAGTGATGATGAGCACACCATTGAAAATGTCAGAATTCAAAAGGAATCAAAACGGAACATTCAACAATCTTATGGTTGTTGACCACTTAAGTACCCCACCCATTCAGTTCACTCTCTTAACCCCTAAACAGCTGACTTGAAGAGGATCACTTTTTCATTGCCTCTTTTCTTAAGTCAAAAAATCCTCATCCCGCTCTGCATAATGTCAAATACATTCCTCATCAAGGTGAACTGACCCACAATTCCCCACATGCAAACTCCCTCTACAAAGATGAGGATATAGAATAAGCCACCAAGCCCCATAATCCATGTTTCTAGTGACAGGTAATCTGTCACAATAGAATTCAAAAGAATATATATAAAATAAAGATCTAAAAATGAACAACTTAGAACCCTCATGCCATCAAAATAAGAGAAATCTTGTTTGTCACTTCCAGTGATCTCACTTTAAGATTTACTTGATTTTGAAATGAGAACACCATCACTGGATCTCCAAAAAATTATAGGTACCAATTAAACATCTGGTGGTTGGAACATAAATTCAGGGACATGGATGATTCTCACCATTATCTTGTTATGACCAATCAAACATAAGATAAATGACGACACAATTTAGCTACTGAAAAGATATATAATTTAATCAACCATAAGATGAATGACGACACAATTAGCTACTGAAAAGAGATATAATTTAACTTACCGACCTCTCTTTACAACCCCATCCTTAAGCCCAAGGTTAAAGAAAAAATGCTATTTAAGAAAGAATGAACATCTATAATTGCATCTCCTATTCAAGATATACTGGCAATCTCAGTAGTCAGTACCTTACAACAGTCAGGGTCTCAAGGACTTAAGAGTTCTACACAAATTTGCTCTAGATAACTCTATGCATTCCAATGTTAAAGAGCTTATATATTTGCATCAACGAAATAGGTCATGTAACGAGATTGTGCATCATCAAGTCTCATGCTAAGGAATGCATTATACCATCAGACTCAAGATGGCTTCTATTCCCACTTGAGGTCGAGTTATAGATTTTTTCTTATAATGTTAAAGAACCCACCCACTTCCCCTTTCATCAACAATCCCTCCACCTCAATGAGCCATATTGCAACGACCCGGAACCTCACCCAAAAAGGCTAGCTAGAAAGTTATTAATTTGGATCCTTGGCCTTGCTTTAAGTGTCTAAGACCTTAGTGCATGCCTGATGAAGGACTATGCATACGCATACCATTTATAACAGCCCAAGATCTCACCTAACAAGGCTAGCCAAAAAGTTATCAATTGTGGTCTTTGACCCTGCTTAAGTACCGAAAACCTTCCATGCACTTCCACTAGCAAAGACTATTGCCACTGGTGGTTACATATATCTAAGCAACAACAATTTGGCAAATAGAAGGAAAAGAAGAGGAAAGGGCAAGGAGAGGTGAACAAAAACAAAGAAGAGGAAAGGGCAAGAGAGGTGAACAAAAACAAAGAAGAGGAAAACAAATAGGAAGAGGAGGCGGTAGATTAGGAAATACAATAGTTGGTGCCAGATTCTGCCACCAATGCCACTTGATTCTCCTAGCTTTGTCCTATAGTTACTGTCTCCCTAAGTCTTCTATATTCACTTAAGGCATAAAGGAAAGAAGACGGACAGAATACTTACATCAACTCAACAAACTCAACCTGATTCACCTACACTGCCCAACTTGCCTCCAATTAAACAAGCTAGATGTTTCAAATGCTAGTATTGGCACCCTATCAGTAAGGGACTGCTATGTTATGGCACCAATACATGCGTACCTCACCTAAACAACCGTACAATCGCTGTGTCAACATAGCAGAGGTGATTCCAAGCAAGCCACCTGGGAGCCCACCTAGTGATCGAATGCCTCAGTAAAACATCTAGGAGTGGCACCACTTGAGGTGAGCAAGCTGCATCCTAGCCACCACCTAGAGCAATTTCTTAAAATTGTGTTGACCATTAAAGAAATTGAAAAGAAACATAACATAAATAACTGTTGGGAATCATTAAAAATAAATTCAAAGCAGAAAATAACTTAGAACTTTGTAAACACGGATGATAGTCATAAATACATCCATGCCTACAAGAAGGTAGGCTTTGTTTCAAGTAGAAAATAAAACAACTGAGAACCAACAAAACTAGTAAGATGCAAGTGCAAGGAAGGGCAAAAATAACCAATAATCAAAGAAAGGACTCATTGTGCAAAAATTAGTTGGAGAGAAGTGGAGGATTTCCAACGATGAAATATTGGAAGTGGGGTGTCATAAAAACTTCTCATACTGATGCAAGACATGACCCATGAAAATGTGTCAAAGCATCAACTTTTTATAGCATAGATAATTTTGTTAATTTTATGTTAATATCCTTTTGTGAATGTTGTTTCAATCATTATTTGATTCATGTAAACTACCAAGATCAAGAAAATATAGTTGTTTCCCAAAATATGATTTCCACATCGGCAGTGCAAAAGCTTCAATAAAATTTGAGGATGGATGTGTATAGGACCAATATCCGCAATACCGACCGTACCGACGTACTAATGGGTGTCAGTACCTGTTCGGACCGGTACAGACGAGTATCCGTACCGGTCCGAACAGGTACCACTGGTTCGGCTTAGTTCATGTATCCAAAAGCTCCAAAAAAATTTGGAACCGGTACCGACCGGTACAGGCCGGCGGTACTGGCCGGTATGGGCCCGTACCAGTCAGAGCTGGTACCAGTTCGGTACGGGCTGAACCGGCCGGTACGGGCTGATTCAGCATTCCTTGTATAGGACCAATCACAAACATTTTAAATGTCTTCTTTGGCAATGTGCATCTTATGTTTCATCAAGGTTTTAAATACCAATGGGATGGCAAGGGCATCTTACCACTCTAAGTACTAGGATGGGGCACTATCGTGAATGTTGGCACAGGATGAGTCGGGAAATGGACTAAAACAGGGCAAGACATCCACTGTCCGAGTATCGATATGCGGAGCACCCCATTGCATAAAAAATATGGGAAAGCTTCATCCCACGTTATTTAAAACCTTGTCTCATACCATTCAAGTATGCTTGATCAAAGACAGCAGCCCATATAAAAATAATCCAAGAAAGAATCTATCATAAGCTCTGTGTTGAAAGATAACTTGAGACATAGATAAGATGTACATCACGTAACTACTTACTGATTCAGAAATGAAGTTGTGCTGGGCCAGCTTTTCAACCATGAAAGCACCAAGAGGAAAAGCAGGCAGCGTGAGGCTGCAAATCATATAAAGTAAGAACAAAATGTAAAACCATGTTACGAAATGCCAAAGTCGGGGGAGAAGACAAAAGCATTACCAACACATCAGGAGTGGCCAATCTCTGAGTGATTTTGAACTGAACCAATATCCAGCTCTAATTAATAGGCCATACTGAAAATAGAAACAAGATCATGTCATGCAAACAGCAATTGCTAAAATGGATGAGTATGCACCAGGGAGAAACACACAAAGATGGGAGGGGATGGGGGGCGGGGGACGGGAGGGGCGAGAGAGAGAGAGAGAACACTGCTTTGTTAAAACTTAGAAGGAGAAATTGGAAAACCTTCATCAAGTTCTCAATAATAAGCCTGCTGTTCACCGCAATAAGCACTACTATACAGAGGTTCAAAAGACCTGCATGGCTCTGTCATGAAGCATATTTTATAATTAGTGCTACAAGGTTCCAGTACAAACATACAGAGAAAGAATAAACATAATAGATCTTGCCAAAACAAGCAATTAGTGTTGTTAATAGAATCCCCATACCTAGCCTCATCATGTGTGTCCAAGTTAATTGGAAAAAAATTCACAGAGCACAACAATTATGTAGTATGATTCGCTAATGACATGGATGAATCCCTATGCTTCTCAAAAAAAAATTCATAATAATATAGCTTGCTAATGCAAGCATAAAACATTTATAGTCTGTGGAACTTCAATATGGAATAGATGCGGGAATATAGTTACACATGGGTTATAAATATATTTAGATGTTATATAAACATCCAGCAGGAACACTTGATAAACCCCTAGACAAGGTTGAAGGACAAGGCCAAACAAGAATTTGTAAAATTTGTTGCATGTCAGGATCAGATTTGATCAGTTGGATCAAGACTCGGCAAAGGAAAGAAGATAAGTGTTTTATGGTTTCTGGGTTTAACTTTAAATAAGTGGTCCTATAGTGGGTCATATTTTTGTGGGAGCATACTTAGAGATGTAGAATATCAAGAAGCCTAAATTCTACCAAAGACACTTTCGGATCATTAATAACAAATTTCTTTGTATATGCACTACATTTTCTGAAGTAGTCTACATAAAGCAGTCTAAGACTTCCAGGAACTTAAAAAACCAAGTAGATTAAAAGGTTAGTCTACAAGCAGTTTTGCCACATTTTTTTTCCATTGAGTGTTAAAATTTCTATTAGCAAAATTCAGCAATCATATTCCAGAAGGAAAATAAGCATGGTTCTAGAGCTCTTCTTATCAAGAGATGGAAGGAGAAAGACTGTCATGAAGAAGAAGAAGTTGAAGAATATGATTATGATAATAAAAATAATAAACTCAAATAAGCCAGCATAGTGCATTTTATTACAGTACTAAAACAGCCACTGTGATACCATAAGTATTTTAACAAATCATGCCAAACTTTACAAACCAATTTGACACGGTTAAATAATAAAATACAATTACCTATATACAGATTCTAGACTACAGAGGCACCTGCAACTTCACTCCCCAAATCTCCCTAGAAACTCAGTGCAAAATTGTAATCCACATCCTCAGTTCTTCAAAGAAGATTATTGCAACAGATATTTGTTGCTCACAAACCATCATTTATGGGAAACAGAGATTGTATAAGAAGGCAGTAACACCAAAAACTTTAGACCAGTGAATGTACATGAAGATGATGAGTACTAGCATACTCTGCCCCAACAAATAAAGCGACCATCAATCTCCACCACCTCACCTACTCACACACGCATACATGATTATCATCAAACGTCTTTATTAAGTCTTTCAGGTAATGATTATATTTCAAATAGAACACCCAATTCCAAAATTTATCCTAAATCCATGGGTCACTTTGCTGTTATCCAGCTAAACACCAACTAAGAAGATTGTAACCCCAAATAAATGCATGACCTATTCCCTTTTAACCAACTTTGTAGTCTACAAAAAGGAAAGAGAGAGGTCGAGTTAAGTAGTGTAGAGAACATGATTCAATCTAGGTGCCCATGCTAACAGCATTGAATGGAAAATATAAATCATTAACAACAATTTTCATCAGATTTTGTTAAGACGTAGAAACAATGTTGCTTAATAAGATTGCAATGCAAAGAGACACTGAAATTTAATACATGAACATAAAAACATAATCCCTAGAGGTACCACACTAACAGCGGCATCCCGACCTAATCAATGTGCAAATGATTTTGGCAACACAATGCAAATAGATCTTCAAAATATTTGCATAAATAACAAGTCTTGATATCATGGAACTTCCAACACTATAAGTTTATGCAAATATCACCATACTCTGAACTTATCAGAAATTGTCAATGTCAATTCAGATAATGTTTCCGACAAACATTCTTTGCTATAAATACTTTGATTATGTACATCAGCATATAACAAGACAATTAGTTACCTTCATTTTGATAAGCACACTCAGAAAGCAATATCAGTTATTTAGTCCAAGTTTTAGAACTTGAATAATTTCTTCTTTCAAAGCTTATGTAGGATATCAAAGGCTTCTAGAATAAGGCCAGCTTAGAATAAGTGTCCCTGCAGCTAACAACAATGCTATATAATATAACTGAAAGCTTACATCTTAAGAAACTAATCCATTAGTATATTGACTCTTGATGTTTTCGATAAATTGTTAATCCACCATTAAATGTGCTGTATTTCATTAAGAAAGCTTTAACATTAAAGTACTGTGGACTTGTCTAAGCCTCGTGATTTTTCAGTGCATCTAGTTTTTCCCAGTTCGTAAATTTTATTATAGAAAATATAAAGCCTACATATCGACATTTCAATTTACTATTAAACATAGCAAGAAAAACCCCATTCGAATATGGACTGTGCTTTATAAATTGGTTGGCAGAAGGGGAACAGTCTCTCCGACAAATAAATGGTTGAGTTAATGTCTTAATCATCCTAAGAATTGATTCTTGGTGATTTCTTGATAATCAATAGGTAAAATTATTGCCTACATTCATTATGGCTATTAAGTGACGATTTCATTCCAATGTTTACAGCATTCCAAGGATGTAACCTGAATCAATATTATATAACATGAACTACAAACCTCACAGGAAAACATAAAGTCTCATATGAACCTAGACGTATTGAGCAATGTCCTTGTATACATAATGATCAGTGCTGGAACTAGGGGATCGAAGGGATGGGCAAGGTCTTCAGCAAATAGTAAAATAACATAGAAATCCTCAGTCGCATTAAATAAGCAGAAGTGGTTTTTAAAGCATGACACGATTTGCAGAGATCAAAGCTTATAAACTAAGAAAGAAGCTTATCAAAGAAGTCGTACATAACTTCCCGTGTCCTGCACTCCAAATTTACTACTCGATCCAAATGTTTTTGAACGGAGCACTTGTCTTTGATCATAGAAAAATCCGGAAAAAAAAATCAAAAACTATGATCACGAGAAAACAAAGATCATGATTTCCATCTTAAAAGCAAACGTACGTGTTCTTATAGTAAAATTTACAAAAGCAGATCAAGAAAAACCAAGAAGAAACAGAGATTATATTTCTCATCACAGCAAAATTCACAAAAACCAAACAAGTACTAGCTCAAAAGGAAATGGAGCTCATGTTTTCAATCATATCATAACTAGCAAAAACCGATCAAGAACTACGACCAGGAAGAAACAGAGATCATGTTTTCGATTCTAGAAAATTCAAAAAAACCCATTAAGGACTAGATCAAAACGAAATCGAACTCATCTATAGCAAAGTACACAAGAACGGCTCAAGAACGACGATCAGGAGGAAACAAGGGGTCGTGTTTTCAATTATTGCAAGATTCAGAAAAGCCTATCAAGAACTAGCTCAGCAAGAAACGGAGCACGTGTTTTCAATCATATCAAGATTCACAAGAACCGATCAAGAACCACGGTCAGGACGAACCACACGAACCTGTTTGAAAATAGCATCAGAACTGAGCGGACTCTCCTTCACTTTCCGGTGAGCCGGAGCCGACGCCCGATACAAGAACTTCGCCGGAACCCCACCTCCCGTTCCTTGTCCCTGGCCCCTCCCACCACCATCCTCGTATTGCCTACCATTCAAGACGGAGACTGTCTTATTCTCCTCCTCCCGATCAACCCCGTCCACCACGCGATCCCTCGTATCAGCATCGGAGCTCGTGTCCCCGCGGGAGTCCTCCCCGGAATCGGTGGTCAAGTTCTCAGCGCTCGGGGAGCTCGTCTTGGAGGAGGAATCCGGCACCACCACGGCCGCCACGGTGGAGTGTAGCCTCCGCCGCAGAGACGATTGGAGGTCCGACGCTGGAGACGGCTCCGGCGCTCTCTCTAGGGTTTCTCGATCGCTCGGAATCGCCATCAGGGTTCTCTCGCGATGTTTCGCTTCCGTCTCCGTGGTATCTATAGAGACGGGAGAGGCCGGAGCAGGAGGAGGGGGGGAGGGCATCCGAACGAGAGCTTCTCGAATCTTTAAAGGCTGAGAGAATATAAATAGAATTAGAGAGGTCGGTCCTTAAGGTGCCGTCACCTCCCTTCTTAAGTGAACTTACAGAGAGAATATAACTACATTTAGAGGTGTCGGTCGTTAAGGTGCCGTCACCTCCCTTTCTTAAGTGAACTTCCTGTTTTTAATTGTTGGGTCGGACCCCTGGGTGGGAGTTTCTTCGGGGCGAAGGGCGGTGAGCGGATCCATATGGGGATTTCGTTGTCGAAGATCCCTCAAATAATAGAGTAGATAGAACGGAAAGATGGCCTTTCCTAATTAAAAAAGAAGATAGTTTTGAAGGTGAGAGGTCTCCAAAAGGACCGAGTAGGGTCAATGGCGGAGCCATGGCTTTTCAAACGATGCATATGTACAAAAAAGTTAATGAGATTATAGATTAGGTGGCATCATATATAGTCAATTATTTTAAAAATATTTTTTGGATAAAAAAAAGGAGTATGTTCCGATATTTATTATTTTTTTATATTTTCAGCTGTATCTGTGTTCGTACTGAATGATATATCTCGCTTAGCATTAAAAAAAAAAAAAAGAAGAAAGAAAGAAAGAGAGAGAGAGGCAAGCAATTAGCTTTGTCATTGAGAAGGAATTTGTCTTCAGACAACCATGCACCAAGTCATTAGCGCATAACTTTAGGTGCAAACATGGGCATTACAATGCTTCAAATAAAAATAGCACATGCTGCACATCACCTAATTAGGAGTACGGGAAACTTATTGAAAAGATTTGCTCCACTTTAATTGGATAAATGATCCCTGTCACTTCTCGTGCTATCGTTTTTTATTTGTCATTATCAGGGTTTTTGTACCATTTGAATTTTATATAGTTTTCTTAGACCTACGATGGGGTTCCTCGCCACAGGATTCAAACCTCAAAGCCCTTGAAACTCCCTATTTTTAGAGCGGATTGCTGATAAACTAAATTCCAACTTATTGGCTTGGCTTTTACATGATTGATTTATAAAATATTTAACGAACTTATAGGCTCTTTTATCAAATATACTGCACAGAAAAAGAGAATGCTTAAAAATTATTGTTATTGTAATCCTGCCATCCCTCATGTTGATATCAATCCCGAGACTGATTTTGGAAAATAAAAGAAATTCATACTAGAGTGCACAGACATGCGCTTTTTAAAATGTTTCACCTTTTCTGCTTAGAACTTATTTGGTTCACGGAAAAAAAATTTTCTCACTAAAATATTTTTCTAAAAAATTGATGCGTCTAAAAATATCATTTTTTTATATTTAATTTGTTAAAAAAAATTAAATATAAAAAATTCTATAATATAATTAAATTTAATATTAGTAGATCTGTACATTTTGAAATTCTATAATATAAATTCATTAAATGAATAGATTTATTTTGTGATAGAATAGATTTATTTTGCGTTAAAATAGAATTATTTGAATGCCGAATGATTGATATATATATATATATATATATATATATATATATATATATATATATATATATATATATATATATTATCTTTTACAAGTTTCTATTAATTGCATATATAGATTTATTTGTTTATTTAGGTGATATATTGCTAACAATCCAAAAAAGCGTAAGTTTATTTTTTGTTAGTAATATATAATTCATCAAATCCTTTATTACAATTGTGACATATTAGATTTTAATTAAAATAATTGTTTTGCTATTATAAAAATTAATAATCAATTATTCTAAAAAGATAATAATTTGCTTAATATCTAAGAGGTTTATTATACCTCCATTTGGACTCCTCAAGGAGTAATTTTCAGATCCCATTCAAACGAAAAATTTAAAAATTGGCTAATAAATAATAATTTAATTCATTGAATTGATTTATTAAATCTCAATCAATTATTTAATAAGGTAATAAATCTTATAATTCATTGAATTGACATTTTATATCTCAATTACAATAATTGATTTGCTGGCACTAAATTAGTAACCAATTATTCTAATAAGGCAATAAATCAATTCTAATATATATAATTTATTGAATTGACAAATTAGATTTCAATTACAATAATTGTTTTGCTGGCATTAAATTTAGTAATTAATTGTTACTAATTCGGAAATTCAAACGAAAAAATCGAAAATTAGTTAACCCATAATAACAAATTTAAGTTTGCACTTAGGTTTTTCTAAAAATTGAATTTGTATGATTTATAGTGATTATATCCACTAACTAATAGTGTCAAAGAAAATCTTGTCAAAAAGGCTTACGTGCCTAAGAAAGGCTGGTACTTAAGTGAACCTAGTGCTCCACCACCGATCTGGAGCTGATCTGGCTGTTAATTTTTTGGATACATTAATTAAACATCCAAAGTTTAATATAAATATTAGTGCAATATTTTGATATAGACTTTTTACCTTCATTCAGGTTTCTATCCCTTCTATATAATCTTGAACCTATGGCCTCAAATACTAGTGACCACCTTAGTGCCAAACCTGAAAAATTTGATGGCTATAATTTTAGAAGGTGGCAGAACCAACTGCGGTTTTGGCTCACCACATTAGGGTTGATATCAGCCATAGGTGAAAACATTACTGAAGTTGATAATAGGTCCAACCCATCTACTTCACGATATGCTACTAGCCAAAACTCAACCTCCTCCAACACTGAACCTTCAGCTTCCACCAGCACATCCTCTAGGACACCTGATGAGATAGACTATTATTGCATCCATAGAATTCTAGATGCCCTTTTTGAGAGGCTGTATGATATCTATTACACAGTCAAGAGTGCCAAAAAACTCTGGGACACCCTAGATAGCAAATATGGTCTTGATGATGCTGGGGTAAAGAGGTTCAAGGCCTTCGACTTCAATAATTTTATGATAGTGGACTCAAAGCCCATGAATGACCAAATCCATGATTTTGAAACCCTGATCCATCAACTTAGGGCTAATGGAATCAATTTGGATGAATCATTCCAGATAGCCTGTCTGATAGATAAACTACTTACTTCTTGGTCTGATTTTGCTAAGACTCTGAGCCATACTCAAGGAGGTTTCACCCTAACCCAAGTTTTAAACTCCATTAGAATTGAAGAACGGCATAGGCTCAGGAGTAAAACCTCTACTGGACACAAGAATAATGCATATAATGTAGAAGCCCCTCCTAAGAAAAATCAGAACCGATCATTCTGTAAGAATTTCAAAAAGAAACCCTACAACCCTGGACATCCTAACCACCACAACAATGGAAAACCTATTTAATCCCAGAAGCAGAAGAAGAAGAAAGAGGAAGGTGGTGCTCGTTTCTGTTATGTGTGTGGTCGGACGAACCATTTGTCTCCCCAGTGCTTCTATAAGAAGACTTCACCTCTTCAATCCAAGAAGAAAGGTCCACACACAACTAGTGCTCAAGTCAACATGGTGACTTCTGGCGTTGGCTCCTCTGAGATAGCTTTTAGGTCTGTTTCCTTCACTCCTGAAGTTAACATGACTTTACAAGCACTTGATTGGGGGATTGATACCGGAGCTGGTATTTATATTTGTTCGTATCGCTCCTAGTTTTCTTCTTACCAGGTCTCAAGTGGAGGAGCTGTGATCATGGCAAAAGCTCGGAAGCGCGTGTGCTAGGAGTGAGATGTGTGGACTTAAAGCTTATCTCTGAAAAAGTCCTGTTCCTGCACGACGTTTAACATGTTTCAGTTGTTAGGAGAAACCTTATTAGTAGTTTCTTGCTTGTCCAGCAAGGCTATCGTCTTGTTTTGGAGTCCAATAAAGTTGTAATTTCTCATGGTATAATGTTTATTGGAAAAGGGTTCCTAAGTAAATGATTGTTTAAGTTGAATGTAATAGCTCCTTCAATAAATGAAAATCCTTTGATTATGAATATAGAACCTCCTTCTATTTGGCATGGTAGATTAGGTCATGTAAATTATAATTCAATTAAGCAATTTATGAACCTAAATCTAATACCAAAAAGTAATCTTAAGAACCATGAGAAATGTCAAATTTGTATAGAAGCCAAACTCCCTAGGAAACCTTTCAAATATGTTAATAGGGATTCAGATCTATTATAGTTGATCCATAGTGATATTTGTGGCTCAGGTAGTACTTCTAGGGGAGGTAACAGATACTTTGTGACCTTCATAGATGATCTATCCAAGTTTTGTTACATCTACCTAATTAAAACCAAGGATGAGGTGCTCAGCAAATTTAAGATTTTTAATATCGAAGATGAGAACCAACAGAAAAAGAAAATTAAAATCCTTAGATCAGATCGGAAAGGTGAATATACATCTAATGATATAACTCAATTTTGTGAAGATCATGGAATCATTCATGAAGTGACTGCACCCTATTCTTCCCAATCCAATAGAGTAGCAGAAAGGAAGAATAGGACTTTAATGAATATGGTTAACTCCATGCTTGTAAGCTCAGGAGTACTAGAGAATTTGTGGGGGAAAGCTCCAGTTTCAGCCTGTTATATCCTTAATAGGATTCCCTCTAAAAATAATGATCTAACCTCATATAAAGTTTGGAAACATAGAAAACCCAATCTTAGCTATTTGAAAGTGTGGGGGTGCTTGGAAAAAGTAAAAATATCTGATTTTAAAAAAAATATATAACCTAAAACAGTGGATGCGATATTCATAAGATATACATCCAATAGTAATGCCAATAGATTTCTGGTGATTAATTCAGAAGAAAATGATATTAGTAACAACACCATCATAGAAGCCAGAGATGCAATATATTTTGAAGACACCTTTCCACTTAGGACTAGAGTAGATAGTGGTATAGCTAGTAGCTCTAGTAGAATAAGGACAAGTGAAATAGAAGTAGAAACAGAACCTAGGATAGAGAAAATATTTGGAGATGACTTCTATACCTTTCTTATACAAAACTCTCTAACTACTTTTGAGGACGCAATGAAATCCTTGGATTCACCTTTTTGGAGAGAAGCTGTGGACAATGAGATGCAGTTAATTATCCAAAATCATACTTGGAAATTGACTGATCTTCCTCCTGGCTGTAAAACTATAGGGTGCAAATGGATTTTTAAGAAAAAACTTAGGCCTGATGGCTCTGTAGATAAATTTAAGGCTATATTAGTTGCCAAGGGTTTTACTTAGAGATTTGGGGTAGATTTCTTTGATGTCTTTGCACCTGTAGCTAGGATTACAACTATTAGGATTCTTATAGCATTAGCCTCCATCCATAGATTAATAATTCATCAGATGGATGTCAAGACAGCTTTTCTAAATGGAGACTTAAATAAAGAAATCTATATGGACCAGCCAGAGGAATTTATAATTTCAGGCCAAGAAAATAAAGTTTCCAGACTAGTTAGATCTCTCTATGGTCTTAAACAAGCACCTAAGCAATGACACTTGAAATTTGATGAAACCATGATAATATTTGGATTTGAAATCAATAGCATAGACGAATGTGTATATCATAAGAGAGTTGGATACAAATTTGTAATCTTGTGCCTTTATATTGATGATATACTGATATTTGGGACAAATCTTCAGATAGTTGACGAAGTAAAACAATTCTTAAGTTATAAGTTTGATATGAAAGACTTGGGACAAGCTGACTTAATTTTAAATACTAAAATAATTAGAAGTGCAAATAGAATTGAGTTATCCCAAAGTCATTATGTTGACAAGATACTCAATAAATTTAATTATTTCGATTGTCAGCCTATCTCTACTTTCTTTGATCCCTCTACACATCTTAAGAAGAGCTTAGGAATTCCTATCCTTCAAAACCTATATGCTCAAATCATAGGCTTACTACGATTCCTAGCAAACTACATCAGGCTAGACATAGCATATGCTGTAAATAAACTTAGTAGATATACTGTTAATCCAAATAGAGATTACTGGGCAGTATTAGAGAGGATCCTTAGGTATCTTAAGGGTTCCAAGTCCTATAGTTTGCACTTTAATGAGTTTCCTGCTGTTCTAGAAAGCTATAGTGATGCCAACTGGATCAGCAATACCTTAGATGTTAAATCCACCACAGGATATGTCTTTCTCCTAGGAGGTGCTGCTGTGTCTTGAAAATCCACCAAACAAACCTTGATTTTTTAGGAATACTATGGAGTCTGAACTGATAGCTTTAGACACCACTAGCACAAAGGCTGAGTGGCTTAGAGATTTACTTATAGACCTTCCTGTAGATGCATCATCTTTACCACCTGTCTCCTTACATTGTGACTGTAAATCTGCAATAGATAGGTGCAACCAAGAAAATGCCAATGTAAAAAATGAACAGGCACTTAAAAGTGCGTCATAAATCATTAAAATACAAATTGAAAAATAACGTTATTGTTTTAAATTTTGTAAAATCAAAAAATAATTTGGCTAATCAGCTTACAAAAGATTTGTCTAGAACAGTAGTTCTAGAGTCGTCGAGGAGGATGGGGCTTAGCCTATAAAGATAGATCACCATGGTAAGAACTCAACCTTAAAAGGTTCAGTGGGTAGAAACAAACCGGAGTGTGACTAAGAGGAGCACTGTTTTATGTTTTCTTCATCCTTATGGCGCTAGTGCTCATAAAAGCAAGCGGTATGATGAGTTTGTTTGCATAACTCTTAATGAGTTCGAGACCCAAGAGGCAGGAGCTTCTTTGCTAGCCTCCTTATTAGGACTCATCTATATGTGCAGTCGTGAGGCCGCGAATGAAAAATGGGCGATTCTCTAAAAAGCGCATGATAGATACCTGCACATTGCCATATTAGCGCAACCCGCTTAGGACCCAGATTGGGCTATATGATGCGTGCTGTTGATTTATTCTGAGCCATGAGCCGAGGTTCAAGGTTAAGACCACATTGGCTCCACAGATGTAACCAATTGTCACTAAGTGAAGGTTCAAACCGAAAGGTACCTACACCTATTACATAATATAAGATATTCAGCATTTTATTTTGATTTTAAAATTATTTAATTTTTGTGGAGGATTGTTGGAAAAAAAATAAATACGCACGCGGCCATTCTCGGGCCGCGTGCGCAATTGCCAGGGGCGCTTGTTGACGCCCGCTGTGTTTCTTTTGGAATTAAAGTTGGGTTGGCCGGGTCTGCGTTCCACGGACGCGTGCTAGCTCCCTTTTAATTTCGCATTTGAAATCGGGCCACGTGCATTTGAATTCAGCGTTGGCGTTTCACTAGCAGAGGAATTACTGCGGACGTGTCTGCAAAATGACCAAAATGCCCAGATCAAATACCCCAATAAAAATCCCCTATTTCATCCTATTCTAGACACAAAAAATTAGAGAAAAATATTGAAAAAATTCTGAAGAAAAATTCTTTCTTCTCCTAGCCACTTATGATTTTTATTCTTGCACTTTTATATTTTATTTTATCTTTTTTCTTTCGTTCTTCATTGGATCTACAAATCCGATCAGGTTCATTTTGACTTCTTTCGAGACGTCCGAAGAAATTGTAGGATCGTCGTATCTCAGAGGAGAATTATCGGAAGATCCGTACGTGGGGGCAACTCTTCTTTGAGACAACGTTTACGCGCTTCGACCTACCTTTAATCAGATTACTTTCTTCTATCTTTATTTTTAATTTAATATTAGTAGATATAGGATTTGAAATTCTATGATATAAATTCATTAAATGAATATATTTATTTTGTGCTAGAATAGATTTATTTTACGTTAAAATAGAATTATTTGGATGCCGAATGATATATATATATATATATATATATATATATATATATATATATAATTCCTTTTAAAAGTTTCTGTTAATTGCATTTATAGATTTATTTGTTTATTTAGGTGATATATTGCTAACATGATTGACCACATGAAAGTAGCACATTTTAAAATAACTATGTTTGGCTAAACATCTACTTACTTTTCTAAGAAAGTTGTATAAAATACTTGTTATATCCTTAATAAAAAAAAAGATTTTATCTCATTCTATCTAAAAACTTGAAAGCGCTTTTGAAAAAAAAAAAACTCCAATTCTAACCGGTGGAAATTGAACTTTTCTATATCTCATATGATTTTTTTTCTATGAAATATGAGAATCTTATTGCTATGAAAAAAACTACTTTCCTATTTATTTTTTTTAAAAACTCTAACTAAATATGAGATATTTTTTATCATTTTATTGATCACACTTTTCTCCTTCATCTTTGTGCAACCCAACCGAGTTGTTATTGAATCATGAAAGTTCGTCTTGGCATGAAAAAGTAACATCCAAGATGAGCTCTAAAGGAGATTTGGAACTAATTTATAATGATGGTGCAGAGGAGATGAATGGTTTCAGCATAAGAAACGGGATTTAATAAAATTTGATAACGAGTGGATCATACACAGCACATGCTTGATAAAAGGAATGTGGATTAGGGCATAGAAAGACTTGCATCCAATTGAAGATTACAAACATCAAGAAATAGCACATCTTGTTCTCTAAGCAAACTGTCCTCAGAAAACATGCCATCATCAAGAGTGGCTGCTTTGTAGTGACGTCCTTAGTCATCTGCCTCTTAATAAGAAGGAAGAACTGGAACCTCTGGATACAGTTATCATGTAAGAGCTCAACCTATGAAAACCTTGATAAATCATTTTGTTTAAGTTAATAAATAGGATGCTGCTATGTTTACCCAACAACCTACCCGGAAACAATTTTTATAACTAATAATTTACAGACTTAAGTTATATAAAACAGGATCTTTAAGCTAAGTAGATTTTTGCAATGAATCACTTGTAGGCCTATGTTGATGCAAAGGATCATTAAGCATTGTGTTTAAATTGCATTGCAAAATCCAACATAATTATGGCGATGCATTTACAGAAAATATTAGACATCTGTAGTACCAAAAAAAAAAATCATAGAAGCCATTAAGATCTAAAGAGTCTTTGGCACGGGAGATGGCTTGGATTACTGGTAATTCGAGAAAAGAAAACAGAAAGCTTATACCTACTTGAGCAAACACAATAATCATGGACTTATAATGTACTTTGTAAGGATATTGGAATAAACAAGTTACAGAGCAAAGTTAAGAATCAGTTTGGCAATGCTTGTATATACATACATAACTATATGACATAGAGCAGAGATCTTAGCTGATTGCATCATAGTACTATCCAACCACTTCAAGTTCACGCCACATTAAACAGCTCAATTGTTCGTGTCGGAAAAGTTACAGCAGCTTAGCAAAATATGAATGAAGCACATGGTATAGAGTTGATTTCACTATATGTAGCATCCTATATTCACACCACTGAATCTTAAAAACACATCAGTTTTACACTTCTATAAATATGAGAACATTTTGATCAGGTTGCTATAGGATCTAAAACAGGCTCCAATTCCGTAAACAATGTAAACTAAATCCGTTAATCAAGTATTGCCATTAAAACAAGCAAGAAAGTAAAAAGTGGAATCATCATGACAATGAACCATCCCAACATTAAAAATAATAAACAAGGCCAAGCACCAACAAGAAACTCATATCTATCGCATCTATTGTAATGTTACCAGAAATGAAGTAAACCGATGAGATCTGCAATGTTGTAGGGCAGCTCTTCCATCAGCTTAACATTGTAGAACTCCTGGATATCAGGTAGCAAACCCTAAGTCATCGCAAATGAGTTTTCAGGCCAGGTCAGCAGATCATAAACCATGCCAGTGAGACCTGCTGTACATTGATCCGACGAGCAAGGAGGTCAGTGGTGGTGAGAACATGGGAGGGCTCAAATTGGAATTCCCACATTATAATGTAACTCATGTTTGGTCCATGTCTCCGCAGGTGGCTGAAACCATGTGATCCTTGCTCCTCATCTTTCTATAAGCCAGTCCATCCTACATCAGGTATTGATGAAGAACGCACTCTGTGATGGCCAAGGTCTCATAAAGATCAGAGTGTCCAGCTTATAATCTTCCTTTTCAACATCATCATAAAACTGCTTGATACCCTCCAGCCCAGGATAAGTTCCTCTTGCTTCACAAGTATCCTCGCAGGTTTGTTCATGAACTTGCGTATAATCTCGAGAGCCTCAGGAGGCATTGTGGCAGAGAAGACTCCGACCTGAATCTCCGAAGGAAGATGCTGGAAAGTGTCATGGATTTGAAATGAAAATAGATTGTTAGAATGCAAGTACGTACATGAAGCTCCTTTATTAGCATCAAATATAAGAACTGTATCAGGAGACAAAGTTTAAAAACAAGAAGGCATCTGCAGTACAAAACTAACCATACGTGGATGTGATATGGTTAAAAATTCATTGACAACATATACTCACAAGTTAAAAGGTATATGGAGAACAAGCCACAGAAAATAAACGAGTATTATTAACAATTCCTAATTCAGAATTTCTTTAAAAATACAGAAACGGCCAAAGAAGCACTGATATTCAGAAACAGGAACTTGTTCCAAACGTTTGGGACATTGTTCGCTCGTATAGACATGCATATTCACAGGAAGCCTATGGTGTGTCAAACTAGAAGTGAAGAAAAAAGTAAACAAAGAAAACAAATCCTATTATCAAGCTGAATGGTACAAATGAACCATGAAAAGTGATCAATAATGTGCAAACTACTGTGGTAGCATATACAAAATTTTCATATTATCATGTCTATTTTTAGATAAATATGCTTGCTTAGTTTTCCTCTTTTTTTTTTTTAAAGAAAAAAAATCCCTAGACACAGCCACTGTATGGATTGAGTGTCCCGACGTAAGGTGCAACATATCTGGGGCCTTAGCAAGACCATTTTGAAGAAGGAGAAGGAGGCAGCAACTAGTTCTGCAGCAGATGCTTTTATCGCCTTAGAAGATAGACTGTGACCTGCAACAGCAAACAAGGATGATGTGTAGAAAGGATCTTGCAGTTGGATAAATAACCTAAAATATAATGGCCAGGCAATCAGATGATCCCTAGATGCATCTAGATGCATCTACAATCTAATTCGGCCAGAGAATGTCTGAACTTCAAATGGAGCTCTCCAACTCATTGTGATTAAACTTTATGCCTACTTTGAAGAGAGATTCATCTACATCTATCTTGTCCTAACTAGCTCCCTTTAAAGTCTTGTTCTAACTAGCACTTTGTCAACAATATACAATTAAATCAACATAATAACAGTATAAATTATGCAATCTATCAACAACTTAAACAGCTTTTCCTAATAAAGATGAGACCTTTTTGACAATCACAAAGAAATGACCAAGGGACTGAAGAATATACCTGGTCTTTGAAACCACATGAAAGCATTTCATCTGCCTAAAGTAATAACATCTTGATGTAGTCGGGATGGAGGGACTGCCTCCAGAGCATCTCATGTACAAGACCTGGTGTGCCAACAACTATATGAATACCACTTTGAAGAATTCTCTGATCCTCATGAACTCTATTACGCAACACAAGTATGAAATCTGACACCCAGGTAGTCTCCAAATGCTCTCATGGTCTCTCAATTTGCTGTGCTAGCTCCTGAGTTGGAGCTAGAACCAAGGCCTGGCATACAATCAATCCACTGCAGGACACCAGAATGAAGAGTTGCACTTTTCCAGTTCCAGACTGAGCTTGCTGGATAACAAGTCCATTGCAGAAGGGAACAATTCTGCTTTGCTGAATTGCAAAGGATTTCACAAATCCTTACCATATATGAATCAGTCCTCTCACTGCATATAACATGTTGACACGATTAAGGAACAACAAAGTAATATCTTTGACTACCATAGGCATAGATGCCCCTATGAAGGTCCACTTGGAGATCCATGGAGTCAAAACTTTCTGAACTTCATTGCACGATGTAAAGAAATCCTGGCCGTCCTATACCTATAAAAAAAGCCGAAAAAGCCAAACAGTGTGAATAATGACATATATACAAAGGCATGCATCAAAGGGAAGGTCAATCTAACAAAATAAAAGGGAGAAAAAGAACATATTACAATTCATTTATCTTGGCATCATACCAAACAGCATCGAATTGTGATCCTTCCAGTGCCAGTCCTGCCATTTCTGCAAACAAGATAAAAACTAATGATTAAACATTGTAACAAACATCATACCAGCTATCACATAGGCATAATTTTTCAGCAATGCCATAGATATAATTACAATTAAGAGTTTACATGCACAAGTACAACCAAAAAATAGTTGATAAGATTATCCTATATCATATTACATACAAACTAAGTCAAAAGTTCAACAAAGTAATAAACAAAAAGCAGAGGTGTTGTAAAAGTGATGAATGAGAGTGTAGAAGAAGAGGAGAAAGGGAAAGAGCAGAAGGAAATGAAACGAGAGTCACATTTCTGTCTCAGTGTATCAACACTAGACAGGTCAACATTATAATTCCTAAGTGGTCCTTATGACAGCTAATGTGTTTGACAAAAAGAAGCATGAGCACTAGCACTGTGAACAAACTAGTATCAGGAAATTGCAATGCATATGGAATTGAAGTAAGATTAACCAATTGGGTGATGAGGAATGAGAAGGCAACCGGCCATAGAAACTGTTGGGTAATCTTACACAGTGGCAAATGAATAAGCTAGAAGAAGGCTTGAGACATGAGAATTAAGATATCAATAGCACTGCAGGGCAAGAAGAACCTGTAGAAAAGCAGCAGCAGCTTCAAAATTTTTAGGGTGGTTCTTCAGAAGTTGAAAGGTAATCTGCATCCCAAAGACATCAAGGCATTGGAACCTATCTATCAAATCAAACTAAACCATGAACATTATTGTTCTACATTAGAAGTGACGACGACATACCACAGTTGGCTATTAATTGATCTATTGTGCAAAATAATGTATGACGTTTTTCCATACAAACGACTCTCCCTAGTTTAACAAGTCATCAAAAGCCTATAGCTTAGTTACCATGTGCTGTACAGAGCTTTAGTATGATTCCTAATGTAGATCATATGTTTGATTAATTTCCTACAAACTAAAGCAACCTCATAAGCTTGAATTTCGATACAAATTTTACATCTTTATAACAAGGAATTTATATAACATCTTTTTTGGTGCATCAAGAGTATAATATCTACTAGTGAGTTGGGGGTTGCCCCTTTGCTTACCAGCCAAAGGATCTGGGTTCAAGTCTTGGGTGGTGCATCTTCAAAAAGCAGGCCTAGGTAATTATAGTGCGGATGAGTCTCCCATCCCTCACCCTCAAAAAGTAGATATTCTTAATTTGAATGGTAGAGATTTACATGGAGTAATCAGAGAGATAACCCCTCAATGAAAAGATTAGACAGATTGCTAATTTCATTATAACGGGAAGCACTCTTTCCCACTTCAGTACAGAAAGCCTTTGATAATGGCTGGTCTGATTATGTACCCGTTGACCCTAATTAACACACTTCTTTTCAAAAATCTGGCTACTTCCTCTTCAAACACTGGTGGACCCTAGAGGCTGACTTTGAAGAGCAGGCTTTTCATAATTGGATAGTAGTAAATGGTCCCATTAAAACTGCTGGAGCTTGGGTCTCTCCTTGCACATGTTGAGGTTGCTTATGAAATGAGCATTCTCAGAGAGCATATTTTCATAAGGAATTAAAAAAGAAACCTCCTGATGAAATTAACATCCAAAGATTTTTTTACATATATACCTTTGAAACTATGGCTTAATGCATATTTAACCTTCGGAATCACTATTTGCAGACATTTTCATCAAATGAAATCCCTATTTTTGTCTAATGATATTAGTATAATTATTTTAAATGTAGAATGACTTGATTACCATTTTGCATTAGTATCCCTGAAAGACATGAACAGAAATACAACTCTTTACAATATAGATCAAATGTTAAATATTTGTTAGGATTATTGATGCAAAAGGACAACTTATTAGCACCATCAGTAAAAAAATCTACAAGGCGAGGCATCATTGCAAAAAGAAGATAACTTGAGGGGTATATATGTAAACAGTCCTTTTTGGAGGATAAATATACAATAAGCCATATTTAAAGGTATATATATATATATATATATATATATATATATATATATATATATATATATATATATATATATATATATATATATATATGCAAAAAATCCTATCAAAAATTATATCCTCAGAGCCTACTATTAGATGCCGTTTCCCATGCACAACCTTTTACCAAGTATTCAATTATTCATCAAAACAATACAAGCATGTTTTCAAGTATTCATTGTTATTCAAGTCTTGTTAGTAAATTTAAGTGATAACTGAAATAGTGTGACAGGAGAATGCAAATTTTTGTATGTAAAAATTATCACTTCAAATTTGGCTGTTTCATTTGCATAAAAATGCAAACAGGGGATCAGTATTACCATCAACTTAAGAGAATGGTCATCCTGGAAGCTGCAGCATCAAGTACAGTAATAATATTAATAACAGCACACTAGAGCATCCCGTACCTGCGACAGTATAAAACCCTCCACGATAGACTAAAAACATATAATTTTATAACTAGCAAACCCCAAGCAGATAATCAGAGATGAAGTTTCTTGCACCACAGACAAATATCAGCAGAGAACTAACAAGCACATAAGCAACAAAATTGAAAATCAAATTTTAAAATAAGGAATTTTAAGAATCATCATACACTTCAAGCAAGGAGGTGTGAGAACAGAAACATCATTTACCAACACAAACGCAGCCTTTGCCATACTAAAAATTCTGCAAACATGTGGTATGAATGAAAAAAGGCCCCATGCACAGGCCTCTTGATTTCCAAGACAACTGAAGATTCAAAGTTACCATAGATACTTATAAAACAGCAACAACACAGCAAAGTGCAGCAAAGAGAGACGTACAAAAATGTTTAACCCGTCCGCGCCCTCAAAATCATAAAGCAAACAAGAAGCTACAAGAGCACAAGCCCGAGTTCAGAAGGTTTCAGCGGCTCCCTAATCCTATAATTATAAAGATAGTAGTGGAGCTGCCCATCCCCAGGCCCAAACTTGAGCTCCTTGAGGAAAGTCTCGTTCTCCATTACATCCAATGCATTGAACACATCATAATCCTTCTGTTTTGCCACAATCAGCGCATCATTCATCAGCTGCACCCATGGCGTCCTCGTGGCCACATTATAGAATGAGTAGGCAGCCTTCAAGACCGAGTAATTCTGGTTGGAAAGGATTGAGGATGGCAGTGAATAGAAGCTGAAGAAATCGGTGACCTCATGCGTCTCGGGGCACTCCACCAGATAGGACTCCACCACATCCTCCCTCGGGAGAAGCCAATGCTCCACGTCATTCTCATCGAAGTCGGGGGCGGCGACGAACCGACCGAGATACTTCCTCAGCAGCCGGGTGACCGCGGCCACATCGTGGAGCTCCATCTTCCGGAGCCCTGGTGTAGCCGGGGACTCCGGAAGTTTGTAGAGCCGGATGGTCCGGCTCATGGTCATCCGGTCCCCGACCCGGGAGAACCCCACGTCGATGAGCTTCTTGGGGTTCAGCGAGCGGTGCCAGTACTGGCACGTCGCGACCGGTGTCGGGATGACCACACCAGCGGTATACGCCGCCTGCCAGGTGTTCTGCAGATGCACCCGGCGGGTTACCTCCTTGATGAGGACCGGCGCCAGCCGTTTCGAGCGAAGCTTCTTGTGGACGCAGAGGAAATTGACCTCGGCCATCCCGACGACGGCGTCGCGGACGCGAATCCTCGCGGGGACGGCGGTGATGAAGGCGACGAGCTTCTTCGAGGCCTTGACACGGACGCCGATGTGCCAGGCTTTGAAGAAGCCGGGGGGCCGGAGGGCCCAGCGGAGGAAGGGCTGGGAGTAGTTGAAGCGGAAGAGGTTGTCGTCGTCCTCGACGTAGTTAAGGGCGAGGAGGTGGTAGACCTCGTCGCAGGCGACTGCATCGTCGACGTCGACGATGGACCACTCATACGGAGCAGGGAGGTTGTAAGGGTCCGGGCGGACGGCGGAGAGAGGAGAAGGGGGCTCGATTGGGCCCTCCGGAAGGGAGGCGTCGCCCAGGTCCTTGAACTGCCCCACGGGCTGGGTCTCCCAGAAGCGGTGCCGCTTCGGCAGGGCGAGGGATTCTTGGATTCTACGAGCAACGGCATCCACTGAGAAGCCCTCGCCGTCGGGAATCGGGTTAGGATTAGGGTTTTCGTTGCCATTGGAGGAGCTAGGCGCCATTCAACGCAGACAGGCTTGGAAACCCTAGATTCCCCCCTCGCAATTGACGACGGAAGAAGACGGCGGCTCTCGTATTCGAGGGCTTGTTTGTTAACCAATGATCGATTCGCGTCGGGGAAAGCGAGCCTCTGGTCCTCGGTAAGGTGATGCAGCCTGCGGGCGGGCGACGGCTGGGCCGGGCTCAGCCAATGTTATATTTACTACCAGTCATGGGCCGAACTCGACGAGAACAAATTCGACCGATAATGAGGTTGCCAAATTGATGATTCAGTGCTTTGTCTTTTTCTCAACTAGTATTTCTCTTTATGGACAAGTTCAACCTAAACTAGTGATGATTATAAAAAGGTTGCACAAGTCAGATCAAGCATGTCATGGTTTGGTGCCGATCATTTCTACACCTTAATCCTGCATTTGGTTGGGATCATGAGAAGAAGAATAGATAGCCCACATATACTGTTTTGTTATAAAAAAAAAAGGTAACCTTATCCTGCTCATTCAATGCAATTTGTGGGTATTCAGCTGAGGCCACAATAGAAGTTCCATCGACAATCTTAAAAGTGTTTTTCTGATGAAAACTTTGTACCATTACCCATTTTCAGTTCCATCATATGGTCATCGGGTTTTTTTATCAATAAAGCTGCTGCAAAACTAATAATCTGCACCATTTTTTTTCTAGAATCTTCGATCGACAGATTCTTCCATGGATTTAGGGCATACATTCAATATCCTAAAAAAAAAAAGAGATGAATTCATTTATTTGATTATAATAATACATTGTGTTGAAATTTTGGGAAAAAATCCAAAGAAATGATTTCTTTGATAATGCATTGCTTGGCAAGATAATGCTCTTAATCAAAAAAATTCGAATGTCATACTTTCGGATTCTAAGATACTATCAAAGATTTCTTCAATTTTTTTCTTTCCAAAGAAATTTCGCTTGTTTGCTCGACTCATTTCTCCGTCCAAGCTAGTATGAATTCAACCACTATCAGCACCACCATCACCATCACTATATCTACCATTAGTGCCATAATCACCGCCACATACCATTTCATTACATAAATTATATAAAAAATAAAAACTAAAAATATATATACTTTTATATAAATATAAAAATATATAAATAAATGAAAACACAGATACATACATATGTATCTATCAAATTTTTAAACAATAATATAAAAATCAGATGGAGAGAAGTAAAATTGTTCCAGGATCAAAATCCTGAACATTTATTATAATATTTTAATAATAGATTTACTCTGATCTAATATTTATAATAAATTTGATTATTTGTACAATTTTTATTAACAGACACCACTAATGACAGTGCGCTGTGTTGTTTTACTAAAACACCCTTCGACTTTTATTATGCGATGATATCTGCTTTTCCAATTCCCAACCCTACTCGGTCGCAAGGACGGGAGTGCTCTGCCATTCTCTCTTGGTCCATGGCGGTTGCCGCCTTTCCAAGCTGCGGCGCTCGCCGGCTGAACGCAAGGCCGTGGCTGCATGCGGTCCGATCCTCCGCCTCATCTCCTTCTCCTCCTCGGTCTCCCTCCGACGTCGACGGCCTGGGAACTGCACCAGCTTCTACGGCTGCCGCCGCTCGTTCCTTCTTCCCGAAGCGAGGCCAGACGCTGGAGCTCGTCTGCGAATCCCTAGCTTTCAAGGGCAAGGGCGTTTGCAAGGTCGTCGACACCGGCTTCGTCCTCATGTGCGACCGGGCCCTCCCCGGCGAGCGCTTTCTTGGCCGCGTCTCCCGCAAAAAGGGCAACTATGCCGAGGTCTGCTTCTCTTCGACCTCTCTTCCTCTCCTTCCTTATTTTTTCTTGTTAGTATTTTAATCATTTCCTGCCACGAGATTATAGGTAACAAAGCTGAAGACCATCAGTCCGCATTGGGACTTGGTGGAAGCTCCATGCGAATACGCCTCGGCGTGCGGAGGGTGCAAGACCCAGAACCTTGCGTACGAGGCGCAGCTCAGAGCCAAAGAACAGCAGGTCCGTGACTTGATCGTTCGTATGGGGAGGTTTTCCGACGGGGATCCAGAATTTGCTTCTGTGTTGAAGCCCATCGTGCCATGTGATCTCAAGTTTCACTACCGGAACAAGGTCTGCGTGATTGTAAATTTATGTTGTGATTCAGTTCTTTTGTGGGGCAGTGGTGTCATCTTTGTTCTTGCTTTCAGATGGAATTCTCATTTGGTGCTCAGAGATGGATACCAAGAGATTCCTTCATCGATGATCATGACCAGATTGAGAGTGGTTTCGCGTTGGGATTGCATGCACCCGGGTTCTTTGATAAGGTCCTCCATATTGAAAAATGCTTATTGCAAAGTGAAGCGGCTAATAAGGTGATGCTTCTAAGTGATTATAGTTCATTCATTGTTACTCTTGTGGGCACCAAACACATGAAAAGCAAGACGACATTACCAGCAAGACTAAATCGGAACCGAATGTCTTCTTTTTGCCCCTGAAAGATCTGTTCTTCTTGCCTATTGCCATGGTTTGTCCTTATTACATTTTATATGGACTAAGATGACTGGATGATCTCTAGGGTTCTCTATTTTTGCCCTAGTTAGCTGTTTTTGGCTACCCATTTAGCGACATCAGCAATTTGCAATCTGTGTTGTTAACTATAAGAGATTGAATATGTATTTAGTAGATTATTTGCTAATGTTATAGGTTCTTGCAGTTATTCAAGATAGTTGGAGGGATCCAGATCTTGGCCTATCTCCGTATGATGTCCACACCCATGGTGGATTTCTTAAACATCTAATGCTAAGAACTGGAAGGTACCCTTTTTCTTTGATTAATCATCAGCTTTAATGATGCATCTAATCTCAGTTGAGGTAACTATGTATATCAGCTGATCTTTTTATATTTTACTCCATTCCATGATTTCTCATACTCATGCAAATTAACATGTATTTACATGCACTTAAGCCACAGATCAGCCATTTTCTATATATAATTCTCTGATACGATGTTGCATGCCTGATCTGCTATATTTTTTTTTTGGTATATGGCCAGCTGATATTTAGATGGATTTGGACCTTCTCTTCGTACTTTGCTGAAGCTGATATTTTTTTTGGGCACATTTCTTACAGATCTGTGATGATTGTGATTAATTTATGTTTTTATGTATTGTTTATTGATTGCTACATTGCAGAGGGTCATCATTGAATTGAATTATTGTTTATTGATTTCATTTACACTCATTCACTTGAGAGGTTTACCTTTTGAAAAATTTAAATTTGACTGATGGAGAAAGAAAGAATGCATGTATGTGAAGATGAAAAGGAGGAAGTCTGATCTAGAAGTGGAAGACTGAAGAAACTCCCAATTTAATGAGCTTGATATGGCAGGTGCTAACAGAGACAGAATTGATTGCTGAGGATAGTTCATGATGTGAACATTGTTATTGCTTGCAATCAAGCTTATGTCAAGCTTATGGTGGGATATGGTTATTGCAGCTTTTTTTCTCTTTTAGAATTTGTTGCTTCCTTTGTTTTTCCTTTTGGCATACCTAATCCTTATTGATGTACATTTCCTATTTGATATGATAATCCTGAACATTTGTGCAAAATAAGGTTTTGCTTATAAAACTTGAGGTAATTGAAGGGAAGGGAAAGTGAAAGGGATAGAGAAGTGAAGGGGGAAAAGCAGGGGATTAGGTAAACTAGTTCATATGAAATACAAAATGCTGTAGCCAACTAGTTTCATTTACCACAAGTAACAGTACGAAAAATGCTCACTATCTCTTGGCTAAAAACTAAGTTGACTTTGCTCTTAGAGGGCATCCAAAGAGGACCAGGATGTGAAATAGTATGTGTCAGGGTAAAACAACTGTCCATAGAGAGTAATTTGGCTTACATTTTATTTAAAAGACAACAGCATGAAGTTTAAAAATATGTAAAGACAATATTGTTAAAATCGGAACAATATCTGAACCATTTCCTATTTTTTGTTGCGCTTTAACAAACTGCCGCTTGACATTTCAGCATCAGTAGGATTGCATATGTAGTTTGTGTTAGCTGATAAATATGCTGAATTTTCTATGGAATGTCACTTCTTTCAATGGTATTACTTATTTCTGTTCTTTATATTCTGTCTTTCTTTTGTGTTTCTGGTAAAGTTCATAATTTTTCATTGTCTTATAGAAATGCCTTAATTTTGTCAAAAAGTTTAACCTTTTTCTGCCAATGAGGTTTTAGTCACTGTGATAAGCTTCATATCTTTTGTTTCAGAGATGTCAAGACTGGTCTTCCAGAACTGATGGTTAACTTTGTCACGTCAAGCTACAGACCTAAGCTATTCGAGCCTCTTATTAACAAAATCTCAGCAATTCCTGAAGTGGTCTGTATGAAAGTTCATTTTATGTATCATTATGTTCTTAGAATATTCACAAATAATCAACTGATTCTTTCAGTTACAACCCCACTTATAAGATGCTATCATAAACATTATATTCGCAAAAAAAGATTCGTATGAAAAGTTATTATGTGTACAGTTAACTACTTTATATAGGCACATAAATTCATACTCATTCAACTATAATGATCCTATGCAGCTTCTGTTACAATCATTTGCAAAGTAATATGTCTGTTGACTCTAAACTTTGTTAAAATTATTTTCTTTCATTTTACTAGCATAAGTTGCATCTTCATCAGTCTTATGTTTTTGGCAAAATGATTCTAAACTGAAAATGAAAACTTTGAAAATTATTACTCATGTAGTGTTGATAGGTCATAGTTTATATCATCATTGATAACTAATGCCTAGCATGGATAGAACTATGGTATTATAGATTTGTCATACTCAATTTTTAGTTTGTTTACGCTTGCCCTTGCACAAGTCTAGCTCTGTTGATAGCAATAGTATTATGGTAAATTACAGAAGCCTGTCAATTCTGTTGATTTTCTTATACTGATTATTTACTTATCAGCAGTTTGAGCTTTCATGATATGCATGCTACGGTACTAATCATTTTCTTCCTGCATCATGTAATTCAATTAAACTTTTACCTGATCTACCTCTAATCTTTACAATGGTATCTACATTACATACTAGGTCACATGCAGCATAGAAAAATTTCCTGCAAGAATTGCATAAATTTGGTAACATGTACTAGAAATAAAGTTGGTAAATAAGTAGCAAAAGAACACATAATTGTAATAGAACACACAATGAGAGCTGTGGAAAAATTGTAGTGGAACCCTCTGGGAAACACAAAACACGCCTTTGGATAACAAAACCTGTGTAGTTTATCCATATGTTTAGTCTAGTTCTGTGGAGGGTGTTCTCTGGAGGATGCCTTTTCCAAATCTTTTGGTATTACTTTGCAAATGGAATTATTGAGTTCTAAGAAATTTCTGGACACACATCGGGAAGCATTTCTTGATACTACAATTTCATCAACAATTATATATGGCCATGTGTTCTATGCCATAAATATGGCCACAAACTATCACTTGGATGATGTATCCTGTATCACATATATTTTGTAGTTTTAAAAATTCCAAAATGCCACTTTTATGCCATTACAGAATGCTTTTGCTTCCTTTCGCCTTTCAATATGCATTTCCTCAAGTAGGCTTTAAACTATATGATTAATCCATATGCTTGTTTCCCCTCTGCTAACCACAATAGGTCAGTATCATGAATAATGTCAACTCATCTGTTGGTAACACATCTGTTGGGGAGGAAGAGTATGTGTTGCATGGAAAGTCAACTATCACAGAGACGCTAAGAGGACTTACATTTCAGATATCAGCCAACTCTTTCTTCCAGACTAATTCTTACCAGGTTTGCAACTTGATTTGGAATTGGTTTCATTGCCTGCCCCTGCTTGGCATTGAACTCATTTTTCAGACCTACTTACATAATATATTTCAGCTTACTGTATAATCTGCCCTTGCTAGGCTTACCTGCACAATATTCATGTGCTTAGTTTATTGAATTTCATTACTCTTTGCAACAATGTCACAAGCTTCAACCTTACCTTCGCAAATATGTCGGTTTGTTCAAATATATTGATTAACAGTCCAATGCTAGGTCTGGAGTTTTATGCAGTTTTTTTGTCCTTATCCACCCTCAACATTAATTAAAGCTTGACTAGGTGTAATTCATACAGTGTTTGCTGAAGCACAACATGATATTCATAAATCATAATCTTGCATGGGTTGGGAGACATTGCAACTGAGAGGAGGAGGTAGCGGAAGTTCCGAAAATGTAGGTTGGAGATTCAGTGAATAAAAAACCTGTAATGACAGCTGTAAATGCATAATGTGGCATTCCAACACCTCCTAGGGGCTATATGGGTGCTCTTGTATGCTCTCCCAGCAGCACTCTACAGCAGAGCATCTTTTCACTGAAAAAATCTGTTGGCCTGTAGGGCTTTTTTTTTTGTTAAAAAAAATTCTTTTTTTTCCCCTTGCCCTGGAAGGTGGGGTGTTGGCATGAGAGTAAGACAAGTTCTGCATTCCTATCCTTCAAAATCAGGGACAGCTTACCTTAACAAATAAATTCCAAAGTTCAAGCGCATGAACCATGTATCAATATTAGAGAAATATAAGTATATTCAAGGGAACAATGAAGAATCTAGTTAGGATGGAGCAGCCTAAGCTATTTTTGGTTGGGTTGGATTCCTTTTTAATGTTAAGGGCCCTCGGACAACTGAATTATACTACTTCTATCATGCAGTTTGACTGACAACTTCAGACCAACTTTCCACCTCAATATCAAAGACTGAGCAAACCTATGTATTTTATCCTGATTAAAATATCTGATCTTATAAAGAACATGAAGCCCCACATTATTCTCACTATCTAAATTTTTATTTATGCTACCTAGTTTTTGAATATTAGCCTTGTTCATATGTTATTTAAGACAAGGACACTATTAGAAGTCATCAGATGGCATTGACTATTTGGTGGTGTTGATTTGCTGATTCTATATAAGTAAATGTCCAGTTTTCATTTTTAGGGGTTACAAAGTCCTGCGATTTATAAAATTGTGTTTAATTTATTCAGGCAGAAGTTCTCTATAAGCTTATTGAGGATTGTGCTGGTCTTAGAGGAGATGGCTCAGAGATTGTTCTGGATTTATTTTGTGGAACTGGAACTATTGGTTTGACCCTTGCAAAAAGGTAATCTTTTCCCTTCAAATATGCAAGAAGGGAATGTCTTCCTGTTTGGAATTCATTTGTTATAAATTGATCATTTTTTGTTTCTTTTAGTAAGGTATTTTGAAGCAGGAACTCTTTTAATTACTTCCAGGGTTAGACATGTTTATGGTTATGAAGTAGTGGCTGAAGCTATATCAGATGCTCGAAGAAATGCTGAGCTTAATGACATCCATAATGCTACATTTGTTCAAGGAGATCTTAACAAAATCAATGACAATTTTGGGAGTGATTTGCCAAAAGCCGACATTGTCATTTTAGGTTTGTTTCTGTTGAAAACTTCTTTCTCTTGGAATTGCCTTCAAGCTTTTCTCATTTTTCACCAAGAAGATATAATATATGAGCAATGTTCTTGCCTACATTTACAAGTTATCTCCAGTATCTTATACTGGTTTAATAGTGCACTTCTGTAACTGGTGCAGAAGTTCCTCTTTCATGTGGAAAATAGTTTTTTGAGCATGGTTTGCAATATTGTAACTTGACACTCAGTCCTGAGGAGTTGTCTTGTGATACACAATGTCTACTTGGGGTGCCCCTTTTACTTTTAGTTGGAAAAAGTTTAAAGATATAAAATAAAGATAATTTGATGTGTATACAGGCCTAAGGTTTTCTGATTTTTGCATATGATATGTATTTTCTATGCCATAATATTTTAAATATCTATGTAAATTGCATACCTTTTGAAACAGGAAGAAAGATATATACTTTTGCTTGTTGATGAAGCTAAAGATTTCCGTGACACGAGATGCGCATTAGCCTATATATAGCAATTTTAAGTATATCAACTTCAGCTATTTCTTTTTTATGCTCTTGTATTTTTGTTTTTTTTCCTTTTGGATGACTATTTACCATCAAACATCTTTTTGCTTTCCCTCGGACTTTTCTTTTGTTTGATCCGTGACTTTGCATTTCTTTTATCTATGATGAAGATTAAGAGAGGCCATTTGATTAACAGATGAAAGAAAATTAAAGCAATTCTAGCTAAGTAAGAAAATTTATATAATTTCAGAAAGCATTAAGCTAAGTTCAAAAAAGAAATTCTTTCTGATGTTCATACTCTTTTGACTGATGACAATTGAGAATTGCCTTTTTTATGCAAGTGGAACTGTAATTTTCTTGCTGTTTTCGCAAAATCTGCAGATCCTAATCGCCCAGGCTTGCATATGAAGCTAATCAAATATCTAGTGAAACTTCAGGCGCCACGTGTTGTCTATGTCTCATGTAATCCAGCCTCATGTGCGCGTGATCTTGATTACCTTTGTCATGGTGTGGTATGTATTTTCATGTATAAGCCTTCACATGTATACAATATTAGCTTAAGGTATAGGAATGATCTGTTTGTTAACTTTTATCTGCTTATAATTGCATATAGGCTGACCAAGGGATAAGAGGATGCTACCAACTGAAAAGTATCCAGCCAGTAGACATGTTTCCTCACACTCCCCACATCGAGTGTGTCTGCTTGTTGGAGCTCCACTAGATGCTGGTTTTGACTTCTATTTACTAATATGAAGGTATGGATGCTTATCAGTTAGGTGTTGTCTTTAAACTGTAGTCTTGCGTATGGTTAATTGTGTTATGTTTTTTGGGGGCTTTTGCATGTCACCCCTGATAAGACTTAAAAATTACCAAATAAAAACCCACATTTTCCGATGGTTACACATGCACACTATTTTGGACTGTTGTTTGGGGATGCGGGAAGCCCTTAGCTTCTGTCAACTTTTCTCAGGGGGGACTGACCATGATACTTGAACTCAAGTGGAAATAACCATTTTCAACTATATTTTTTCTTTAAAGTGAGGTCACTGTGTTGGTTAACGAATTCTGTGCGCTAAATTAGCTGCTTGGCAAATGGCAGCAAACAACTTGAACTGTTGAAAGTTGGAAAAGAAGGCATGAAGTTTTTAAATACAAAAATGTCAGTAGCAGGTGGGTGTTGGAAAAGTATTCAAGGAAAAATTTGTTGATTCTTGGCGTAACGGTGACTACAAGAATTTTCTGCAAATAGCTGGACTTATCTGCAGTGCATATGTAATTACTGGATGCTGAGGGTGATGGTTATGGTTGTGGGGGTCATTTGCAAAATCCTGTTTCATCTTAGAAATAGATTTAACGAAATAGATCTTTTCCATGCCTTAATTTTGGCTTGAAAGCTTGCAGTATTGTGGGATCATACATTTGTGAATAATGATTTCTAAGAAATAACATTTGGAGTAGGGCAGATTTTTGAAGGTTGCTCTACCACTTAGCAGCTAGCAAAACATTCTGCATTTCTCTTGTTGGCTAGGTGTGCTGCAGGTGTAGAAGATCATTCACAGTTTTGTTCCAGTCTATCCATGATAACTTCAACCATGTTCTTGGCTTAGTAATAACTACTTTTGTTCTTGTGCTTACATTGGACCTTGCAGCTGAGAATTCCAATGTGATCATTCGCTTTGCTTTGTTCCAGATTTTCGTGTTTTATGTTGACTGCTGACAGATTCTTCTGTCTCATGCATTCAGCAATTTATTTCATAATCACTAGTCAAAAATTTTAGAATTCAATCTTGGAATTGGTAAGGAGATACTAGCATGTTGATGGACCATTCAATGGAAGTTAGCTTGTTGGTTCCTTGCTTCGTTGAAGTTAGGTGGCTACTGTAGCTGAGCTTAATCAGTTCCAAAATCATTCGTAGTTTTAAATTCTCATAGAATTACTGTAGAGAAGTTGCTTTCAAAGATGTAGATTAGAGAGTATGAGAGGAAGCTATTTTAATCTTGTATGAAGGAGCTGGAAGAAAACCTATATTTTTGGGTTATAAAACTTCAAGTCATATTATGAGATGTCTCCACTCTGCACTCGTGCAGGTACAAACTTCTGAGACGGAAGGAAGCTTGCTCTCCACAAGACATGAAGCATATTTGTGTGCTTCACTGCAAGAATTTGCAACTCATGCATCAGAAATGGGAGGTGGGGCGTGCTCAACCTTGTAATGGAGAGAGGTGTTCCCTTACGTGTTACGTGCGCACTTTTAGGTCATATTGAGCTGCGCACCCTTGTTCTCGTAACTTGTAGTTTGCCATTTTTCATTGCTTAACTTGAATGATGTACTATATTTAATAAGACGGCCTAATCATAAATTATGTTGGACTCTTCTAGGAGAAGATATAAATGCCCGAATTCCTTGTGAATTTAGTAGGTAAAATTTTTTGAACCAGTGTGGATACAAGATAACTATTGAAAGCTAGGGAAAATGAAACAGGATAACTCTCCAGCTTGATCACTCTTCGAGCATGGGTGACGCTGCCATCTTCTTCAATCTCAAAGCATCGAAACGGAACATTTAGGATAATGTTCGATCTCTCCCAAGTCCGTCTCCCCAAACCTCGATGAGTCTGACCTCCCCGACTTTGAACCGTTGGGTGCCGCTAATCCAATACGATTTTAACCCAAGTTTCCCAGCCCATGCCGCGATTAGATGGGCCCCAACGGAGGCCCCCAATTGTAATCGGTATGCGGAAAACAAAAATTACTGCCATGAATACTTATTTAGTTAAGAGCTAGGCAGCAGGACCTAATAGATTAAGCACATCATGATCTGATTAGCACATTACCTAGGTAATTTGGCGAATCAGTTGAGAATTGATTGATGCAAAGTGAAATCGAGAGCATATCAATTTGGAAATTTATTCCTGTGATGGTGGGGATTCTTCCCCCTCCCTGGTTGGAGTCTTATAGATGAAGGGCTCATTGTAGTAGAGCTGCTCGGCGGCGAGCTCGTCGGCAATCTTCATGCAACCCCCGTCACGGTCAACGGCAGGATTCTCATCGTCGAGCTAGTAATTGTGATGCAAGGATCCAAAGGTGCACCAACCCAAGTGTAAAACATGAAAACTTGCGAGATTCTTACAGTAGTTTTCCTCTATGTTTTTTTTTTGGGTAATGATAGATCTTTTTTTTTTTTTGATTTTCACAATATTTACTATCACAGGGTTGTGCACGACGAGGTAATGGGAGCGCAGCATGTGTAAATGAACATGAATAACCTATTCATGTATGCCTGTGCAGCTTTATCTAAAAGCAAAAGGAAGTAAATTTACCACTGAAGTGGTGCCAGGTGTGACGTACTCACACGTGGTATTCGTGCCGGAGCTCAGAGAGGTAACCGAGCCGGATCACGGGTGGAGAGGGTGGTGCCTAACACACGGTCATTTCTGCCCGCATCGAAATTCTCCTGGCGGGATGAGGGCCCAGTGGGGGCTGCTACGCGGGGATGGGCTTGTCCCTTCCTCCCTCCTTTCCCTTTTCTAAAGCAAAAAAAGAAAAAAAAAGAAAAAAAGAGGGAATAAATTTGGCAAATTCTAAAGGCCGCAAATTATGCCACGTTAAAGTCAGCAAATTCGCGGACTTTACGTAAAGGTAAAGCCCATTTTGTGAGAGACGATCGGTCCAACTGGTTGAACCGGGACCAGGATGGTTAATCGGTCTGGTTTATACCTATTAAATTGGATTAGCTAAAAACCAATTAAAATCGGATATACTATCTGAAACTGAAAAATCGGTTAAATTAGATGATCCATTTGAACTAGACAAATTATAGAAATTCGATATCTGGGTTGAAATTTTGGGCTTAGATATTTTAATCTAAAAACTTAAATTACTAATTCACTGCCACAAATCAAAGGCTCAAAACCTAAAGTAATAAATAAATAGAATTTTTAAAAAAGCCCCCATTAGACTTGTCACTATCAAAGATAGGGTTAAGGCGTTGTTTTTTTCATTTTCTAAATTTTTTCTTTTTTTTCTTTTTTATAATTTTAAATAATAAAATTAATTTATGATATCATACTGATGCCAGCATCTTGTGAATAGGTTGAACCGGAAGCCGAACCGCTTGAGCCGCCGGTTCAATTGGGAACCGTCCAGTAAAACGGTTCAACGTTCCGTTCCGTTTTTAAAACATGCCGAAGTGCTCCGTTTCATCTCGCCCGAGTCCTGACACGTGCGACGTGTATGGATCGTAACGGCCCGTCCGGCTAGGTCCTTAGCTTGCACGAAGTCCAATAACGAGATCGAACGCTCAGACGAGAAGGCACGCGAAATCCGGGGGAGAGAGAGAGAGAGAGAGAGAGAGAGAGAGAGTTGGGGGTTTCGATGGAGGGCGGGCAGTCGGCCGGGGTGTACTCGCTGCCGCCGAGCCGATTCTACGGCGAGGACATACTGTTCTGCGTGGACGTAGACGCGGAGTCGCGGACGGAGATGAAGCTGTCGGGACCCAAGGGCCGCCCCATCACCCGCCTCGACTCCATCAAGCAGGCCCTCCTCCTTTTCGTCAACGCCAAGCTCTCCATCAACCCCGACCACCGCTTCGCCTTCGCCGTCCTCGGCCAGTCCGTCTCCTGGGTCCGTCCCCTCCTTTCCCCCTCGATTCTTGATTCTTGGGTTTGTCGGACGTTTCTTTTTTCTGATCTTTCTCATCCTGTCGAATCAATAGATAAATCAGATTAGAAGATTGGACCTCCGAATTAAGAGAATACTCAAACTAATTTCATTAATTCATGGTCTGTGCCCCAGGGTTCTTACAATCTATAAGCATAACCACTAACAAACGAAGGAAATAAATTTTAAAATACTTCTTAATAGACTCAAATTAGACGCCTACCACAGTAAGCTATATTAACCCTAATTAGACTCTGATAGACTTTCCAAACCAGCAAAAGTAGGACTCGAATGAAACCTGTTCCCGCTTATTTTATCGAAGATAATCTTCGAGGCTTTGAATGATTTCGGGAAAGATACTGATGGTTTTGAGCGATCCTTTTGTTTTCTTGATTTTTTCCCCGCTGATAATTTTGATGGATTATAGTTGCTTCGTATGCAATGGATGATTGGTTTCTATGCGTATAGGATTATTTCGTTGAATTGGATAGTAGGATGTCATCAAGTGAATATTCTCAGCATTTTACTGTGTATTTCTTTACATTATGTCTGAGGATTTGTATTAAGTTATGCTTGCTTTCGTTTGTTTCTACTTTGTATACACTCAATTTTTTCAAATCTTTGAATGTACCTTGCGCTGGTTACTAAAATCTTCTGTTTGATTCTGAGTGCTAGAGATGGATTGATCTCAAGTCTCAACAGTGACTTCTGATTTTTTCTTTCTGAAGCTCTGCGTAATTTCATTTTTCATGATCATCATATCATTAAGATTGGCATATATGATTTTTTTTCTTTCATGATCATCATCATCATCATCATCATAATATATATATATATATATATATATATATATATATATATATATATATATATATATATATATATATATATATATATTAATTACAGAACCAATAGAACACCATATGAAATCTGATTGGTAAACTTACAGAAACCTAAATCAGTGATGATGTAAGAGAATTACAGGGACCTACCAGATATGTTAATCCATTTTTTGCTCTATTAGACCAGCACATTGAATGCTATAGATTTACATTAAACTGCACATAAATATCATGACTATCATAATCATCAAGCCTCATTCAGACAACTCCTGATCTGCTAGATGATTTTGTTTTTCATTATCATTATTGTAAATGCACCTAACGTTTATATCACATGAGAATTGATGATGGGCTGCAATGATATATAGCTTCTGCTATTCACTTTTTCTGGTTATCATATCGATATCCATTTATGTGCTATATGATGAAATATGTCTAAGTGGGTGTATATGCCAGGTGCGTGATTGGTGGTCAATTTTGTAATGTTATAGTAGATTTTTGTGGAAGGATAAGTTATCAAATGATTTGCTTGAAAATTGTGCTAAAAATTTTGGAAGGTGGATAATCTTTTTTACTTTTAAAAGCAATTTTGAATGCATATTTTTAATGATTTATGATCTGATATATGGTGCGGTGATTTATCTCTAACCCTGAATATCTCCCATTCAAATTTTTTTTTAATGTTTAATTGCTAATAGTTATCTTTGTTACCATCAACAGGGCAACCCCTAGAGAATAGTAAGAGACTATGTGCACGGCTTAGGTTCTTTTGTGTATACAATCAAGATGAAACCACCAAAGAGACAAATCCAATCTATCTCTTATTCGATGTTTATTTTACATACAAGAAAACACAACAATATTTGCTTATCTTCTAAGTAGAGAAAAAATCTGAGATAACTGCCGGTAGTGTCTTTGTAGTTTCATATGTTGTCCTGCCATGTTATAAATTGCTTTCAATCATCATTAAAATGCGTCCCCTTGGAGGCCCAACAAAATTGCTGCCTTTTGATCCAGTTGAAGAAACCATCTTACCTCCATATCAAGGATGCAAATTTTACCAAAACATCAATGCATACCCAATAATTTAACGTACTTTAGCTAACCAAGCCAGTGACCAAGATTTTGTTCTAATGCTACTTGCTTTTTGCTTACCGCTTCATGGAAAACATCCTTTTGGACTTTCACCTCTTGATGGTGCAATTAAGAATCTACCTTTTGTTCATATGTCATGGATCTGCCTCCCTCTATGTTTAATGTCCTCAAATACTCTCATTTTTAACATCACTGTAGGCGTACTACATTAGTGTTGCTTTGTAATCTCAATCATTGTGCAAACTACAAACCTTTTGTCAATGCAGAAGTCCCTTTTTGTTGCTCCATCAAAAGAAAAGTTAAATTATCCTTGTTGCCAACTTGGGGCTTCCATGCAATTTCTTATGACTTGTCACATGATGGGTCATTATATGACAAAGTAAAGCAATATGCAGGTACATGAGAAAAGACAAACCAAACACAAATTACAGATTTTAGGTTGCTAATGTATGTGCATCCATGGTTTGAAGAAACAAAAGAGTTCAATCTTGTCAGGTTAGAGCCACTTGTTCTAATTTCCCTTTAAAGAAACAAACCACATTTTTCTAGTAAAAACTATGAATATATGAAACCAAAAGATCTACATACTAAGAGATACCAAGAGATATGTCCCTGTTATACTAAGAGATACCAAGAGATATGTCCCTGATATAACAGATACCTTCCATGCCCTCCAATGCTCTCTTCTAACCTGCTTCCTCTTATCGTCAATTTTCTCCTTCCTACCATTGTTTATTGATAGCTTGATCCTCCTCTTCTTTTATCGATAGAGAACATTTGAAGATTGAAAAGATCCACCAGCTTCTCATATTATTTCCTTTCTGCTTCAAGAAATGACTAGCCAAGTGGAGAATTAACCTGTGCTTTTTGATACATGTTTTGCATACAACAAGGTGCAAGTTCTATTGGACTTTTAGAGTAGGATGATGTAGATTAAGGAAATAGTCGTGATTAGAAGTTTGATACTTTATAAATATTTTTGTATTATGTTTTGTTGTGCAATTCTATTATATGATATCTCATGTGTTGTATAAGAACATTACCTTGGGAGAAGTATCTTAGAGATTTGCCCAGTGTACCAGTTCGCTTCCATGTTCGTGTTCTCTGGAAGTACCTCTCTTTTCTTTTTCTTTTTTGTCCGAATCTTTCTCTGTTTCTTTTTTTCTTATGATCCTTTGATCTTTCTTTGCTCTTGCCAAAGGAAAAACACTATAGAGATTAAAGAGATCCTTAAAACTCATAATCTTTCTTTTTATCCACTATGGGAAGTAGAATCAATTTGAAAGAGAATTCTCTCTTTTGGTTTCCCCCCTTCTTTTCATATGGTTTTCCATACAGAAAGTATAAGAATTCCATAGGTGTATGCAAATATTGCTAGTTGGAAGTCAATATCACTGTTTTCCACTGTGAACTCTTCAGAATATTTCAACTTTCAGTTTATCAAATTGAATATGATTCTATTTGAGTTCGAGCTAAATTTCTGAAATTAAAAGGGCGATTAAATTTTTGTTTGCCATCAATTTTAAATTTTTAACAGAGTCTAGTATAAACGTTTGTGGCTTGACTTTAATAGATAATAATATACTGCTGTTTGAATATCAGGGAGAATCCTAAATTAAACTTGACTTTTCTACATTTGAAGCTTAGGAAGGAGTTCAGCAATGATGTTGATTCTGCAATGGCAGCAGTTCGGGGACTTGCAGCAGCAAACTCATCATATGGCGTCGCAGATATTACCCAACTTTTCCGAATAGCAGCCCACGAAGCAAAGAAATCCCGCATGCAGGGTCGTCTCTTCAGAGTGGTACTTCTCATACTTCTTATATAAGGCTTGTTTTCTGAGGGCATCTTCAGCTCCATCCATCTTCTATTTTAGTTCACATGTTGTTCATAGCCCTTTGTTGAGAGCAGTTTTAATCCTTTTTTCTTTTGTCCTCACTTATTCCAAATTTTAACTTGGAAAAGGTTGAATGTTGAAAATTGGGAAGAAGCATTTTAAATAGTTGCTTGGATATTGCGTGAAGTCTTAAAGCAATCTTTTAGAAACAAACTTATGCTTTTGACCATTAGTTGCCAAAATGTGGAAAAGGGCTTCACCGAAGCAAGCTTACACTCAAATCATAGGAATATATAATCTCATATTATATGCTTGTTGTATTTGTTTTAGGCCAGTGTTCTGAAGCGTCCACTGAACACCAGTCCATTCGTTGTCTAGGTCACATGCCAGCAATTCAACAACAGTTTAACCTTGGTTCAACCCATTGACCCATAACATCACAAATAAGTGAAATAAACAAATACTTAAAATTAAAAAAATATGTTTAAAATCTAAAACTATGAAAAATTACAAAAGTTATTCCATTACATATGTAACATCTATACCACAAAGATGATAGAATCCCACAGCTTATTTTTGTAAAGGAAAAGATATGCATTAATATCACCTTCTGAATATATCCAAAAAGTAAATTGGTAATTTTTTAAATTTTTCTTCTAGCAACTTTAAAGTTGAAGCCCAGTTGACTCGGATAGGTCAAAAGCAGGTCAGTTTGAACAGGTTGAACATTTGGACTGCCTAGGTCACCAGGTTGCCCAGGTATCTGCAGGTTTTAGACTGGCCCAATCCATATAGGCTTCTTGAGAGACGGATCTGGTGGGTCAACCTGGTCTACCTTCTAAGTCTGAAAACCTACATTTAGCTACGTTTTACACTCTGAGAGAACATACTTAAGTGGACCGGATTGTGGGGGCCATTACGGTATAAAATGCTCTAGGTGGCGCAAGTAGTGGAGCTGTTCAGAGATCTAGTTGTGAAAGTTGATAGATCTGATTGGGATAAAAGAAGAATAAGTCATAATGAACTATATCTAGGTCATTCAGTTAATGAAATGCAATCGGCATGCCATGATATTGCTTCCGTTCTTCCTGTGAACAATTATTTTCCTTCATAACTAAACATTCGTATTAGGATCTTATCTGGTTAGTCAAGTTATTTTAATTTGGAATATCGGAAATGATGAAATGATGGCAATGTAGCACCAACAAGAACAATATATCCTTTTCTACTTTTCCGTCTCCAATCATTTATACTATATTGCGATTGTACCATGCGAATTTTGTCTCCACCATCAGAGTTTTGAGTCGGCATTTATATTTTATTTTTTTGAGAATAAGTGGGTGTTCTAACATCTAATTAATTTTCACTACAGATGCTCATTTACTGCAGATCATCAGTTCGTCCCCAGCATCTGTGGCCTGTAAGTCAGAAGGTTTTCACCATGGATGTCATCTATCTTCATGATAAGCCTAGTTCTGAGAACTGCCCACAGAAGGTATATGATGCTCTAGTTGATGCCCTTGAGCATGTCAGTGAATATGAAGGCTACATCTTTGAGAGTGGGCAGGGCCTTTCCCGGGTCCTCTTCCGGCAAATGTGCATTCTTCTTTCCCACCCACAGCAACGTTGCGTTCAAGATGATCTTGACATCCCCAAGTCCCTCACAAGGAAGTCAACACCTCCAATCGATGCTATTCCCACGGATGATAGCATTTCTGTCTCCAGCCAGTAATACATGCTTTGAACCAATTTATGTTTATAAATGCTATCATAAAATTTTATCCTCCTTGTTGTATTAGATGACCTTTCTGACCTTTTGTAGTGCAACTAAAATTTGAAGCTCTGGTTTCTCCTTGTTGACAGGCTTATAATCTCTTGTTGCTAGAGTCAACAGCAAATTAGAAGCTTCCACTTCTTACCATTGTTTGCTGCCTTGAGCAACATTTTTAGATAGTTTTTTTTCGTTTGAAGCAGTTGATCAATATCACGCACATCAGATGGATGCCAGATGGTTGGTTGGAGGGGCTCACAGGACCTGAATTTATATTGTTTCATGTTGGGTTGTTAGTTCATGCCTATTGGAAAAATTAGGATATGATGGACCAGGACCTGGCACGTTGAGGTTCTTATCATAATTTTCTTTTTCCCGGTAAAGCATAAAATGATGTTTTAATTACAATACATTGATGGTCGCCCATGTTATATTGGACATCCATACTTAAAACATACTTTCAAGGATGGGATGTAGTTTGATTGAGATAAGCTTTGTTGAGATTACATTATGTTAGTTTTTTACTAAAGCAATATAAAAATCCAGCAGGCTGCAAGAGAATCCCAATCCCTCGACCTTTCCTGTTCCTGTTTTGCTGCATGCAATGTCGACTTTGATTTGGTCGATTGGATTGGCCTGATCCATATTTGGGCCATCCAAGTATATTGTTGTCAACCTGTCTTCAAATTCGACATATCGCAATAGAGCGAGCAACTTGTTCTACTTCTCCTATGTAGGCTGTTACTTGAAGTAGAGGGAGAACAAGCAAGCAAAACAATGTTCGGCAGACCTATCCATGATTGCGCCTATTCCTGCAACCAGTTTCAGCGGTCAGCTGCATTTGGCATGATCAAGATAATTCAAAAATATCGAGATATTCGGCATATATAGTTAGTTACCTTTTGACTTATGCAAAGGGTTTGAAGTCTTCTACATGAGTACGTCTAGCAGCAGCAGCAGCAGATGGTGACTTTATCCAAAAAGGTTTGAAGTCTTCTACATGAGTACGTCTGGCAGCAGCAACAGATGGTGACTTTATCCAAAAAGGTTTGAAGTCTTCTACATGACTACGGTGATCGATTGAATACGGAAGGAGGGGTAGAGGGGGACTCTAAACCTTCTGCTCAACGACATTCGGTGGTTGGTAGAAGGGTGCAGTGCATTTCAGGCATTGCATGTGTACCGGAAGATGAACATGACTGCTGATTGGGTTGTCTCCTATACTGCTCAACATTCCGGAGAGATTTTTTGGACACATAAAGGGTTTTCCTGCCTATGCTTCATCACTTTATTTCGCTTGATTCTATTGGCTGCACTTATATTAGAGTAGTGTAAGTAGCCGTTGTATCAAAAAAAAAAAAACTTTTGTTCCCACTTAATACAGCTAGAACATTAGTATTTTCTCCTTTATGTTACATAATCAAGGACAACCATGCGGAGACTCATATAAATACATCTAATATGTAAACATCTACATGCCCGCAAGAGTGCAAGTATTTGGAATACTAGATTTCGTGCAATTATAAACAATGGTTCTCATTGGAGGTGTAATTTATCGCACATTAGGTATAAGAAAATTGACCGTACAACGATGAGTAAGTAAGATTTGCCATATGTTTATAAATACATAAATATGGTGTGACCTCCGAGTTTGAGCTTCTCTCGTGGCATTTATAAATATGGGTCCTTCTGAGAGTCTTCCCGTTGGCATCAGTTCCTCTGCACAGTTTCCTTCTTAATTGAAACCTGACTTCTTCTACGGAGGGGCCCTTTGTTTCTTCTGCTGTGTGAAACTTCCACTCATGGGGTCTTGAGTTTGGTGTTCTATTGTCAGAAATTGCAACCTCCGACACCCACGGTGAAGACTCCCCTTACATCTGGCTGGAAAGCCTATGATGGAGATCCTTATGATGCTCTCGGCAATCCTTCAGGAGTCATTCAGATGGGATTGGCGGAAAACCAAGCAAGCTCTCCATACTGCAAGGCGGATAAAGAATTTAACTAGTTTTTGATACGCAGTCAATATTTCAGCAGGAAGAGATGATATTTTTGAAGCTTTGAATACATGACTTCTCTAACCATCGCCTCTTCATGATTTGGACAGGTTTCATGTTGTATGTCCTGGAGAACCTTCTGGAGCAACACCCAGAAATATGCAACTGGGAAAGTGGACCATCTGGCTTTAGAGAAATGCCTTATTTGAAGGCTACCCTGGATAAATGTTGTACTTACCATCCATGGTCGGGCTAAAGCCAGCTTGTGTTCATTAGATCACTCTTCCCAACTAGAATTCTTTAACTAAATATTAGTGTAACAACCCAGGACCTCATCCAAAAAGACTAACCGAAAGGTATTATTTGGGTTCCTTTATTCTATATAAGTACCAAAGATCTATCCAACGAATAACTAATGTGGAACTTAACACATGCCCGTATGGATCCTCACATACTTTCCTTGGTTAAGCTCTGACGTCCTCGTCAAATCTATATAAATCTATTTACAAGCACCACGATCAACCCGTAGTCAACCTTAATGGATTCATCCTGCAGTATTCCTTAGTCCACATAGATTATTGACCAGGTCTGCTCTAATATTAGTTGTAACAACCTAGGACTTCACCTAAAAAAACTAATCGGAAGGTATTATTTGGGTTCTTTGATCTTATATAAGTACCCAAGATTTATCCAGCAAAGACCAATGTGAGACTAAACACACATCCGCACGGATCCTCACAATTACTACAAGAAGAAGAAAGGATGCAGTGGTTTTGTGCCCGCCATTTATCATAGGGTCACACTATGCTTCTCATGCGTTCAAGGTGTTAATTAACACATCTGGCAAACATTTAATTAGACTGCATCCTATAATTTAGCCTCCCGTTACCTCAAAAAAAACTAGACCGACTATATCCTAGCAATTCCACTCCTCCATTAGAAGGAAATTTGAGATTCAAATCTTGAAGGTGTTCAAGTTAATTTCTGAGATTGGTGGTGGGCCCGTCGTATATAGTCCTCTTTTTATTAAAAAAAGGGTCAAGCCAAAAGTCCATTGGCTTGAGTTTAGCACTACAATCACTGGATCTTGCACCATGATGCAGGCTTGTAGCAGCAATACGTCATGCAGGCTTGTAGCAGCAATCCTGGGTTGACTGCGGTAAAATGTATGTTTTTCAAATTGTTTTATCATTTCTGCGCCCCCCTAACTCTGTCACATCAACCAACGCCAGGGTTCTATTTTTGCATTGCATTAATTGGGATGCTTGGTATGATCACCAAGAGCTGCCATTAATTAGCGCAGAATAGGCCAAGGAGGCCGGCCAGATGTATTTTAGAAACAACACGACACTGCGTGATGTATATAAAATTTCGATCACCTTTTGACATTTGGGAGAAGATCTAAGCAGGTTAGGGGCAGCAAGCAAAATAAGGCAAAGCTTTATTATAAAGAGGGCAGATGAATGAATGGAATGATGAAAGAAGGCCGGTTGGTCTAAAGATATCTAGGTGAGATGACTCAGAAAGAATAAGATCCTCACTCAACCGTACGTGACTTGGTACCAATCAAGATCTTCTGTTCATGGTTTCTCTTAGTTATATAGTTTATCTGGAGGGGAGGTCGAGCTTTAAGAAATAGTGAATGGTCTCATCAATACACAAATGTATAACTTTTCAAAAATTTTAATTGCACCCCAAATACGCTACTAAAGGATTAGAGACATTTTGACTCGTGATATCTCACTCGCACATCTCGGATTGGACATGACTCAATGACATCATCCACATCTCGATTCGCATTATCCTACTTCCACATGCTTGAGTGGAGTGCTCACGCCCCTTGTCAAATTGATAAGTTGATGCGTATGAACGCTCAAAGAAGCCTTAATTATCATCCCTTGCACACTGCGCCGACTTCGCTTCTTAATTGTGTGTAACCTTGTCCAACACTTTACTGGCTAGAGACATCTCTTTTCTTGCTAGCCTTCACTACGCCGCAACTGAGAAGGATCCATGTCAAATAATGGGAGCTGGCCTCAGAAGAATAATAATTAAGCAAGCCCGCAATATATTGCACAGTAAGCAAATTAGAAGAGAGCAGAAAAGGGGACATGATGAAATAATAGCACGCAGCGACTGTACACACACGAGGCTCGATGCTGATGAAGTTTATAGATTCTTTTCCGGAGGGTACTATTATTCAAAAAGAAAGGAACTTTATTTCCTTGTCGTCACAGAATCGTTCATATTACATGGTTGACTTTTCTCGAGAAATACTATATATGTTGGCAACTTGGTTCTTTGCTCGACAGGTAGGGACCCTACTTAACTTTTAAGGATGGAGGGTTTGAATTTGTTTGGAGTACAAAAAAAAAAAAAAAGAAGAGGAGGAGGTACTTTAAATATAACCTTCTCCAAAATATAACCTCTTCCCACGAGAGAGAGAGAGAGAGAGAGAGAGAGAGAGATGATGTTACAATCAAAAGAATATAGGTAGGTGAAAGATAAAAAATCACCGCAAAGCTTGCCCTTTTGTTGTCTTCCTTTTCTCCATGAATGCATGTATTCTCCTGAGTGCAATATCTAGTGTCTGCTGGCTCATATTAGCGAAGCACACCCTAAACCAACCAGCTTCAGAACAGTGGCATGAAGATCCTGGGGATATGTTGAGTTTAACCTCATGCAGTATCAAATTCCAAAGGCTCAGTTCACCTTCTCTTGTGGGCTCTTCGAGCAATGGCCCAAGATTCATCCAGCAAAAGAGACCAGCATTCCCCTGCAAGCACTCAATACCGGCGTTCTTTAGCCCTTCAGTAATATACTCGTGCCTCTTCCTAAGACTCTCCCTATTTGTCTTTATGTAATTCTCCGTGAACTCCCTATCAGATAGCATTGAGGCCAACATCTTTTGAGTCTGGGATGAGACGAGTGTGAAGCTGGACATTCTTCTAGCCGTCGTCACTACTTTATTGTTGTACGAGTATATTGTCCCCACCCTAAGGCCAGGCAGACCAAGATCCTTGGAAAGGCTATAGACAATGTGAACCCTGTCAGAATTTTCATAACCCCGGGCTTCAACAATCTCAGCCATGCTCACAAACTCGGCCGAGGAGAATACGGAACCCGAGTAGATCTCGTCTGATATCAAGTTGATGTCCTTTTGCGTAGCGAAGTCTAGGATCTCTTCAAGAACAGACCTTGTGATTGCAGTTCCTAGGGGGTTCGATGGATTTGTCAGCAGAAGTCCTCTGACTCTGATGTTCGCAGCTCCTGCTTCAGCATATGCTTCTTCCAAGGCTTTCACAGTGATTTGGAAGCCATTCGAGCCGTTGCAGTGGACTGGGATTATGTGCACTCCAGTTCGCCATCTTAGATCTCTATCGAATCTGCAGCAAATGGAACGCCAATAAGCCAGTAATATTTAGTCAGGAGGATTCTAGTAGGGAAGAGTGATCTAATGAACAAAAGCTGGCTTTAAGCCCAACCCTGGGTAGTAAGGAATAGGAATTAGCAAAGCATCTCCTGGGTCTGCTAAGATGAAGGTCAGCAACTCATTTGCTGCGGTGGCGCCTGCGGTGAGAACAATGCGGTCGGGGTCAAATTTCGCTCTCCCCCCTCTTATTTGCTCCATAAAACTCGCCATTGCCTTGGAGCACAGAAGTATGCGTGTCAGATTTCGAGCTAATGCCAGAAAATTTATCCTTAAAAGAACACCACATCAACCAGAGAAGAAGAGTGGATAAACTATGGAAATGGTTTAAAGGCCGAAAAAAAGTACCTTTCTGAATGTTTTGAGCCCATGGTAGTCTTGAAATAAGGCATTCTCTCTAAAGCTAGAGATTCCACTTTCGCAGTTGGATATTTCTGGGTGTTGCTCCAAATAGTTCTCCAGTAGATAAAATGAAACCTGTCCGAACCATAAAGGGGCGATGGTTAGAGAAGTCATGTATTCAAAGCTTCAAAAATATTGTCTCTTCCTACGGAAATATTGACTGCATGCGTATCGAAAACTAGTTAAATTCTTTATCTGTCTTGCAGTTTGAAGAGCTTACTTGGTTTTCTGCCAATCCCATCTGAATGACTCCTGAAGGATTGCTGACAGCATCATAAGGATCTTCATCATAGGCTTTCCATCCAGCAAAATAAGGGGAGTCTTCACCATGTGCGTCGGAGGTTGCAATTTCCGACAGCAGAACACCAAACTCGACCCCCATGAGTGGAAGTTTCACACCCCTCCGTAGAAGAAGTCGGATTTCAATTAAGAAGGAAACCGTGCAAAGGAACTGATCGATGCCAATGGGAAGATTCTCCAAAGGGCCCATATTTATAAATGGCACGAGAGAAGCTCAAACTCCGAGGCCACACCAATTGCACCGAAATGATATTAAAATTTAAGGCAGCTAATGATCGGCTGCGTCTGAGCAATATCAAGCTTCTCGTTTTCAAAAGGTGTTTTGTCTCTTGGGACAGCTGAGCAATATCAAGCTTCCCTTTTTGAAAAGGTGTTTTGTCTCTTGGGACAGCTGAGATCCCCATTCCCATTTCAATACACGGAATTTTTCTTTTATCTCCATTTCCTTGAATTAAACCATTGTCTGAATATGGTGGTTGATGAGATAGCCGTTCATCTCCTTTTCTCCCACTTCTTCTATTCGGCTCAGAACCCACTTGCAGTCCATAGTCCGGAAAATCTTCTCTCACTTTCACCATCTGTGGTAGCTGTATTATCTTCAGAAACAGATGGTCACCTGTCATCCAGAAAGTGACCTGAAGGTCTGAAGAGTATTATTACATGGTTGGAGAAGCTCAATTAGTAGCCGAAACCAACAAGTCCAACAAACGTATGGCAAATCCTACTCACAGAAACTTATTTTGTTTCTGAAGTACATGGAAATCATTGTATAGTCAATTTTCTTGTACTTAATGCACGATCAATTATGCCTCCAATGAGAACCTTGTGCATAATTGCATGAAATCTAGTATTACAAATACATGCAGGCATGTAGATGTTTATATATTTTAGATGTGTTTACACGAGTCTTCGCATGGCTGTCCTTGATTATGTAACACAAAGGAGAAAAATGCTAAAATTCTAGCTATATTAAGTGGGAGCCATCTAATATGTATCGCTTATTTAATTAAGATGCAAATTAATGCTCAGGTAAGTCTATATATAGATGAGGGAAAAGATGAGAACAAAAGAGAGAAAAGATGGTCATGTCCATATAATTGCATGGTTTAACCAGTTAGAAGGTATCGCTGAAGTGCCAGCTTTCAAGGGGAAAAAAAGACTATTGATTATGAGGCATGAAATCATTTGAATAATGTTCTCATGATCCTCAAGGTCACTATTTTATGTGGCTGTTTTGGAAATAGGCGACTTGTTCTCATTCTTTTTATCTAGGTACAAATGCAGCCATATTATATTAGGCTTCTGTGGCCCTTATACTTCTTCACCTAATATCACCTCTTCTGTTATCTAAGAGGACTAATTAGTCCTCGGGATTGCCGATAGATAGTCCTTGCAATTGGATTTTGTTGAGTTTTACTAGATAAAAGCTGTATCGACATTGACTGATATTTTCGTTACTGAATGTTTCTTTCTCTCTCTTTTTTTTTTTTTTTTACTGTAATAGATAATTCATACAGTTTTAGTACGGATACATCCAATAAGGCTAGAAAACAATAACTTCCGAAGCGCTCTAAGCAGCTTCGCTTCTTTAACCCATAAGGTACCCTTAGAGTGACTAGCCACATACAACGGCACCCAGTCCACGGTCCGTTAGCCTCTTTGAAAACATTTTGTCGTCAAATTGCACGATTGAGGTGTTTACTCATGGATTATGAGATCGGTTTGGACTTGTAATTTATGAGAGTCTTGCTTAGCCAAATCAAGAGCCCATTATTAGACAAAAACATTTTGGCAAAATTCACTTAGAAAAATCAGATGTAAATAGGGTGGATGCTGTGATAACCTAGTTTATTGGCATGTTCAAATCCATCAGAGATCGCCGGCTAACGAGTAAAGGTGGTGCTAATTAAGTCCCCGCCTAAGAGTATAAAAATGAATAGAAAACTTGTGTTGCCTTTCTTTCCCCCACTTTTTTTCCCAGGGGAATCAAAAAAAAATAATGTCCAGAGTTAGGACGGCAAGCACAAGACTTTGACACCGTCAAATGTCTTTCTTAGCTGCAATTTTTTGTGCAAGATGGTGGAAGGCCAGCCACCTTTCGTTGCTTAAACGGAATAAATATCTATGCTCCAAAAGGAGTTCGACATCTGTAAACTACGATTCAAAAGTTGGGCTGCATTAGAAAAAGAAAAAAAAAAGAGGAAAGGAAATAAGACTGAAGTTCCGGACTTGCTTGGTGAAGTCCAAGCAAGGAGAGCTCTTCTTAGTTCCCAGTTTGCTGGTTTTCTGCATTTCCATGCTAATCCAAAAACTTGGACCAATAACTTTATCCATATATGCCCATAACCCTGAGCTCATGCGTTCGTAAGCCTAGCAGATCAAGTTGATCTACACCGAGACATGACCATAACCAGCATAAAGGTTTTCTAGCAAATTAAGTTACAAGCTGCGACCAAACTTCCAACAACTCTGTGAAATGTCAAAACGAAATAAATAAATACATAATCCTTCGGAATACCGCATGACCTAATCAGAACTTCCTGAGATTAGTTGAGTAATTATCATCTTTCCTCGAATGTCTAATTTTAGGAATATCTAACGTCATGTGTTGCTTCGACCATATTGATGACAATTGCAAAATTATCCGAGAAATATGTAATTTATTAATTTTTTTTTTTTGGTCAGAGTCATAAGATTTCATCCAGGATCTTATCGGATCTTTTTAGGTCAGAGAACATCCTCGCCAACCTTACTTAATTATTTTTGCGAGGAAATTTGCTGCTATCGGATTGTCGCAACATCAGACATTCTTCAAATCATCAAAAGGTACTCTAGATCTTGCAAGATTTTGGCCGTTGTTGAGTGAGGATCAAATCGACCGAGAGATCCATGTGGGGCATCGGCTACATACATACATGGTGTTCCTCAACTACTGTTGCAGTCTCCTATTTCTCTTTCCGGACCGCGATCTTCTCTCTTTATTTTTACGAGATACGGCGATTCGTTTGGTGTGTTCTCTAGGTTTGAGAAAGATGCCTTTTGCATGATGAAGATGTAGCTCCATCAACCACCCCCGACAAAACGCAGAAAGTTTCCATTCAAGTAGAATAATGAGGAACAGAAAGGAGATGGTTTTGTCCTTTCACCGGACAAGGCTCCGCAAACAAAATGGTAAGTCGACAAGTAGAGTCCAGCTTGCTGCATTAAATTATCTGCATGCACCCACGTGTCCCACTGTGTCCCACTAAACCAAAAGAGAAACTTTCAAACGCTTGGCATGTTTTTTTTTTAATATTATTATTATTTTATTTGTCAAGGGAAATGGTGCTTTAGATGGAGTTGTATAAGCTATCAGCTCTTTGAGCTATAATAATAAATGCCTCGCACGCATTCAAGCCCCAGGAAATGTATGAAGTGGGAACGAACCCACGTTATTGCAGGATTGTCCACAGGTTTGGAGGTTGCATCGCGGTCACCTCATGAAACATATAAAACAAATGCCCTCCGCATGATTGCAAAATTTCTTGAATTTTAAAACAAACCATGTTGGTCTTCTGCTCCATCTTATATTCCTCCTGCAGCTCTCTTGCCAGCCTCGTGCCAACCCAAAGAAGAAGCATCAGTTGACTGGTGGTGTTATCAAATTCAAAGTTGGGACTCATGAAATCAAACAAGCCCATGCCCACATGCCAGGTCTTGGTATCCTGAAACTTGGTGCAGCGAGTCTACTGTAGATTTTATAGATTTGTTAGGAGAGCCGACTCCACGTTACTAAGAAATGGCCAATTGCCTCTCAAATATCTCACATCTCCGTCGTGTCATTTAAATTGTTTTCTTGGATAGTAGTAGGGTGGCCTCAACCAAATCCAATACCGTCATGCGCCTTCCTCGGGGAACGTAATGAAACGTAATGAAACGTGTGGAGTCGCATCAGACGGACCATTGAAGCCTACAAAGGGAGAGAAATCCACCTGGTTAGCACCGAAGTATAAAATGTGATAGTTACAGTACTTACGAATAAGGTCGTGTGGCTTCTCAGATTCTTGGTAAGAGTGGATTTTTTTGACCCGGCCCTCTTCGAACTCAGTATTGAATTTGAGCGTGTTGTAACCTTTCCGGAAAAAAAAAAAAGATGTAACCTTGCGAAAATTACACTAGGTGTAATTTGATCTCATATCCACTAAGATCTCCTAAAACCTATGGATCACCAACACAATTTAAAAATTGACGTCAGAATGATCTCTTAAAGCCTATGGATCACAACATAAGTGAAAAAAATGATGTCAGAGCAAGTGAAGACCCATTGCATTTTATATCAGTTACACAAAAACTAAAACTTCAGAGCAGAAACCAACCCAATATATTATAAAGCAAGAATTGATAGATCACAGATGCTCGATTCCTCAACTCCAGCAACTGCAAGTTCTAGATGACTGAAATTTAAACCCACAGAGTTGCAACCTGTTCGGAGAACCACATGAACTACAAAAACATACTGCAAGTGGCCCCTCTACATATGCATGTGTTATGCTTCTTATAGCTTCCATTGTAATGTAAAACAGGTCTGTGATTATATTTTGAGGCAGCAACAAGTAAAGGCAAGATCTGCACTTTTTAAGCTTTTTCTAAACCGAGTTAAAATACAAGAAAGAACTCCTGAAGGCAGATGAAGGTATTTGGCTCTGATTGTAGGTTCTAAGAGGGGCCGTTCTCTGTGTCACTCTTGATACTGCTGCGATTTATTGGCCATGGTGCACCTGCCATTACAGCTTCAATTTCCCATACTTCCCGAGGAACATTTGTAAGATTTTTGCAGCCTTCAGCCGTAACATACTGTAAGATAAGAGCAAACTATTAAGAGCATAACCAGAAAGCATCAATCCACCAGTAAAATGTGCAGATAAGATGAGAAAAATGCCATCCCAAACCTAATATCTCTATACAGGTTCTAACTTTTTCATACCAGACCATCGATTTCTATTTTCCAGTCCTCGAGAATGGCAATGAGACAAAGTACATGCCAAAGATACAAAGCAAGCAGAGCTATGGAAAAATGTCATCCACACCTATGATAGGTTCTAACTGTTTCGTACTAGGCCATCAATTTCTATTTTCCAGCTCTTGAGCACGGTAGCGAGACAAAACATATGCCAAAGATACAAAGCAAGCTTAACCGAGACAAGATTGCATAGCCCCAGCACTAGGAGAAAACACTAGTGACAAATTCAATAAAAAATCTAATAAGGCCAGCTCTTTTTCTTCCAAAATTCTCATGATCATATGCCTACAAAACTAGTCGACAACATAATGGTATTACCGGTGAATAGAACTATTTGTCATTTTCATACAGGGCTTCCACTAAAAGCTATCAAGAAGCCAGCCCGAAAGCTGATCAATGCAATCCTAACTTATTCAAAAACAGGCTGATTTACTCAAAATTGGAGCTCTAAACTTGTGATGATTGAGCCAAAACAGTGAAACAGAGTAAAAGGACTAAAAGAAGAAGGTAGTAGAGTTGCAAGGATGTGGAATCCATTGAAGTGGAAGGCAGTTTAGAAATTCAAAAAGAAGGGCAGTTGCTTCAGTATACACTCATTTCCTCCAACCATTCACATTATATAGTAGATGAAACTATGTTGCGTTGTGCAACTAGAGAAGCCAGGTCATTTACTTTCCAATGACCAATGTTGTAATAACAATAGGGGTGCTACAGGTGCTCTAGCAACTCCTTTTATGCAGTTCAGCAAATTTACAATATTCATTCAATCAATGTCTTATCACAAAAAGTGATAATGGTTTAAAAAGTTTTCAGGGCATTATTACTGTCAGGGTCGTCCTTTGATAGCAAAATCAGAATTAGAATTCTCATTTGAGAGTTTGACTCAGTTTTTTCATGTTGGTACCTGAAACTAGCATTTACATCTTGCGTACTGGTAACCATCACCTGCCAGATCACCACTCAGTTCACTGGCCTGATGTGGATAGTCGGGAATTGGAGTGCTACACAGGTGGGTCAATGAAGTTAGTTGGGCCTCACAGACCACTCAGCCAATCACCAATTTCCACATCGGACTGGTGACGTGAGAAGTGATCTGATGTCCTCATATCTTAATGCTAAAAGCCACTAAAGTCAGGAATAACCACAAAAAAAAACTTACCGATATCAAAATGCATCTACATCCAAGGGAACAAAATGAGAAGTATATTTCCATAAATACCCATAATTATCCACAGACCATAAGGAGAAGAACTAAGAGTTTTATCTTCATTTACAATTTTGCTAGATAGAGAATAAGTAGGATTTTCAAAGTGGAATGCAACAAAAAACACAACCTATAAAGATAATTAACTACATTTCATGACAACTTATAAACACGCATTTTTTATGTGACAAAAGAATGCTAAATCATGATGTTTTTCTATCTTATTTTGAACAGAAAAATTACATATAATCAAAACAAACAATGTGATATGTACCATATGTCAGCTGAAATCTATACACAGTTGTTTAAAGAAGCTGAATATTAATATGTTGTTTAAAGCAGCTGACACAAGTGTCTTGACTAACAGCTCCATCATGGAAGATGGAACAGGCTTCAATCGGCACGCATTTTGCCTACAGATACTATGGAGCCAGGAGACTGGACAAACTAGTACTACAAGAAAACGGCCATATTAAAAATTGTCACCGGCTGAAACCTTCTAAAACGGTAGCTTGAGAAGAGCAACAAGATACAGCCTTTTCTTTAAAGGCTGTTTAGCATTTCTTCAAGTTCACTTCCATCCTGCAATTGGATGGCCTCATTAATCTCCTTTTAACCATCTCCTTATGTTTTCCTCATGCATCACCTCTATCCATAAGTGTCCTTCATTTCTTTTTTGTTTCCAATAATAGCTACTAGTCCTAAGCCAATAGTTGCAGTTAGCACGGACATTTTAAGTTAGCTCATGTTAGTAAGAATGGGGAGGCTTATTTGGTATCCACACATACTTCAGAAAGTCTACTTGATTATTGCACTCATAATAGTAAGATTTAATCCTTACTTAGGTCAAACATATGTTTTCTTTCCCCCTCTTTTGAAAACAAGAAACTATCTTCATGAACTAGCAAACTTTCCTCCAATCTAGTTTTCCAGTCGTAGCAAATTTGTTGAAGTCTTGAACCCTCCTCTGTCTCCTCTCTTATCATAGTTGGTCATGTTCAACTCTATAGAATGAAAAGGAGGCTACTGCTGAAGATACATGATTTTCACTTTCCTTGAAGGGGCAAACTTCCTCCACATCTCTTTAATCAAACTGCTCAAGCAAGAAGCAAACAGGATGAACTAGACTAGTACTAATCAAAAAATTGAATTCAGCAAACAATCCTCTTCAAGTTCCTTCCATTAATCAGTAATTAATGTAATTGTAGAAACCTAAGCATCATTCTTGCAACAAAATATGAGCTGACTGGACAGCTCAACTTAAAGAGTGGCGAAACAAGGTGCTGATGGGCCACCTGGCCAAATCAAAAATTTTGAATAGGCTATGCCCAAGGCACTGGGGAAAGAAGTGTCAACTTTAGGCTGGAGGAGACCTTATCCTGTTGAGGCAATGCAGTTATTGTGAAGTGCCTTATCTTGCTCTCTCACGAAAACGCTCAAAGACAGATATTGCACCACCTCTCTCTCTCTCTCATAAAAAGGACAAACGAAGAACTTTGAGCCACATTATGACACTGATGGGTTACTGAAATTAACTGGATCACAGCTCAACTACTAGTTCAGATAAGCGCAAGTTTGAGGAGGAACATACCACATCACTTTCAATTCGAACTCCACCAAAATTCCCGTATCTTCCAAGTTCTTTACAGTTAAAGAATTCTGATGAAACTGGATCTTCCATGGCTGGAGCCAGCAGAGCATCAATGAAGTAGCATCCTGGCTCCACAGTTATCACCTAAATGCAGATCATAAAACCACAAGATATTGTCAAGTAGTTCTATGTTCATTGCAGAGACAATGCATACAAGATCAACAACAAGAACTATGAATAACAGCATCTCTATTATTTTAACACAAACTCCAGTCCTTCGTTTGTCATTTAGGTCCATCCATCCATTCTATAGATACCCCATCCTTAAATATACTCCTGTTGTTTAGTTACTATTCGCCTTAAGGGGCAATAAACAAGAGAAATAGACCAATCAAAAATGAAGAAAACTCTTTAATCAGATGGGATAACAGCCATTCATTCTTTATCTTACATGTATTATACATGCCAAAAACTAGTATTTCTTGACTACAAAATGCACCAAAACTTACAATTTGTGGACAAATGGTATCCAAGATAAGCATCTACATGGAATGATTAGAAAAGACAAGCGTTACTAACCACAAGCCTTGTTTTACAAGTTTCAAGGTAATAAAACAGCAGGACTCTCTTGAGACAGGATTATCTTATCATGAGAGAAGTTATTAACTAGCAATAATATTACTTCTCAAAAAGTAATCTTCCAAAGAAAACCACTGTAAGCTTGCTTCCTTAAATTCCTTTCATAATCAGAGCGCATAAAATATCTTAAATACTGAAATCAGCACATATCTTGACAGCATCTGACCTACTATGGATTACATGATGGATTCATTGCTATAATAAGCAGTCAGTATCTTATTGCCTTATGAAATACACGCAACATCTGCATCATGAGTCTTAAAGCCTCATGATGCTACACAAGCATACCATGGTGGACAACTAGATAAATTTTGGGTGGAAAATAGCTGGCAATGTGCAGCATGATTTAGGAAATGAGATAGAGGATCACAAAAAAGATAAAGAAGAGGTTAAAGGTATGATAATACAAAAAAGTGGAAAATGATTTTAAACAATGTTGTTACACATATAGATGAGGTTACATTCACTTTCCAGTCAAATGAGTAAGAATACTAACTTCAACTATTACACTGTATGAAATTTGATGTCCCTACCATGATATCCTTGTATTGCATACTAGGGCACCCAAATATTCCACGAAACATCAAAAGCATGGACCCCAAATTCATGGATCATAATGATTTTGAAAGTAAAATAATTACTGACCATGCCCTCTTGCAGGGTTCTTATTGTCCGTAAGGCTCTCAATCCTGGCTCTCTGGGTCGCTCCATACCCTACACAGGATAAACCATTATCGCCACTATGAAATAACTCAAAGAATCAATCAGAAGAACATGTCAAATGAGTGAAATCATCAAAAGAAGAAAAAAAAAGCACCAACCTTGGCATAGCCTCCTGGATCATGGGTATCAATCCCAAGGAAGTGTCCAAGACCATGAGGCATAAAAACAGCACCCAGTCTTACCACCATCATGTCTTCGATATCACTGGAAAAAAAAAGTACAGCAAAATGGAGGTTAATTTATTATATGCATTGAAATAGGATCTGAGCAAATTTTTACTACCATACCCAAGAACTAATCCCTCCCTTGCCAGTGACTCAAGGATGGTCTTCTCTGCTAGTCTGCAACAAATTATATCATTAACCAAAAGTATCAGAACTCAGAAGTTCAAATATGTAGAATGAAGTGATTATGTTGTGAAACATTAACTAAGTGATGATGATGCACCAGCCAGATTAGTACATTATCCAAGGGACAATTACTCCCCAGATGATGGAAAATGCTTCTAGATACTGGTGATTTTTCATATCCTGTGTTCTGAAACCTAAATAATTATCATAGTGAAATATTTTCGAGTTATCTGAGTAATTAATTCTCTAAGCAGTTTACTTTTACCAAAGAATCACTATCACTACTAATATGCTGGGCCAGATCTACTGATTTCATTAATGGCATCTTATATTTTAAAGAGGTCACCAATCTTTGCATCCACATCCTAAATTTTCAGACTATATTCTATTTGAATGTTCTGACAACTACCAGATAACTCATGGATAATAATGATAATTGATTGTATTTAAAGTAGCATTAGAATGCATTTGGGTGTAATGGGAATTTTACACATAGTAGCAAACCAATCAATACACATTCTGGTTTTACCCAGTGCTAGTTGTAGACATTTCTATTATACATCTATACCCAATAGGTGGCCCATAGAAGATACATATGAAGAAAACATAGAGAAAATATCCCATAGTCCATGTAATATCTTCTGACAAAGATGAACTCCTTATTCATTAGGTGAAATGAAAATAGTAACATACAGAGAACTCAAATTAAAAACAGAATTGAGATGGCTATGTCAAATCCTTTAAGTATTCCAACTAATTGCCCTTACTTGTGCATGTCAATCCAATTCACTCCAGGTCGCATTGACATTATGACAGCATTGTGAGCATTAAGGACAGCCTGTGCACAGAGGGAAAATATCTATTTAGAACAAAAGAATAAACCTTATGCAAATATGCTGCAACTAACATTGCAATTACTATGAAAAATGCTAATCAGCATAAATTTGTCAAAACCGTCACAACATAGCAAATACGAAACAACTAAAACAAAATTTACTTCAAAAATAGTACCAAAAATAAATACTTACACTGTAGACAACAATTTGTTCCTTCGTGAATTTGCCATTGACCTGAACATAAATGAGTAGATTTCAAATAAATATAAAAATGTGTGCTAAACATTAACAATTTAAAATTTCTCTTGAATTGAGAATAATTTTATGACATGATTAATCTCAGCACTTAGAAATGCTATGACCATGCCACCAGAGAATGTCTATTTGTCAGGTTGAAAATAATTTCTGAAAGTGAAGAAATTCATTGATTTTAATGATATTAGTCACATAACATTTATTTGAAAGGTGTTGGATGAATTTATCTTGGACAGTGAGGAGATCATTATTGTTCATCTAAAGGACATTGTCATCAAACTTCCAAGTAATCGGGTCGATTTCCGAAAAAACAAATGATAAAAAGAAATAAATGAATGCCAGTCGGCACCCACAATGTATGCTCAAGGCTGTAAATAATCTAAAGGTTAATGGTGGGAGGTGAGAACAATCCCCTCCCCCAGTCACTAACCTCAACCACTAACCATACAACAGATATTCCACCACAGTGTGTTCATTTATCAGGTGGAGGAAATAACTAATGAACTTAATGTCGATGTATTTCATTGGAGGGCTCCTAACATTCATAAATTGGTGGAGCTTGAACACATCCTGGACTGAGGACAAATGGCCTAACCATTAAAAAATGCCAAGATTGCCAAGTACATGTTTGTCAAATGAAGCTTTTGCTACTTTCATAGCTCCAGACGATGTTGATTAATTCTTCTTCTCTAGCCTATGAGGTCATTCTTTTGCATAGCAATCTCTCAAGTATCCTGAACTGCGAAAGCCTGCACTTCATGGGACCCGAGCTCCTTCTTGCATTTTCATGTTCTCTCCTCTATATTATTAGACTGACATGAATTCTTGACTTTGGTTCATCTTATCATATGCCTTTTGATGTGTTCAGTGTTCACTGCTAATATTTCAACTCTTTAGACCACAAAAGGAAATGTACTAATATAGTACTAACTGATTTTCTTTAAACAGTTTAAAAAATTGTTGCCTACCATACCATGCTTTTTTTTTATAATTACCCAGCTCACTGATCTTCATTATGAATTTATGTCATGGGTAAGCTAGTAATGTCCTTCTAAATCTAAAAAGGAAAACATGTCATAAGCTAAATTATTCTCAAACACTGGATACACTAAATGATGTCATCAATCATATGCTTCCACATATCCCTAGAATTGCAATCGTTGTCCCTTTATCTTTGTTCCCTCCAACTTTTGCATCTGAATATAATTTGGTATCTTCTAAGGCACTGTAGACAAGCACAAAGGGGGGGGAGGGGTTATGTACTAATATTTAATAGGCAGCTATAGGGTTACTATGCACCTGACCTGTCCAAGAAGCCTGACATGTTATGCCTGCCCATTCCACCTAAGTGGATTGGGCTGCCTAGGCACCAGACTAAGGGCTGGACCACCCATGTATATGACCCAGCCCTCGGCAAGATGGGCAGGGGCTGCATTGCCCAAGGCAACCACTGCCATCTAGATCATTTGACAGAAAATTCTGTAATTTTCTAATCAACATTACTCCTTTCCTATTATTGAGTTTTTCCAGATGCCAAACCTTTTACTCTCAACCTCCTTCAATTCGAGTCATCAATTGTACATGCTATATTTATATTCCTATATTTAAAAAAAAATAATCTACTGCTCAGATAGAAACTGGCCATGGGTTTCACCTTGGTTAAGACATCGGTTATATCTGCATCAGGTTCTCACTAACAAGGTATATATGATATATCAATCTCATTTATCAGCTAAAAAAACAGAAATATCTTAAGATGTCAACCAATACAATCTAACATACCAGTTGAGGTCTTTTAATGTAATTTAACTTTCATTAGTTTATCATGGATTTTTTAACTCATTAAATAGCAAAATCAGTGCCTAACACCATAAATCTCATTTATATCTGCTAATATATCAATATCTCATCAGCATTATATCGGAAAATATATTATAATATCTCGACACTTTGAATTCATTCGGTTGTCCATCTTGACATAGAAAAACTAATATCACAGTTCATCTCGATATCGGCTACCTACCAAGACAATTAATAAATCGGCCTTTTCATGAACTGAACCAGGCCTCCTCTGGTACAACTTTGAGCAAAGAAATGGAGGCTATTTAATATTTTAAATATGATATTTGGTTTTAGGAAAAGTGTGCATTAAGCATCTTGGCCATCATGTTTTTTTCCTCATTCAGCTGCCTCCTATCATTGTTGATAATTGTATTTTCCACGGCGGCAATCCTTCTCTATCATCTAACCCATCCTCTACTTGCTATACACACTACACTGCTCTTCCTCCTATTAATTCCCACAATTCTCTGGCCTGTCAATGTGCATTGCCACAGAGCAAATTATGTTAGTGACATGTCCTGTCTTAACTAAATTGGAAGCAGATTGGAGCGCAGAAGATTTTTTGGTAGATTAGATTGCAATAAAGTAGCATTAACAGATACAGGTTATAGAAAATACTAACAAGCTAGAAATAAAATATCAATAAATATTATGGTGTAATATGTCTAGTCATTACTTTATTGCATTTGTTAGTTATAAATGACAAGAAATTTAATGATGTGATAAAACTAATCAGTTAATATATTCTTGATTGAACAAAGATTTAAGGCTGATGATGACAATATAAAATTTTTGATTTTGTATTAGGTAAAAATAGAACATCTAGGAATTGGCTTTGGGGTCAACAGCAAGATCTCAAAGCAAGTGCGATATGGCAGGTATTCACATATGGTAAGGCTCTTTATGTCCAACTAACTGCTCTTGGTCCTATTTAAGGTCGGAAGAACCAGTACCGGGCACCGTACCAGTTCTCCAGCAGAACGACTCGGTACAGACTGTGTCGAGCCCGTATCGAGAGAGGACACGGCACCATGGAAGAGAGGAAAAGAGAAAGAGAGAGCGAACGGGGAGGGAGGGCCAGAGAAGGGTGACGGATGCCGACGAAGGCTGTAGGGGGCCGGTGGAGGCCGCGGCAGGCAACGCCGCGGCCGTTCCCCTGTTTCGAACAAAACAGGGGAACCGGCCACGGCCTCCACTGGCCCCTGCGGCCCTCTGCCATCTTCCGCCGCCTCTCCTCCTCCCTTCCTCCCTTGCTCGCTCTCTCTTTTCTTCTCCTTCTCCGGCTCCGACAAGCGTCTCATTTTTACAGCCGAAACCATACGGGTAAGCCACCAGTATGGGTCAAAATGGGTGGAACCGCCCGATTCGGGACGGTTCCACCGACCTTAGTCCTATTAGTACTTCTATCCATGATTGTGCCAGATCTTTCAGCATGACTTCCACACCATTTCAATCACCTTAATACTCACTATCATCAATCGATTCAGGATGTATCTTTCACGACATTGTCCATTGGATCACGCCCCACACAAATCTAAAATCACTCTGAACTTCGTTGTTCATCAGGCTGCATGGATCTTGAAGCGATGATTGCGCGACCCATCGGTGGGTTCGTGCAAAGGAAGGTGAATCCTTCTTTCGCGTGAAAGATACAACCATCACCCATCATCAACACCTAGTATTATAGTGTCATTCTTGTGTATCATTTGTGACATAGCGGGCATTACTTATAGGTAAGAAGACATGATTAACTTTCTACTAGAAATGTCCCAATTTCATATTAGCCTACATGAATGCGTTTATTTAGATAGTTTGTCAAATATTACACATCTCAACAAGATACACAATGTTGAACCCTAAATTATGTCAGTTATGAGGTGATATTTTCTCTGATAACTAAACGGACACCTTCCACCTTTTTCTAGCTGCTGCTGTTTGGGTGGTTATGATACTAACCTAATTCAAAGAGCATCTTTTTCCAATGAGAATCTTCTTGAGTGGCTTTTGTGCAACTTTTTAGCCTTCATAATCTGAAATGGGCATGGTGTATATGGTTTTGCTATGTTTCACCAGTAATAGCATTAATGAAAATTACAGGAGTAATGGGAATGGTGCTTCTGAAATTTTAATAGGTATTGCATTCTTTGTGAAATTGCTTACCATCTAACAGAAAGACATGACCTGTGTTGTGCACACAGACCATTATGATGTGTTTCTTCACACATTTCCACATTAAATGTTGACTGGGCTGGTAACTAATGCAACTAAGTTTTCTTAAATTAATTGCCACCTTAAGCCTCCACATCTTCCTTAGTAAGAAAACTCTTATTTCCAAAAAGAATAAAATGTGTGATATTAGTTGAAGTGCTATATTGGAATTTTTGTTTCGACACGCTTCTTAATTTAGTGATCACCATCATCAAAGAACCTCAAGAGAGAGGTTGTCACTTTGTTCAACAGCAAAAGATTTCTGGATTCATTTTAAAAAAAAATATCCACACTATTTCATCAATCGTTTGGTGCTTACTCATGTAGACCTCATAAAGAAAATTGACCCATTTTTTGCCAGATATTTTATGTTTCTGTATGATGTTTCATCTGATCCTAATAACTTTTATTTCATCCACGTCGTGGTTCTTCTGAATCTATTATTCTAGGAGAGCAAATCTCCAATGCCTAGTGGATTAAATTGATTATAGTTGATGACAGTTTGAAGTTAATTACTAAAACTTCCCCAGGGTGTTGAAAAGAAAGCAAAATACTGAATTGACGATGTCATAAAAACAAAATCCATGATGTAAAAACGTAACTTAAGTGGTGATAATTTCTGTCAACGTCAAATGACAAATGATTTGGTAACTTAGTCCATTAATTGGGAACATAAAACAAGTTTATTGACAACAGCAACAGTTTAAAGTCAAATTACTTACAGGGAATGAACATGTTATATCAGAGCCATAAAAATGATACTCAGCTCCCATGTCAAGCAATGCCATGTCTCCATCTTTTAGGGTCTGAAAACAGATAGAATAATAACCATGGCAAAAGGTTATAATTAAAGAAGCAGCCTTTCACCAAATCTCAATTTTCAAACTAATAGAATAAGAGAAAGTCCTTCACTTCACTAGAAAATGTTCACATGAGAAACATATTTATATGTTAAACAAACTTAAACAAAAAAATATGGGCCAACATATTCCTTAAAATCTGATTATGTATCAAAAGGACAAAGTGTACAACTTCAACAACAAAATGGGTGTATATACACACATATACATGCATGCAACACATGCAAACAGAATGCGTGTGCAAACAAAATATCACAATTATGTAATGATAGCCACATGAGATATTTGATCATCAAGCCTTCGAAGAAATGGTTATAGGCTTATAGCAGAAAAGGACATACGATGGTACAAGCCAAATGCTGGAAAGATGGGAAAGGCAAATCTTGGTGCATTATCATTATGTATAAAGATCTGAACCCAAGATACATGTTTTGTCTGAAGATCTGTGATTTTAATATACTCCTAAAGAACTTAATAAAGAAAAATATGAAGACAGATTCCCATTACACATTACCAAAGACATATGATAAAATTGAAGAGGAAATATCAGAGAACAATAGCAATCCCTATAAAATTAATAAAATGTAGTGAATGCCAACAACAACTTTAATTATCTCTCTCTTTTCTCTTCGTAACAGGCTGGCTTGAGCTGCTTGTATCAGGAACAATTTATCAAGGCACCAGTTTGATAAGACAAATAGCAATTATCAAAACCTGAAACTTTTCCTTTCATTTATAGGACTTCCAATATTCTGAAGATAAAACAGGGAAGAAAAACCCAATATAATATCTTCCATCCTAACAGAACCAATTGATAGACTTCTCGAACAGCAGGAGTTTGACAGGGCACATTCCAGTTTATCCCAATCTAGTTGATGAAGTGTTGCCAAACTGTCCAGATTAGGCTGAGTGCATGAGCACATCCCTTTTGACCATCCATGTATTAAAGAATATCCCACTTGGATTAGCCCAACGGCCCCAGCCCATTCTTTGAAAATATTGCAATTTTATTATAAATACTGTCCAGTGTACAGTTGCATAAAGCAAGAGAAAGAACACAAGCAAAGTAAAATGCTAGGGCTAGCAAACAACATTCGGAGCATATTGTTGGATAAAGGAGCACTAAGAATATTTTGAATGACATATGCATCATACCTAATTCATTGTAAAATCCAGGTGAGGCGAAGGGGAAAAATAGCAAAAGCTTACTAATAGATTAAACATATAATTGATACAAATAGATTGCTTGTAGTGATAGCTAGATGAACAAACATTAGACTGGGAACCATATGCCACATCAAGTGAAACAGGGGAAGGAGATTCCCAGAGAAAGTGCCGCAGCTAAAGTTGCAGCTTCCTGCAACCAAAAACCTTAAAACAAAGAGCATCATGTTCAAGCTGAAATACAGTCCCCAAGACATCTGATGAACAAAAAAATATCATCTTGACAATTAGTTAAAAAAACAAGACTTAATTTTAACCCAAAAGTTACAGCTAGGTAGAGATAATATCACAGACTGACCTATGTGGTACGGTCTACAGTATTTAAAAAATAATCTAGCAGGAGAGAACATGCACATGCCTCAGGGAGTACAAAATTATAATACAGAGATCTAGGAAAATAGAAAAAATAATTTAAAGAAAAAGATAATGATCAACATAAAACAGGAATACCCGATCATTTGGAGCAGCTGCGTGGCCATAGTGAAGAACAGAGCTACAAAACAGACCCCATCATGAGAAGAGATTATAAGTTGTATATCACATCAACAAAAACAAAACAATCGAGCATCTAATACCTAATCTATTTACCTATAGTTAAAGTCTCAGACGAAAAGGTGTTTTAAGTAAAGTGAAGATATAAATGTTGGCCATGACATTTTTTGAACATCAATTCATTAAAACACTAGGGCCATGTATTCAAATATGATGTGCATGCGTAACTATCAATCACATGCATTACATCTAAAGAAAATTATTTGCTATTTTCGAAGAGATTACAATATATCCTTTTAAAATACTAAATTTCAACACAGTATTTCGTTACAAAATCATCCTTCCATGACAATAATCATAAAGTGCTTGGAAATATAAACATACAAGGACAGACACCAGTCATGCACGCAAACACTGCAGCAAGCCATGTATGTCAACCAGATCATACTCTTTTTTCATGAGCGAAGTTCATGCATCAAAGCTTTATGTCAGTAATCATTTGGTAAATAGAAAGTATTTCTCAAATCATGCCAATTTTGTAATAGGGCATGTAGAATATGGTATCTGAAGAGTAAACCCAAGCTTAATACTTTAGATAGGACCCTAAAACATAGAACTTAAAAAACAGATTGCTGCCTTTTTTTAAAAAAAAAAGAAAAAATACAATAGTATTTACAGGAAACAAAAGGAAGGAACTCTAAGCCACGAAGACCCTGTATTATTAGAGCTATCAATTAGGTGCTGACCATGTTGATCATTGCTGCTCATTCAGTGCTGGATCAGCACACAGCATAGTTTTGCTAGTGTCATGCTAGTGCCTGAATGCCACATTCCCAAGCATGACAAGCATCAACACCAGATGATACAGCCTCCTATGGTATTTAAAACCTTGCTTAGAGGAATAAACATAACCATAATTACAACTACGCATGCAAGATATTGTACAATATTAAAGCAGTTGACAATTAAGGTAATGCCCATACCCTGCAGAACCCCTTAAAAATTTTTTTGCCCATTCATTTGAAGGTCGGAAGGAAGGTGGAAGCAGTGCCAAGCCAAAAATGGAGGCAAAAAAAAAAAAGCAACCCTAATAAACAAGAAGAAAAACACTTGGAAGGCCAAGCTTGCCAATGCAGTGTTAGTATGACACATCCCATGGTACGTACTGTGTCAACCAGCTATTGGTACTACACCATACTGCAAGTTCTAAAACCTTGATGGTGGCAGTGGCAATGATGGTGGACAATTTCTTGTGCAACTATCTTCCATCGCCCACATGCATATATCTGAAAAATGCATGTCCAACAACAATTCAGACATCCAACATTCAGCCAGCTGTTTAACAGTATTCATTTCTGAAAGCTTGCAATATGGCTAAAGGCATGATGCATTCATTCTCCAAAATACAAGGTAACATCACAAGTTTTTTATCCACAAAATCATGTAGAAAAACTAGCATTCTTGTAAATTCAGAAGCTATCATCTGATATTTTTTTAGCCATGAAGTTACTCATCCAAGTACTAAATAAGATCACCACCAGCAGCTGTAATGGGTTACCACACTTTGATGAAGCATGTTGGGGGGGGGGGGGGGGGGGGGTTGTTGTTTTGGGGTGGTTTGCTTCTTAATATTTACTAGCCTTTGATAAAATAAATGTTCTACGGAGATAACCCTCACCTATTTTCACCGGTAGCACATATACAAGTATACGAGCAATGCCTGCAACCACCATACATGTAAATGTGATGAAGAAAGATGCTTTCCAACTGATATTCTTTCATGCCTTCCCTTGCTTTTCTCAGAACCTAATATGGATCAGAATAATAACATGGAAAGATCAGCAATTTTTGCTGCAGAGACTCAAACTCAATGAATATATGAAATAAGGAACACTGACTTGAGCTATATATGTGATATGCTATTGCTGTATATACAGATGGAGGACAAAAGCATCCATCACGATGCAACTGACTAACAAAAGTGGCTAGCCTAAGGGGGAAAGATATCATAGCAATGCAGCTCCAGCTTGGTCCAAAGAAGTTGAAAATCCAATCCATAAACTAACACCCAGTCTCACCAACATAAAGCCCAGTAAATAAGATTTCTAAAATTCTTTCACCAACTTCACCAAATGACTCTTCATTTTCCTAGCATTACTTTCCTGCAAAGCATAATAATAACGTTTTGCATATGCTGAAACAATGAAAACTTTAATTTCACAACCTTGTGGCCCACCTAGCAAGCTCTTTGAGCTAGCAACTCCTGTAACTTTGCCAGAAGCGATGACGTCCCATTCTTGAGACCAGTAAAACACATATGAGGCTCGCTGCATGAGAAACAGAGAAAGGGCCAGTGTTCATTGGAGACCTGTGCCACGTTTGCCAAGCGCATAAGTGGCTCCAAGTGTCAGACATGGCAGCCTTTAACAAGCTAGGCATGAGACATGACACACACACACAGATAGTGTCTCATTGCTATCCAAAAAAAAACTTAAAAGCTGGAGGGAAGAAGGGGGAAGGCTAACGAGCGAGAGAGAGAGAGAGAGAGAGAGTCTAGCAGACAGAGTAGTATATCTACCAGGAGTTTGCAAGCACTCAAATGATGTGTCATTTAGAGGAAAATTACCTAAGAACTAACCTTAATAAAAGCCTCAAATTCCTAAAGCCATAAAACCCTAAACATAGGATAGGGCTTTGAGAGATTAGACCTAATCTGTTTAAACACCACCATAAAAATTTATTAGCGGACCTCACACAAATTATGTCAAATACCCAATCCTCCCTTTAAAGACACCAGAATCAAATTTTGGCAGAAAGGAAGTAGACAACATCTAACTTTCTAAGTTTTCTATGTCCTCCGCACAGATCATTTTAAACTACAAAACTCCACCAGCCAACCACTAGCAGAAAATTGAAAGCTTTAACCATAAATTGTGTATATTTATCAATTATAATATATAGTACAAACTCTCCCAATATGCCCATTTGTGAGGCATGTATACTGTCCACATTTCCCCTCCCGCATCCATGTATTTGCGTTTGCCACCTCATGTCTCCGTGAGCCCATATTTTTCAGGAGACAAGTAGCTCAATTTATTAGAGCTTATTTGTTAAACAAAAGGTCTAAGATTCCGGCCCTTCCTCCAGTATTTATTATATATTCAAATGGGTTTTGCCAAAGGTTCGCTGGATCGGTGACCAGCATATTATGGTACGGGCCCATACCATGCCTTGCAGGAGCGAATCGTTATTTTTTTGAATTTTTTGAAATGAAGTCAACAAATGGTTTGCTGATTTCATAGTAGTAAGTCAGCAAACCATTTGCCGACTTTATTTCAAAAATGGCAAAAATAAATAGGATCCTCAGTTTCGAAATAAAACAAAGAGGACAACCAAGACCTCCCCCCCTCCCTATCCCACCCTTTCTCTCTCTCTCCCTCCCGCCCTCTCTTTTCCTCTCTCTTCTTCTCCCTGTCCCTTTCCCATGCTTGATTTTTCGAATCGGCAGAACCATGCCAGTCTATTTGCATTTATTTAGAAGAAATTAAGTCAAAATAAATAAAATTCTGTCCTCCTGCCTCTTTTTTATTTAGAAGAAATTAAGTCGGCAACTATGATAAAAACAAGGAAGTTCATCATAGTTTCACATAATTTTGTTTTCCATTTAAGATGCATTTATAGCAACTGTGATGAAATTCCTTGATGGCATTAAGGATAAGCAGGAGGACAGAAATTTGTCTATTTGAATTTTGAATGACATAAATATGGTGTATCTCATGAGCAAGGATGTGGGATATCACATAATGGTGTGAGAATGCCCCCTCAAATGGCAAAGGAGGGGATGTAAAATTTGTGCACAAACATTGGCAAATTGAACACTGCAAGCATCATTCTTTCCGTTTCCCACCCTAGTCTTGTGCTAGGAATTTTACAGCATTTCATCTGCAAAAGTTGTTTTAGATGCCATTAATGTTACACGTGCATTTGCCTATTCAGGAACCCTCTCAGCTCAACTGGGTGACTCAAGTGTTCAGGAGTTATTTTCTTACTGGCTTCTAGCTAAGAGCAATCAATGACTGAGCCCTTGGTTAGCACCTGCCTTTGACTCCAAAGTGTTGAATGGGAGATTACAGAATTTTAAAGTAATTCAGTTTTTGGTGCATTTTTCCGGTGATTTAGAAGGTTTTCACAACCATTTTCTCCATCATTCTCTATTAACTGTTGATGTAAGAGGAGAAAACTTCATAATGAAATGCTTGCATTACTGCTCTCATTACTGTAATTGTTACTGCTTAGTTCTTGGAGCATGCCTTAATGACACTTAATTGTTCTCAATCTTGTGCTTCCCTTGGAACAGCAACCTAATCTTGTTCTACCTGAGAAGCAGCAGAGCCAGAGCCTGCACCTCCTGCCTCAACTACCATTACAGATACCAATATTGACCTCAGTTCTAGTCTTTCTTAGCTTCAGGTTCTTGACATCAAGCCAATACTATGACTACGCTACTGCTGCATTACCTAGCTCACTAGGTATGTTGACTTACCATGAATTTCAACTGAAATGGGTTTCTGTTTCCGTATATCTTGTCATTTATGTGCATAAAAAAGTGTCATATCATACTAAATAAAAAGGTCCATAAATCCTTAATAATTGCCACACAGCCACCTGTAAGTAAGGAATAAAAAATGAAAATTGAGTATACCAAATGAATACTACAAAAATAAATACATGTAACTTACTTTCTGAGATTATGAAAAGGGAGATATAATGAGGCGATTATTTAATTTGTAAAGCAATCGAACTAAAATTCATAAGCTATAGAAAGCATTAATCGGCAGAAAAGCATGTAGCTGATGTAAACCAAAGTTTTAATTGTTGAAAGGGGACGAAAAGAACACCACATTGAATTTACATCAGGTACCAAGAGGATCAGAACCAACTGGATCAATGTAGAAATGACTCAAGTAGAAGAATCTACATTACCTCAATATGTGCTTCTGAGCTTACATCATTAGCATACTGAATAAGGGCAAGTTCCATCTCAGACTTAAAAACACGGCATTCAGTTAAAATAGGATGAAGGGTGCTCACATCAGTATCAAACTTCTCCATCTCCTACATCATAGCAAGAACATAATTTCAAATGGAAAGAAATTGTCATGAGTACTAAGACTATAAACTATTCCTATAATTAGCATATTATTTGTTCTTAAAAGCACTGTGAATGAGAACACAGGAAAATGTATATGGGAAGCAGCAGATGAAGCAAATGAACAGCCAAAATTTTTAGCTCACATCAGAGTTTCCACTTCAAGTCTTAAGCAGCCTTGAGAACTGGGGCATGACTAATGAGCATAGGTAATTATGGACCTCTGAAAGATTAAAGTTTGAGAAAGAAGCTTTCGAAAAGGTTTCCAATTGCATAAACAAAGTTTAAGAAATAGAATACTTGCTCATTGTACTTCGACAATGAACAATCTTCCTGCAAGTTTCAATAGCTTTGAAGACTCATTACATGAGATTGATTCATCAGTTACTGATTACGACCAATAAAATGGATAGACAAGGTGTATCTTTGCACTGATACCATTCCACTGTTAGAAAATCACCAAAATTTAATAAACAATTCATCATCAAACATTGTAAATGTCGATGAATAACCTATATATGTGTGTATAGATATATGCACCTACTCCCTCTCATTCCGTTGGCTGTGGGAATGCAATCAATTTGTGCCTTCCATGTGACTTATTATGTGATACATGCCTCACTTTATAGAGCCATACTCATGAGCCTCTAGATTTTTGGCAAAAAGCCTTACCTAGAGACTTGAGGTGAGCCTCAAACCAACCATCTAAAACAATAGTCATTGTTTTGATCAGTTTCATGTCCAATAGTTCCAGATCATGTTTTGGATCAACAAAACAAAGATTCATCCTTTTCAGCCCCTCTACCTTAAGGAAATAATACCGAAATATCTAGGTTTCATCCATAATAAGTTACAATCAAGGTTCGCAATCTCGATACTAGACCTTGTACGGGTACTATCTTAGTATGGTGTTTGTATGCCCGATATGGGGGCTGTTCGGCGTATCAATACTCGGAACGCCCCTTACAAAGTACCAATATGGTAATGATACGCCCAGTAAGCACTAGTATGGACTGGTATGGCATACCGTGCTTACAACTTTTTGAAAACAGGAAAATGTTTTCTTTTGATGTACAAATTCCTTATTCCAAGTCATCTTAGGTCATTTTTTACCATTTTTCTAACATAATAGTTATCTGGCCAACCCCTCTCATGCTTGTTTGACCCCCGTGTAACTTCCACATGGTCTGAGCTTCACCAAATGCTTCTGTTTACCTTGTTGACCTATTTACTACAGTGTGGTACTTTTGCCAGTATGCCATCTTCCAGGTGCCACCCCAAGAGATCTCTTCCTGCCCTACTTTCCATGCCAAATCATACCCTACAATGATACAAATAGCTAGTGGTGTCACAAATTGCTGCTTCGTACAACCTACTGAGCCTTTATTGGAGCTCTCTAGACTCTTGCAAGGCTAATAACAACATTAAGAGCCAACTCAAAAGAGAAATCTATTAACCATTTCTTGGGCTCATTTACAACTTGTCCTGACTCAGTAATCAAGTAAACATCTGCAAATGGTCATATAGTTTAAGGTTGGGTTATAAAGAAAGCTTTATGACTTCTCAAACAATTCTAAGGCTCATTTATAACTTGTTCTAGCCCTGTTATAAAGCGAACATTAACAAGTAATTGCACAGTTTAAGGAGAAAATCATGAAGCAAGCATCTTGACTTCTCAAGCAACTCGAATATTACAACACAAGTCCAAACTCGACCTTTCTTCTTCATAGCTCTTGCTTACAAGTATCCAGTCCAAGAACTGCCAATGGTGTGATTTTGGCAATACAACAAGCCAACATGATCCATGTGCAAACATGGAAGAATTACACTTCCCACCATCAAAATCTTGGATATAGCATTTCCACCGAAACAAACATCATGTTTAGTTATTCCATCTATCAATTCTAACAGTAGAGGCCTTAATTCACAAGCTTAGTTCAGATAAATATGTAATTTTAAAACCCATATATACCAACAAATTATATGAAATGGCTCACATGATTTAACATGTAATAACATGATCAGGTTACATCTTATGAGTAAAAGGATTCTATGATGTATAATGCAGATCTGGATCTTATGGTCCTAACTATCCAAGAATGAGATCTAGATTGTTTAGGGCCACTTTGATCCAAATCGAAAAATCCAGATCATAGATAGCAAGATTTTAACAACATGGAAAATAACCATTAACAACTAATAAAGATGTCTTACCACAGACTTCCAAGTACTATGACACACGTCACTGCAATTAGATGAATAGCCACATTATGGTCAGTGGTGTGAGACACCATGAATATTTGATCTTCTCCCTTCAAGTAGATATTAAGGAACAGTTGTATCCATTTCTAAGGGTGGCAAGTAGTAAACATCAATCACATTGGAAAGGACTACTTGGACAAAATTAAGCAAATATAGCAATAAGCGAGAAGTTCATAGAAGCATAATTTGGTTGACTCTTTATTCTATAAATATTACTTGAGAACATGAAGAGAGTAGTCTTCAATTCATTGGGCATAGAGTTTCAATCCTAAATCTAGCCCCCCACAACTACAGCTAATAGGTTTATTTAATATTAATTGCATTTGCTAGGGAGTCTGCTCATAATCAACAGATTGATTAGAGACCATGTATGTGGATTTCTGTATCATCTTCATTAGTTGGTCCTGAAGGAGACCTAAAGAACAGGAGAGTGCGTGAGATTTTTCTAAACTATTTTTTGTGCAAGGATGAAACATAAGCAACGAATGAAAGGAACCATAGAGAATAGCCTCCATCATCAATAGAACTTAAATGTGTTTCCAGTGAAGGCATCACTCTCATCATGTATTTTTGAGGATGCCAAAGAGATGATAGAAAATTTCAAAGATGGGGGGTAGAAGACCAGTAGCTGCAGATAAGACCTATTCCCTCATTGGTTTCTGAAATCATGCACCTAGATATTTGATTCTTATAGTTAACTGTCAGGAGATATTAGTTAGAAACTGCCCATTAATCACAATTTATAAAAGAATAAGCAACTAAGGCAGCAGTTGTTCAACAACATCTCAGAACCATTACAAACATACCAAAATGCATTCAGGCATGTGGGCTCCAAGAGCAAGCAAATTCAAAGTTAAGACCAGTCACCATCAAGAAGAGCTTAAAAGTTCAGATAATAATTGTAAATATAAAGTTGAAAGCTGATCAGTACTTCCTCCAAAAAGAGATTGTACTCTGCAAGATCAGCGGAATAGTCATAAATTTTAAAACAATTTGGTAAAGCTAAACATGATTTGGCAACTGACAAAAGAAGGGGGAAAAAAGGAGCCGAAGATCCAAGAAAACAAAGCATGGCAGTTCTAAGTCAAATAAATGGACATAATACCAAATTAACTTTCCAGTAAGCCTAAATAATTAATAGAAAAATGACCTCAAAGGTATTGCAATCCAAAATTAAACCTCAAAAGATGAACACGTATTTGAAAAATTGGTTCCTTAGTTCTTGTCAAGAAAGACAGCGAAAGGAACATAAAGACTCAGGCACCTCAAATGCTGCAGGCTTCGAGTGTTTATTGCTGTCTGTGTTCAACCCATGCAAGAGAAAAAGTAAAGGTTTCCCTAATTCTCCATGGTGGTCACGTAGCACTTGTACCATCTCATCAACATAGAACACCAAGTCAACCAGATATCTTTCCTATAGATGACAATACAAAAAAAATGAAGAATAATTCAACATTGTTATAGCTGAGCATACAGTTAAAAATGTGAAACACTGGAATTTTCAAAACAGAATCACCTTGAAGTAGGATAATGGCTTTATGTCACCCAACCAAACAGCATAATCAGCAGGTAACCTTGGGGCAAACAGAAGTGCCTTCCCGGAGGCAATATCCTTTCAAGCAAAGACACTTATATCAACTCAGGCCCCCAACTTACAAAAAATGAAAATTGAGCCACCAAAAAATTGGTTTAGAGAACTTCTAGGCTTAAAATATCATAAACCACAAATAATAAGCATTTATGACGGCATTGTGAGAAAAAAAATAAAAATAGAAATGTGTTGGACCTTGCAAAATGTTCCATTTGTACAGGCTTTGACAAGTAAGAGAAAAGGCCTTGAATTTCGGGATATAAACAAGTTTATGACTCACCATCAGCAGCTTAGTTATCTAGTTCTTAAATAAGTAGACTGAACTGAGCTCCTGTCTTACAAAAAAACTTACTAAACTTGCAGGAAAAAAAATCCATTGCACCCTTGGCAATGAGTATTTCTTTCTCTTGCACAACATTCCTCAAGAATAAGGTTGGAAGTCCTAAGCATCTTACAAGAAATTATATCTAAAATAGTTTAAAATGCCCACATATAATGTACACCATCCTTCAAAGGTCAGTGCGGAACTACTTTGCCAGCAGTATTCATTCTAAACAGTCATATTACATTGCATGGCAAAATAGAGACCTGTTTTTGACCCAGCATTAGCAATCCATTTATGTAAAGAACTTTCAGAGTTCAGTTTAAGGCAGATACAATGATAAAAAATGAAGGAAAGGAAATTCTATTTAAAGAATTTTTTGAGGCATAATACACCTGCAAAATGAGAGATATGATAACCCATAATAAAGCACAAGACAGGAGGAGAAGCTTAATACATTAAACTTACAATAGCTCCATAGAAGCCCGGCTCTCTAACTCCAAATAAGTAAGCAAAGAAACTCTCTTGCCTGTAAATTTATAAGCCAACGACTAGAGAAGATATTTTGCCTTTCGTGGAAGGTACAGGGAAAAATCAAATGAAGAATGCATGAATGAATTGTAGACAGGAAGAACTGCTTCAAGAAAAGATGCCACCATATACCATATAAAATAGTACTGATCTGTATGTGTTTTAGTTGATAATAACTAGTGCTTATTTATGTTAATAGGGTAACAAACAAGTAAAAAAGATTTTGACAATGAAAATATTGATAATGTAACACAAGTATAAACTTGTTTCATAAAATGTACGAGCCAATCAGTAAAGTCAAAAACACACATCACCTCATGTGACACCTGTACTGAAAGTACAGCTAGCATAGAATTGTATATATAACAGGACATGTACAAAGAGGTAATTATTGAAACTTAAAGAAAGAACGATCATTTTTGCAAAAATTAGCATTTTGCCAAACATTATAGATGCCAATTTTGCGAAAGCATTAAAATATCTTAATCATTCTTGATATATTGTAGAAACTAGAAACAAGCACTTCAACGTCAAATCACCTACTAAAGCTTTTGTTTTCTATGAGATAGAAGGGTAATAAATTCCAAAGTTCTATTTAGAGTAGTGTTTGCTTCAACAACAATGCAGATGTTTTGAGCCAGTGGAATGGTTGTCGACATTTGATAAAGAGAACAAACCTCCCCTGAAGCACTGCTTTCATATAGTCAAAATGTGATATTCATCTTGACACTACCACTGGGGAAGCAGAGGGTCTTTAATGCAAACAGAAATCCTCAGAGAATGCTCTCAGTTTGTACTAACTGATGCAAAGTTGCTCTACTTGGTCAACATAGGCCTACTGATTGTACTATATTAAAAGAAATCTGATATAGAAAAAAGATGCTTTAATTAATAAAGCATCTATCATCTATTGGATTAAGAAGATGAACATTCGGAAATGCAATGCACATGTCTCAAACTATACATAACACGTTCCAGTAAACAAGAAACAAAGATATGTTCATAACAAAGCAGCAAGAAAAGCAAAACCTGTTGTGTTGGCAACCACATGTCAAGTACCATGAAAAACACACCAGCAAATTCAAGAAAAATAAACAAAAAAAGAAAAAGCAAAAGAACACGAGGATCCAAACAGGTGGTGTCAAAAATCTAATGGGTATAGCAAAAACTCATCTTCTGCTAAAAGATTTAAATTTCAGTCTCCTCTGCTATCGATTTGGCTTATAGGGTGAGAAAATACTCTCATTTACCTAGGTCTCTAGAAATTCTCGTTATCCATATGAAATCTTGAAAAATAACAGGTCAAAAATAGTAATATGAAATATTATCTGAAAAACCTTACTTCAAATTAAGATTATTTTTCTTTCAAAAATGAAAGAAAAAAAAATTACACAGAAAATAGCATCTAAAGACTATCGTCTCAGACTCCATAACTATCTTGACAAAGTGGCAAACTAAAATAGTATTGGGTATTAGCTGCATAAAAGAAGACGTCAGTACCCACTCCAATCTTGCAGCCAAAAAAGAACCTAAAACAGTTTGATCATAGAACTCACCAGCACTAGACAATACGACAGTATATTGCAGCGATCCATGCATTATGGGTTCTTGTAAAAATCACGTAATGATAACGCATATAAAACAGCGACGAGGCTTCTCAAAAAAGATATTAAAAAAAAAAGATCCAAGATACCATAAGGACGAAAAAGAATGAAGAAATTCACCAATCCATGGAAGCAAGAACTATTCAAAGTCTCCTCTTGTCCACAAGAAACATCAGCAATTAGAATTTAGAATCACCGTCCTACTCTTGACATCTCTAACTTGCCAGAACAATCATTACACGAGGTATACGAGACACCAGACCGCAAGAACTCAAATTCAAGAAATGTTTCAATCAATCAAGGATTTCTAAACCCAAACCCTAAAGACAAACAAGATCGAATCCAAAAGGCACGTAGGATGAAGAAAAGGAAGCTAGAGCAAGAAAGAGCGGCAAAAAACCTAAAGAGCTCCACATGATCCGTGCAGTATCTCGTCTGCTCCTCGCCTCCCTGGACCAAAAAAAATAAAATAAAATAAGGAAAAAAAATAAAAATCCAGATTTCGAATCTATACGAGAAGAGGGAAAGATCAGGTTGGGAGGATAGTGATCACCTGGAGCAAGACGAAGCCGCGGATGGGAAGAGAAGAGGCGGCGAGGTGATTGCGGAGGGCGCGGACGAGCTTCTCTCGGTTGCGGGCGTGGAGCTCCATGGGGACCTCCGCGGGAGCAAGAGAAGAAGGGGCGGAGGAAGCCATGAGAATGGGCTTCGCTTCACTCCGCTTTTCCAAACGCTAGAACAAGGACGGCGACGCCATCGATCATCGATGGATCCATCAAGGGGAGGATGGGCGCGCGCAGTGATATATCAGCGGCGATGATGCGTGCCAGGCACGCCACGTGGTCCGTGGAGGTTTCCAATCCAAAGCCCCGGTTAACCACGTGGCGCACCCGGAGGCGCAGCGAGTTAGCGGACCGTTAGGATTTGGTCTGTGAAGGTCAATTCAGACAGCAGCCGTAACCCGTAGGACCGGTCACATCATGAGATGTTGATTGACGTGGCACATACAAGGACTATCAATTGATAAATTAAGAAGGCGAAGTCCCTTGATCTCCCTCACGTTAAAGCCCAAGAGACAGCACAGTGAGGAAGGTTGGATGAAGAAATGAAGACACAAGGGTCGATGGGGCTAAAGTTGGTCTCACAAGATGTCGCCTGCAAAATCTGTACCAAAAGAAAAGGCAAATCAAATCGTAGAACGTGATCGACTAGAAGGCTCGCCGATAAAGTTCACTTTCTGCTACTATGAAATGATGAAACGATAGCTTTTCACCCCATCATCAGCTAAATTGAGTTCAAAGGTTTTGTCCATACAGACCTAGGATAAGATTTAATTATTATTGTTATAGAATGATAATAGACAATGAAGTTTCTTTCCTTCCAGCAGATAAATATTATCATGAAACGCAGATCTTATTCAAATTGCCCCCTTACAAAACAAGGCTACTTAACAACGACTCGCATGCAAAACAGCCCTCTCGTTACAAACAACAATTTAAATATGGGATCGTATGCAGTAAGATTGTAAGGCATCTTCTTATCACAATAACAGAAGTCATCTTCCTCTGACCATTGGTGCAACTGAATAGACCAGGAGAGCAGGACTGTACAGTGAATTTAGGCCATTTCAAACATCCCCCACTAGATGGCAATAACCTTCTGAGCAAAAGATTAAAAAAAAAATCATAAAATCAATAGAATCCATTCCATCAAACCACCAAGCAGATTTTTAATTTTAATGCAGGGAAAAGTGAAAGGGGGAAACTAAAAGTTTCCTGTACATCCAAGGTGCTAAAATTAAAAGTATCAACATTAGTCTGGAAGACAGAATCGGGATTGCTGCATTCCCTAATATTCCTGTCAGGAAAACAATAATAGAGTTCACTTCTGAACGTCCATATAAGCACAAAATAGTGAAAAATATAAGGCACTAAAATTAAGAGCAGAAGAAAGAAACATTTCTGACGAGCTCTGCAACCCCAGAGTTCTCTAGCAGTGGGTTGGATGGCTAAAGCACCATTTTTAGCCCCCACCATATGCTAACACAGTGGCCTCGTACATAGAGCCCACATTCCAGTCACAGTAATATGAGAGATCCAACAAGCTCGCCTCCAAGACCTAAGGCCAGTTCGGTGACGCTGTTCAAGACAATTTTGGTTGCACCAGAGAGATGTAAGTTGAGAGTACCACAGCTGACCACAATAATATGTTCAATCAGAAACCAAGGTGATGGAGCATTGATACTTCGCTTTCACAACCATGAGCCAAAAAACAATAGTACTAATAAGATGCACCACATAAACAATGAACAATACAAGTGCACAATATCATGGTGGTACAGAATCATAAACCTAATACTGAAAAAAGGAATTACATGCACCACACAAACAATGGACAATACAAGTACCCAATATCATGGTGAAACAGAATCGTAAACCAAATATTGAGCACAGCAACTGTTAAAACGCCTGATATAAAATACAAGAGCACATGAAGTGCAATGCCTGACTACTTATTTTGACATTTCAATGAATTAAACACCCACAAGGATCAAATGTCAAATTTTTGTAGCACAACCTAAATTCAAAGAGGTTATAATCCAAAGATTCAGAAGAGGCCTGTGTTTTAGTAAATAAGAAATATGGTTAGCACAGAACAAATGAAAAATAATAATGACAATTCACAAGCCTCGATATGATGGCCAACAATACAAGCACCCACGCCCTTACATGGCAGGATTAGCCAAAGAACATCCCCTCTGGAAACTCAGATATAGCCCCTCAAATTACCTTTTGCATTAGTTGTATGTGAGATACAATCACATCATCTAACTTAGAAAGCGATGGTGATTAAAGATGCTAATCTTCCTCCTAAAAGTATCTGAACAAAGCTTCCTCATGGATTCCGACAGCCTCTTCTGGCCCCAATTCTGAAACACGTGTAAGAACCAATGGAACACCCTCCCACACCTTCTTGCCCGTTGCATGTGAAAGCTCAACTGCCTTCACAAGAAGGAAACCAAATTTTTTAAAAAAAAATTGCCAAGCAAGATCATCCCTTCTTGGGCCATCTTTATGCATAATACATATACAAACTGTTTGCAGCAGCACAGGCAATTGAGTTTTCAGTTGGGTGCCATGCTAAATGGAGCAATTTGGTTGTGAAATCGTATGAGTTTCCATTGGCATCAACTCCTGTGGTTTCTCCTGTGGCAGATCAATGCACCCATCAATAACAAATATAGCAGAATGATGAAATGCTTCTAAGATTTAATATAGAAAAGTAATCAAGATGGCTCGGAAATAGAAAAAATAGCTGATATGGTTGTGCCCAAAACCTAACCTCTCCTGACAACACGTGTCAAACTGCCCAGAGATCTTGCAGGCCTTGCAGGGTTTTGAACATGTCGCCTACATGATTTTGACGCCAACCAATAAAGATAAGATCAGCCTATGATTATTGTAAACCCTCAAGACAACAATTTTCTTTTGATGCAAAGTGCTATCTTAAATGTAAAAGTGAGTTGTTTATTATTCATAAAATACAGCAAAGTTAGCAGTATATTAGTCATAATGTATGAGTTTCAAATATCACCAGAAACAGCATATTACTCATAATGTAAGAGTTTCAAATGCAACCAGAACACAGCATACTTAGCCAGTGACTAATTAATTAAAAAAAAAGTAAATAATTCTTAGAAATTCTACCAAAAGAAATGTAAACAATTTCCTTTCTAGCATCACTTCCCCAAATTTGTTACTCATGTTGGTAACTACAATAATGTACCAGAATAGAACAGTTATTTGATGGCTAAAAAAAACTCCACTAAAATGTCTGTAAATATCGTATACCAAAGATGCGCACACTCCACCAATAGCATCCCTTTAACTCAACACTCATACCAACACTCTATAAATCATACATCAAAAGGCCAAACGCCATAATAATGGAGTAGTGATGCTATACCCATATTGGCTGATAGCACACTGAGATTTTGGCAATATAGTGGCAGTAAATAAATGGTTGAACGAACATTGATTTCAGCCAATATGAATTATGTAATGAGGTTTTGCCTCGGTTGACTATGCATGCCAATATATTATGCTAGAATTACAGACAAGGACAGTTGACAAGAGGATATGGAGCAGAATGCCTGATTTAAAATGCACATTCTCATCCATAATTTTTGGCATTGTTGTATTCTACAAGCCTCACTTAAATCAAGGAAAAAAGTATTTGGCGTTTATCTAGAAACTTAGGTAAGACATCGGTCTCTCTTAATATGAGCTGTTCAGCAAGACAGTTAAAAATTCAATACATTAGAACCTTAGCATTATCTTTTTTACTTCCTTGGATTAGTTGAAAATTATCATCACCAGCATTGCCATACCTCATTGGATTTTTACTGGCTTCCAAGGTTGTTGCCTCAGTGCTTCCAGGAACACAGCCAAATACACGAAATAGATTACTGCAGTTGCATAAACAGTTATAGCATTGTTGGTACAGTGGTTAAAACATGCAAACTAAAGTTTTGTTGCTATCAATAATAAGGTAAACAGTAGAAAAGCTGGAAAGCATACTTATATGAACCAGTTGCTACCCGCAGTCCATCTCCACTCAAACAGCACTCAAATTTGTCAAAAATTGAATCATTCTCATATAAATCACACAGCTGCAACAACTTAGAACTATCATGATCAATCTTTGTCCAGAGCATATTATCAAAGAACCAATGTGACATTAAGACAGATCAAAATATCTAAATGAGACACAATTCACCTTTGGTCTTAAATATTCATGGATCTGGAAAGTTGCGACAGGACCTGCATCCATGTTTATATCCCATAGCTGATAACCACACGAAAAACACATGAGAAGTAGGAAATGCAAGAAACAACAAAAATGGACTACAATATTCCCAAGTATATGAAGAAACGATGTCCGTGTATCTAATAGATTCCTACATTTCATGCTAGACATAATAAAGCTACACTATGTTCATATAGAGCTGGAAATGGGCCAAGCCAGCCCGAGGCCCATCAGGCCGGACTAGCTCTATGCTGAGCTTTGACCCTAGCCCAAAAAGGTTCACATCAAGTTTGGTCAGGTTGCAGAACATGAAAAAAAATCATACTGGCCCAAGCCAGACTAAAGCTCGACTTGGAGCCTGGTCTAGCCCAAACCCATCTAACCTAACCCAAATTACCCCTCTCGCTCTCTCGCTCTCTCGCTCTGCTTCTTTTTTTTGTCCTTCCACCTCCCACTTCTTTCCATCTCCCCCCCCCCCCCCCAACCTCTCTCTCTCTTCCCATTCCTCTTCTCTCCACCCCCCTTCTTCATTCCCACATCAACCTCTACCCTCAAACCCTAACCCCAGCCTCATCCCCCCAGCCTCTGCCTCCCCCTCCCCTCCCTCAGTTTCCACCACTACCATGGCTGCCTGCACTGGCAACATCGATGCTCTGACCTCCCCTCCACCTCCCTCCCCTCCCTCTGTCTGCTTCTGCTGCACCCATGATGTCCATACCATTGACACTGCTTCACCCTCTCCTCCCCTTCCTCTGCTTATGCCCCTACAGTGACACCTGCACCCTAATACTGATGCTACTCTGACCTCCACTCCCCTTCCTCCCCTCCCTCTGCTTCTGCCACTTCCATGGACACTTGCCCCGCTGACGTTGACATCAGCCTGACCTCCCCTCCTCCCTCCTCCCTCCCCTCTCTCCTTTACTACCGCCACTCCCACAGCCTCCTCACCTGCACAGCCACCATCAATGCCAACCCAACCTCGCCTTCCTCTATTCTCGCCACTCCAACAGCCTTCTTGCTCGCATTGCCGTTGCCAAGTACTAAGCCTTCTGTAACTTAATAGACAAACCCAGAGCCCCAAATCAGTTAGCCCCCTTTTCTGCATCAGAGCAGTCCAGTGTCCTTTTACTACAAAATTTGAAGGGGATTTTAATTGATTGGGTATAAGAGCAGTCCAGTGTCCCTTTACTACAAAATTTGAAGGGGATTTTAATTTCCTCCTACTTCATACACTTCTGTTGGATGCATCGCATGATACATATCAAAGTCTCAATCAATCATCAAGAAGTATGAGCACGGAGAGCTAGGTTGGTGATGACATGTTAACTTGATACTTCTGTTTTTATAACCGTAATTCTCAGAGATACATTTTTACCAAAATTGGGTAGAGGAATACAAGAAAAGAAATAAATTGTACAAGGATAAAAATGATTAACCTTAAGAGTCATATAATCACGACTAAGGATGTGCCTTCCATCCTTTGCAAATTTGATATCTGAAATTGAGGCAATAATCTCAGTAAAAAAGGACTTTGGACCAGGTGCTTCATGTTCCTCAAACCTGTATGGAAGGACATGTCACTAGCTAATGCAACAAAAGATTTGCAAATTAAAAATTTAAATAAAATACTTCCATGGAAAGAAATTGATTATTATTCACATCATGCTCAAAGACATGAAGTATAAGATCATCTAGTAACATGAAAAACATAATACATAAGTACAAAAGAAATTACTTACAACTTAAAATTGTTATCACATAATGCTGACTGTCGCAAATCAATAAGCCGGATTGAACCCTTTGAACTACTATATGCTAGCATGTTACAATGTGTTGGATGGAACTCAGCAGATGTTATCACCTCTGGAAATGTAAATATTACAAGTTCAAACATTTATAACACTTAAAAAGCAAAAGATAACATAGAGAATGTAAAAGCCAACCATCCAACAAAAAACACTGCCACTCAAACATCATATAAATAAGGACAAGAGCCTAATTACAAGAAAAGAATTTCCATATGATGTAAATATATTAATAACAAGCAGACTAACTGTTCAAGAGTTATATAAGAAGAATATATATTAAAGTGATAATTCTAAAAATGTGAAGAAAAATGGATTGGAAAACCAGTAAACATATTAAACATAAATAACATCTGCCATCCAGCATCAAACCATATTTGAGGACATCCACAAAAGTCTTACCTTCAAGGAACGATACTCAAAACCCTTCATATCACTGTTTGTATTTATCTCAAGTAATCAATTTTTGCCTTCTGAATGAATTGCACAAAGTGAAGTGGGAGTTAACCAGGTTGCCCTCATTTTTCTAGTACACACCCATCTTCTGATTTAAAAGAAAAACTTGTCTGAACAGAAACCTCATATGATGAAGCAGAACAAACGTTCATGTATCTTATTAGCAAAATTATAATGAGGTTCATAATTTTTACTCATATATAGCATATTTACATGGTTTGTCCTAAGTCTTCCTTGGATATATGAAAGGGTATCCACTGTTATATCCCACTCGCATAAAGCATTTCTGCTTGGATAGGAATTCCTCAAAAAACAAAAAATTGTTCGGAACACTATCTTGCCGAAAGAGACAAGTGTCAAATAAAGCTTGAAACCCTATATATAAAAAACTGAGTTTCAAGCCACGATTTCAAGCAATGAGTTACAATTATTTGGAAAGCAGAAATGGCAAGACCATACAAATGAGTGTTCTTTTATGTCCGCTTGATCAGGAGTGCTCAATGTTTACCTCGGACAAGCAAGGGGCGTGTGTGTGTGTGTGTGTGTGTGTTGGGGGGGGGGGGGGGGGGGGGGTGGGTATTGGTGGTGTCGCATGCAAAGGCAAATTCAACAGATCCACATTTTAATAAAAAGTAAACGGCTGCTGTAAATATCTGGTTCCATGGAAAATCTGCAGGCAGGGGTTGAAGCTTGCATGCAGAAATCAAGTGGAGCAACTAACTCTAGGGCATTGATCACACTCTGAATCACAGTGTTTCTCTTGAACTTTAACTAATATTTCATTACATATAGGTGTTCTATGGTAAGCTAGATTAAATCCCATAACCTGAGAACTTGTATGGACACAGGTTTGTTTAAGGACAGCTTGCTTGAAAAAAGCACTTTCTGTTAGGAACCCTTAATTTTGACCTAAAAATACAGCTATTTAAGGCCAAAATTTCAGGTTGATAAATACCAGCTGGAAAGATGGCCTTCATATAGAGAGACTCAGCCAATTTGTTGCAGTTCATTACATAAAAGTTTGACAAAGTCAACCAACTGTAAATGGAACATCAAACTAGTTTTCTGCTGTAAAGATATAATTAACTCAATCAACAAAACCTTTGAGATTCAAAAACTAGATGGGCTTTGAGAAAACAAAAATTGGCCTTATACACTAAACTAAGACGATACATATAATAGCACCATATTGCTTAACTTCGTGCTTTAGTAGGAAAAATTCTGTCTACGCTTCAAAAATGTTTGAATGCTCAAGTAAAATATACAACTGCCTATGTTAGATCCTTAGCGTAGAAAGATGCTATACCAGTGAGGTCCTCCATATTTGCAGGCTTCACATCGACAATGTTAAAACTTTGGTTGCTAATTTCCAAATTCCAAAGATTTATTCGCAGATCATCTGCCGATATAAATGTCTCACCATCACTGGTAAAAAGGGTAAAAGGAAAAAGAACATCAGTTGTTTGTTGCTTAACAGAACACAGGCAAGAACATAACAACCAGACCAGAACAGATAATGTATAAACATAAGATGAAGAACAGACTTGTGTTCCTGCCCTCCAAATACCCCAAAAGGATAGCTAATAACACTCAGCATACTGAAAATACACATTACAACCAAATACAAGCAATATATAATACAAGCACTGCATTGAAGAACATAAAGAACATTATCAAACAATAAACCGGGCAAATTTAATATAAATAGGGTCAAGGCATGTGCAATGCACATGATAAGCATTATGTTCAGCTGTGACTCTCCAATGTGATGGTGAAAAGTAGTATGGATGGCCATGATCCCCCAACATAATAGAAAGCTTTTTATTTTTATGTAATTTGATGAGGGTGGGACCGTTGCTCCATTGTAACCTAGGTGTCGTGGGTTCAAAGCAAAAAAATAGCCTCTCTGCATGTAGGGGTAAGGCTATGTACATCTGACCTCCCCAGATCCTACAGTGGCAGGAGCCTCATGCACTGAGGCGCCCACCTAATTTGATAATTGTACTCTTAATTTTAAGAGGTGCAGTTCCCTTGTTTCTCATCCTCAAAGCACAACAAAACAAAGTGGGGTTTATTTATTTCATCCAGGAGCCATTATAGCAGAAAGAGATGTGGAGATGAATGGCCAGAGCCTTGCGCATGAAATTATGGATTTTTGAGTTTAATCTTAGAATATAAAATCATCAACTTAGAACCCGACTGCTACAAAGTCGGGTAAGGAGGATCAAGAAACTATGGACAAGAAAATGAATGTAAATCATTATATACACACTTATATGCAATTGAAGTTCAATAAGAAATTCTATAATATTACACAAGTTGATTTATCTATATTCCACATGATCATCTTAAAACTATAATTATTTTGATTCAACAGGCTCATAACTAGAAAACTATCAACTTCTATCTGTTCTAAGAACATGAAGTAGCTCCCTGTAGCGAGATCAGGTGTAGAAGACTAGAAGTCGAATATAAAACACTCTTCAAGCTTGAAAATTCCTGTAGTCATAGAATTTTAGAAGGAAACTGTACTGAGGGATAAGAGGTGTTCATCAACCAAGGGGTAAAAATTGTGACACCACAAGCATTGTCTAGAATCCATATGTTCCTTGAGGGCATCTAACATATAAGAGCAGTTTGTCATATCAATCATTACAAGGTGAGAGTAAACAATTGGTTAGCTATTTTGTCAAATTAGACCATCAAGTGTGGTATGTCCTCATATTAGACCATCAATAGGTCACCATCTTCAATAAAGACCTTGAGCATACACCATGAATAATCTGTGGCAAGTTAAGCATAACAGCATCAACCCAACGGTGGATTTACTTATTTTGTTATAATTTTCCATATTGTGAAATCCATCACCACTCACGTAGTACAGTTACTCACATGTTTCTCTCTCCCCTGCGCCCTTTAGCTTTATTAGAGCAATCCCTGGTTTTGCAATGCACTGTCAAACGCCACAGACATAGTGTGCTGCCATGGTCTAAAAAAACTAATTTTTTTGAATAATTAAATCCAAATTGAGTGGCAGAACAATGTAATAGCCGTCAGTACCTAAGCAAACTGAAAGCCACCCAAGTCTGCATCAAAAACTCGTAAATGTAAGAAAAGGATAACTAATAACACCAAAATCTGCAACATATAGTTATCCAGGACACAGAAAGGGCCATCATAAGTGTAAGAAAAGGATTCAACCGGTCCCAGCAAATAGAGAACAAAGCAGCAAAATACTGTAACCAGAAAACCAAGCAAACATTAAACAAGTTGAGCAATGTAAACTGTGAAGAACTCTGATAGATTAACTGGATAAGATATGAACACACCTGTTATTTGAAATAGAGTTAATGTGATAATCGTGAGCATGAGCATATATCCTTCGACATCGAGCAACAGGGCTTGTCTCTTGGCACATCACCTGTATAGATAAATGCATGCACCAAATGTTAGTTATTTAAATCAAAACTAATAGTTTTAATAGTTTAAATCAAATTATCAAAATAGGAATGAATCCAGGTGCATTAGATGATGGAAAACTGCTGTGAACTATATATGCTAGAGACATGCTGATTCATATATAGTTTTGATATATGAACATGTGTATTCTCATGTAATTTTTGTGGACTCAGGAGTGGGCCATGTATCATGTGCGTGGGTGAAGGCACATCAAATAGATAGGGATGAGTACAACTACCACTGGCAAATGTAGTGATGGAAACCCTCCAGGAGGGAATGAGAAGTCACTGCTCGGATAGTTGTGGGGCCTTTCAGAACATCCACCATTTGGAAGATATGCTCTGGGACTAGTTGCACTTGAGCTAGCAACGCTACCATTTCCTACAACTTGTGAATCATCCATATTCATCTCGGAGATTCTTTTCACCTTCTTTTCCTGGACCTATAAGGATTTAAACATAAGCAACAAAAATATCAGAGCACTTAGAAAAATGCCAGCATAAATGGTACTAGATGAAAAATGTCAAAGATGAATGACAGAATAAAAAACTAACAACTCCAAAAAAAAAAGAGCACTAAATAGCAATGATAGGATGGCAGGAAAAGCATGTCAAAGCAACTTCTATAAATCAATTTGCTTCTCAGATCAAATCTATTTTGTCTTCCCATGCCTATATAAGGACAGCAATTTGTATAATTGTAAGTACCATAGTCAGAGGATGACATATGACTGCCAGTGAAATGGATAATCCATTAAAACAGAGAGAGACTCAAAGGCATGATGAAGTAAACTTCTTTCATTCACAATATGACCATGAAATATTATACAACTATAACATGTGGCATTTAATTTTCTTTCTGCAGTTAGTTTTGATATTATTTGCTCATTATTTTCATTAAATAACTGTGATTTCTTTGACAAAATAACCATACAACAAGATAAATCTGAGCTATATATAAATTCAGATATCCTAAATACATAAAAGACAGCTAATTTGTAATCAACCATTTCCCTATTTCCCAAATGTTGAACATTTAGAAACATGAAAAACCCGATAAGTAATGGAAAATATCAGACCTGTACCAACCTGTACCAACCAAGACTTAAACCCTTGCTTACAACAAAGTTTGAGACATTATTCTTAAAATTCATTTATAGAATGCATGAACCATCACCAGACTTGTATCTGACCAAATTCAAGAAAATAGCTCATCCTCCAAAGAAGCCGCAATGAGTACATTATTACAGTCATTATGTCCATAAGAAACGAAGGAAAGAAAGAAATACACAGAGTTACAGCCAAAGTCCCACCATGCTGTAAGGTAACCAACAGACAAAATTACATTCAAGGATTGGCAAGGAAATGAAACGATGCAAATAAATATAGTTTTCACTTTTCAATAAATTATATTGCTTTCACATAAACAAGAATGGAAGGAGTACATAAAGAGATTTGGTGAGAGAGTAAAACCAAGATACAGCAGAAGGACTGACATGGGAAAAAACAGGTGACAATCAGATTTTGTTGTAAGGAGAAACCAGAGTATGTTTTCACTATATAAAACTGTTTTACAGGCCCCAATTCCTCATTAGATAAGTTTAATGTCAAAAGCATTGGCACGGTCCATGCTTGAAGAAAGAACATCAAGCTTACCTTCCACAATTTGATAGTCTTGTCATTAGTAGAAAGAAGAAAAAGAGCACCACTGGCTGTTTGGCACCATCTGATCTTGTTGATCTTCTCCTCTATTTCCAAGCTTTTAAGATAGTCAAACTGAAGCATTAAGATGAAGGTAGTCCACATGAGAGAATTGATCAACATAAACAGGATCACAATTTCATCAGTAATTATCCAGAAGAAACCACCTCTGGTTCATGGCTCTGAAACTCGGTTTTGTACCGGAACTCAGGATGCCTGCTAATTGGATAATCTTGCCTCTCTAAATCCCCTTGAGATCCACGCTACATATTACATAACAGCATAATGTGAAAATTTGAAAGAAAAGGCACGACAACACATATAAACAATAGCAAAAGAAAAGGGTGTTTAACATACATCCCTAACATCTGCCCTTTCAAATAGAACCACACGTCCTCCTCGATCTCCAGTAGCCAGATGGTCTCCAGATTTATCAAATTCTATTGCTGAGATAATGTCAACTGCAACAAAGGAACATAGACCATCAAGAGAATGAACAAGGAAGGAAAAAGGCTTGCCAGAAGCCATAAACTACCACTCGTAGAAACTGTGAAATGAACAAAGAAACATTGTTAACTCGGATATCAAGTCAAATGGCGACACAATTGACAAGTTCATACTAATCAGAGACATATGATCATCCGAGTAAGAATTTTTTTTAAAAAAAAGAAAGTCAGCATGCAATATATATTTTATAAGTTAAGTACTTCCAAACAAAATGCCACCAACCAAGTAGCCTGGTTCAAATTATGAGTCTCCTTATCAAAAGAAAGTACAATCCATTATTTGAGAAAGTTACAGCACCACCTTTCACTCCGATATCTCACCTCTGAGGTTAAGCCAAAGTCCTGGCAGGGTACCCTTGGACAAAAGAGAGGCATATAATCAACCTTGATGGACAGTTGAGGAATGGAAAGACCTATGTTCCTGATTTTTTAAAAAGAAGAAAAGAAGAAGAAGATCGTGCAAATGGAAGCTCTCCAAGCTTCTGCTAGATTAGGCATAAGCCTAGATGAAAAGGGGAGAGTGCAAGTGATATAGAGAATTGCATTCATATTTAATCAAATATAACGCAACATAAAATGCATCCAAGCAAGCCCTTGCGAGAGAGAAAAAAAAGGCTATAACAATGCATGTTCCCAAGGTACCTGTTAAATTACATGTTTCTTGAAGAAATAGTTCACATGATGACAATAGGATGCATTTACAGTCCAGTTATATCAACTAACAAATATCTTTAATTGCACTTGGCAGAGTGGACAGGACCATGAAGGCTACAAAATTGCCAAATCTATGGAAGGAGGAGAAAATACTAGGATATCAAATCATAAAAACAAAGGTACACAAGATATCAGTCAAACTTATCGACATGCTATGAACCTGTTGAGAGATTAGTCAAATGAAGAATAAGTGAAGAGTAACATTATGAAGCCAAATCATTAGAATGACTATGCAACATTTTATCCCATTTTTACTAAGAATTCATTTACAAGATGTTTTTCCAACATCAAAACTTGTCGGATGCTAGCACTCTACAATAGGTTGAGGAAGTCCAATTTAGTAACTTATTGAAAACAAGGAATACGAACTTCAATTGCGATGTCGTAAAATTTAATCATGAGGAATACGAACTTCAATTTGTGATATTTGACATTTAATCATAGTGTCTTGAAATATTACAAGAGGCATAACATGTGTTTGGAAATTACATTGAGAGTCTCCACTCACAGGATGATATTGGTTACAAGCTGGAGATATAAGCCCTTCAAGCATATAAACACATAACAAGTTGTCACAGCATTTTACTACAATACGATGCTGGAAATAAAAACCTAAGATGTGAAAAATACTTGGTAGTTGAGGAGGATGTGATTTTTCTTCTCTGTAGAGTGAATAATATACTTATCTGCTCCAGTTAACCGATAAAACTACAGCAGGGAGTGCTCATTATAACTGAATAGAGAATGGTGGAATAAGAAGAATTAAATACAATTGCCTTGACATGAAACTGATACATGTTTACCAGAAATCAAGCAAAAGGCATAAATTTTTAGTTGCGAGTGTGAACAATACTCAAACAAGAGAACTGACGAGTACTACCAATCTAATATCCAGAGACTGGGTCCAATCTGAGCCAAACTTGATGATTTGACTACAGAGAAGCAAACACAATTAGCATGAATGCAGAATCCTGGACCCGAAAGCGAAAAGGAATTCATAGTGGAGAAAGTCAATGATAGATATGGGTCAATCAAGAAATCTTTTTACAGCCAGCCCAGTGTGAGAATCCATATAAGGTGGTAAGATGTCAGCTAAAGTTCTGGTTAAAGGCAACGGGATGACGATGAAAAGGTTTGCTTACAGATGGTTTCTAGACGATACAGCAGGAACGCATCAGCCAATATCAACTCGAAAACATTAATCCACAGCACCATGTATATTTATCAGAAGATCTAACATCAAAGTAGAAAAAACAAGAACTGATGTTAGGAAAAAAAAAAACAATGACTGTTGTACTAGAACCAACAGATTCCCACCAAATCATTCTAAAGATTTTCCAGAAAACCCTAATCTCCAGTCCCAACCATCAAGAACCACAAAGCCTCCTAAATCCAGTGGATCTTGAATTGATTGAGAGCATAAAGATCGTACCTTCTTGGACCTCCTCTCCGGCCGTCCGTTCACCGAAGACCTGCGAGAATTTCCACTCCAAGGGCGGCGGCAGGGACGCCGCCGGGCGCCCGGCGTCCTCTGCTCCATTCCAGTTCATCTTCCGACTAGAATTCCAGCAAGATCGACACAGGAGCCCACCGGCATCAACGATCCGACGGAGATCGCGGGGAGATCAACGGTCGGAGCCGCTCCTTGATGGATTCGCAGACACGCCGCTTCCGTATTCCACCATGGGATGAGGGTTTCGTCAAATGACGGCGGTGACGACAGGAACTGAGATGAATAAAAGGTCTCCCTCTGTGAACTCACTCGCACACACTCTCTCTCTCTTCCCTTCTTTCGCCCTAGCGACAGCGTCTCCCTTCTTTTTCCCCTCTCTCACTCTCTCTCTCTCTTTTCAATTAATAATCAGTGAAGCCTCTCTCTCTCTCTCACTCTCTCGCGAGAACGTAAGGTGGATTCCCAGTGGACCAAATTACCCTCCTCGTTCACAGTGGGCTCTCAAGTGCCGGTCAAAGATGTTCCTCCCACCGTGCTTGTGCCCATGTTCTCAATTTCTCAACATAAACTTTAACGATAGAGTTGGCCAAAAAAAAAAAAAGAGCTGTGGAGGTATGAAATTTGTTACTAAAGAGCATGATGTGACAAGTGGCGATCGGAGGTCGACAAATCTTCGACATATTTATCATTTATGTCGAGCTCAGAGCTACATGAAAAGGTATTATCTATACGAGACTGGTGTTGGATGCGGATCGCATCCTGCTCCTCAAGAGAGACTCGATAACGGTGATCGAGTGAGTTCGAGGTTGGAATGCGCTGCTGGAGGAAGCCGCTGCACCACGATATCTGTAGACTACTGAGAAAGTGTAATTCCTATGAGGCCACATATGTCTACAGATGTTGCAGACTGGGTTGACTCCTTTGTAGCTCACCACTCCGAAGGTTTTATCTGGGCAAACCACGTATTATTGCCTGAGCTTTTGTGTGGTCTTGTATTTTTTTATTTTGTTGACCATATTCACATACATTGGATGTGAGCTGTCATTATACCAAATAACATATATATATTGATAGGAGGCAAAATGGATTGTCCTTCTCTAACATGGAACCACCCAATTCCTGTTGAGCAAACAATAAGGCTAAACAACCGATGAGCATGTATCTACAATGACGCCCCTCGAGCCGGGCTCGAAGCGCCCTGTAGGATCGACCAAGAGTCGAAGAGGCCCCATCGACCGCAAGTATCTACAATAATGCCCCTCGAGCCGGACTCGGAGCACCATGCAAGATCGACCAAAAGCCGAAGAGGCCCCGTCGACCGCAGGTATCTACAATGACGCCCCAGCCCGAGCTTGGAGCACCCTACCGAGCTGACCTTAGAGCCGAGGAGGTGTGACCGACCTCGTTAAACATACTAATCGACCGCAGGTAACAGCGCCCTAATCTGAGTGGGGGCATCCTGCAGAGTCAACTAAGAACCAAGGAGACTGGGCCGACCTCAAAGTTCGCCAAGCCGACCTCACCAAACATATGTCGTGGCCTCCAAATCGCTCGACCTTAGTGCTCATTAAGCTGACATCGCTAAGTAAACGTTGCGGCCTCTAAGCGAGCCCGACCTCGCCCACTGCCGCATCCATGTGCGCACCCACGCGCGCCCCTCCGCCCGCACACATAGCCGTATATTACAACCTCACCGCGCCATGCTTTACTTGCTGGCCACTCCACGACATGTTGAACAAGGGCCATGTCCTGCCACCTCTGTCAACGCCATGTCGTTCATAAGAACGGCCTACACCGTGTGCCTCAAGCAAGCCTGGCCTGCATGCCACCTAGCCAAACTCCATCTCCTCTCACGATAAGGATCAGTCATACCTCCGCCACCTGAGCACCTCTATAGGGACTATAAATAGCCCACATCAGGTAACGTCTGAAGACTTTTGGACCAACTAAGATCTACTCTAACTTAATCATCGGAGGGCCCTCACCGAAATCCACCGGTGAGGCTTCATGCAGGTACACTGGCGCACACGAGTTGACGCCTTTTTTCGTCCCGACCGTCGGCTCCTCCGTGCGTGGTCACCTTCAAGCCAGATTTTAACCACGTGTGAGCGCGCGCGCGCCCACACACACACATATATACATACATACATACATACATACATACATATATATATATATATATATATATATATCCGATAGAACTCGGGGGAATGCTTTTGTTTTTAACTTCATTAGAAATATAAATAGAGAAGGTCATTGATGGGGACATTAGCTAGGTCCCCATTTTATTTGCATATTTGCTTATTGTTATTTCTGGGTTTATTCGTGTTTTAGGATTTATTTGGGGTTTATTTTATTCTGGGCTTATTTGCATTTTAGGGCTTATTTGTGGGGAATTATTTTATGTAAGGGGTTTATTTTAATTGTTCTTATGGGGCCCTATTTAAAGGAAACTTTATGCTGATTAGGGTTTTAATGAAGAATTAAATATTTTCTCTCCACCTATTCTCCTCCTCTCTTCTTCTCTCCTCCTCTTCTCCTCCTCCTCCTCTTTCTCTTCTCCCTCTTCTTCTGTTCTGATTTACAATCCCGCTGAAGTTCTTCCTCCAGATTTGGTCCGGCATCAACTTGGTATCAGAGCAAGAGGCTTTGCCCCTGCTGCCAAAGCCACGGTCCCGTGTTTCCTCTTTTCCTTTCTCTCTCGGTTTTCACCAGCCCCCCTTCCCCTCTGTCGGTTTTCACCGAAGAAAAAAAAAAACAAAAAGAGAACAACCCCTCGATTTCAAAACAGAAGAAGGAAAAGAAGAAACCTTCGGTGGTCTCCCCACCACCCGTCACCACACCCACGCCCACCCTCGCCGGCTGCTTCCTCTCCGCCACACCCTACCGCCAACATCGCCGCCGTGACTTTAGTTCATCGCTGGAGATCGTCGCAATCCCACGAAAGCGCCGCTGTGCCCGAGCTCTTTGTGTTGGTCACCGGCTAGCCGTGTCCGACCCTCGGAGGAGGTCACTGCCCCGTGGGTATCCGTAGCCGGCCGCCGCCCGTCGCTGCGAACCCCAGAGTCGCCACTGCGATCTCCCTCCCGCCTCGCAGCCACCGCCACAAAATCCGGCGCATCCCCAACGAATCCGTCGGAGGTTGAAGACGGCCAGCTAAACGGGTAAGTCTCAGACCCGTTAGCCCGCCACACTAGCTCGGATCCGTTCCGGAAAAAAAAAAAAAAGCAGCGCACGTGAGTTGCACATGCGGATGAACGGGTATCGGAGCGGGTTGCACCAGAAAATCCGGACCCGATAACCCGAACCTGTAATTCAAAAAAAAAGAAAAAAAAAGAGTAGCACGTGCCTTGCACGCGACAAAAAAAAAAAAAGGGAAAATCCTTACCTCTGTCCGTCGTCTCGATCGGCCGCCGCTTCTTCTTCCGCCGTTGCCAAGCCGCATCACTGTGTCCGCCGTCGCTTCTCCGCCACCGCCTACGCCGCCGCCACTTCGCCGTCGCCACCGCCCGCTTAGCATGGCCCCACCGTCGCCGCAGCGCCGCCAAGCCGTGCGCCTCTTTCCCCGCGGCCGATCGCAGCATCGCCGCTGACCGTGAAGCGTCGCTCCACCCTAGCCGTCGCCCCTCCGGCCTCGCCACCCCCGCCGCCGTCGAGATCCGTCGCCAACCCACCTCCCATACTGCACCGCCCTCGCCGCCTCGCCGTTTCCGCCTCCGCTCGCACACAACGCCGCCCCACCTCAACGCGCCACCGTCGTCACCGCAGCTCTGCCGCCACCCGCCTGCCGCTTCGTCTGCGCCGCCGCCGGCCGTCCCCATTCCGAACCCCTGTCACCTTCCGCCGCCCCCCCCCCCCCCTCCCCCCCCCCCCCCTTTTTTCCCCTTATTCCTTTTCGTCTTCGGCCACTGCAGCTCAACCGAGCAACCCTCCATCGACCCCAGACAGGCCCCTTTTGGGCCCAAGTTTCGGGCCACCCCACCTCACGGGCCCAAGCCAACAAGCCCTCATTACAGAGGCCTGATCCGATCTCACTAAATTCCAACAGGTCCACTCCCCGCCATTTTACAAGCCTAGCAGACTCACCAAGGTGCTGTGATCAGAACTAAATTGAAGCCAATTGAAGGGTCCATCAGCTGCAGCCGCGCACCAATCGTCATCCCAGCCCACGAGCACACAATTTTGGTCGACTACTTCACGACAGGTGATAGGTTTTCACTTTTCTTGGGCTTGTTCATTTAATTATGTTCTAGTTCTCTTGCATGATAGCCACATTTTGAAAACTTATATTGCTGTTATAATTCAGAACATTGAACCTTTCACTTCCGAACCCGTCCTCTTACCCTTTAAATCTTGACATTAAATTAGCACACCCTAGTAACAGGACGTTTCTCAACATTATTCGATCAGATTGATTTAGGATCAGAACAACTGTACTACTTGATTGCAATCTAATTTCTTAAATTGAATAATCTTAATCCTTAATTCTGAATAACCGAAGTAAAAATCAGCAACATTTAAATTTTAAGTTATTATTGTGGAGACTTGCTGATTTCTGAAATCATAGTAGATTGCATTAGTAGGTTGTCCTGCATCAAATTTGGTCCTACATCATAGTTATTAGGGTTTCATTAGTGACACTGCATTTCACATCATCACCTAGTGTCATCATTGCATGTCAACCTGTAGTGACATGGAGTACTATTTCAGTCAACCTAAAACCCCTGTAACTACCATGAATTCCGACATTTTGAGGTATATTAAGGAACAGATCGTTGCCATACGGACTGGATACAAAGAATTCACACAAGAGATCCGTGAGCTCAGGCAAAATTCTAGGACCCCTACACCGCCAACCCCTGTTGCAGCCCAACCTAAAATCGGTTTGGTTGCACCACCTGTAACCCTTCCCCATTCTCTTGGGCACCAAACCCAATGCTCAATGTGTCAACAATTCGACCACATAGCATCTCAATGTCCTATTAGGACCTACCTGATTACTAAACCCAAGAGGTCGAATATGTTGAAGAAGTCTATGAACCAAATATAGAAGACTATGAAGAAGACTTTGAAGACGAACCTATAGAATTAGATTTTGTCCAAAATGATTCCCAAAGGAAGACTATTGATCTAAATACAACCAAGTCATTTCACATCACTACTGTGGAAGAGGTAGTGACAGATATTGAGAGCCAGTCACCTAAATTGGTACTTGTAGCTAAAGATACCCATGTGGAGTCCAATCTTGAACATTCCCCTATAGTAGTTTCCCTTCTAGAGGAGTTTAATGATGTAGTCCCTGATGATCTTCCGGATGCACTTTCTCCGATGCGTGATATCCAACACGCAATTGATCTAGTTTCCGGAGTATTTTTGCCCAACCTTCAACATTATAGGCTCAACCCAAATGCATATGCTAGGACCTAGAGTTTAATATTACCGACAGTTGAGTTTGCATATAATAGTTCGGTTCATAAGTCCATAGGCATAAATCCGTTTGAGGTGGTGCATGATTACAAACCTAGGCAACCCATAGACCTATTTTTCATGTCTCATCAGTATAGAGTCTTTGAGTCTGCACAATCAATTGCATCACATCCACATTCATCGCATCAAGAAATCAGCAATTGCAGTCACTTTAATAACTTAAAATATAAATTCCTTGCTGATTTAACCAGACGTTATAATGAGTTAAGTGAAAGAGATTACGTCATGATAAGAATTAGGTTTGAACGACTTTCTTCGGAAACGTTTAAGAAATTGCAAACTTGTAGTGCAGAACCATTCAAAGTCCTAAAGAAAATCAGTTCGAATGCGTATGTTGTAGATCTTCCTGAAGACTATGGGATTAGTGTGACATTTAATATTGAAGATTTAGTCCCATACAAGAAATCAACATTCATTCCTTCTGACCCTTTTGTTGATACATCCACTGTTGTTGATCACCCTGCTCTAGCACCTGCTAGTGAGCCTCCACCTCCACAGTTTCATGCACGCAGAGAACACATAGAACATATATTAGATGAGTAGGTTATATCTACCAGGAGAGGAAGCTACCAACGTTACCTTGTTCGGTGGAAAGGTCGACCCGAATCAGATGTGTCGTGGATTTCGCGAGCTGAGTTGCAGCGCCTTGACCCGGATCTTCTTGAGCAGTACGACAGCCGACCCGATTTACACTCGACGGGGTCGAGTTTTTTCTCACCCGGGAGGAGTTGATGGGGACATCAGCTAGGTCCCCATTTTATTTGCATATTTGCTTATTGTTATTTCTGGGTTTATTCGTGTTTTAGGATTTATTTGGGGTTTATTTTATTCTGGGCTTATTTGCATTTTAGGGCTTATTTGTGGGGAATTATTTTATGTAAGGGGTTTATTTTAATTATTCTTATGGGGCCCTATTTAAAGGAAACTTTATGCTGATTAGGGTTTTAATGAAGAATTAAATATTTTCTCTCCACCTATTCTCCTCCTCTCTTCTTCTCTCCTCCTCTTCTCCTCCTCCTCCTCCTCTTTCTCTTCTCCCTCTTCTTCTGTTCTGATTTACAATCCCGCTGAAGTTCTTCCTCCAGATTTGGTCCGGCATCAGTCATGCTAGAGTTCTCCGACCAGCCCACTCCCTAGCATGACCTTCTCTATTTATATTTCTAACGAAGTTAAAAACAAAAGCATTCCCCCGAGTTCTGTTGGTCTGCGAATTGAATCGGATATATCTAGTTCCACGGCACCAGCGGCCGCTCATATATTTCACAGTTATCAAGCACGTACCCACTCGATCAATAACGGTTTTGCGATTTACAAATTTAACCGCCAGCAAGGAACTAGACACCTAAAATTCAATTTTTGTTAGGTTCCAAATGCATTGTGGAAACATGCCAAATTAGATTGTAGACTCAATGCATTTTATTAGTCCCATATGCACTAAGCTATCAGCTAGCTGATTTCCCAAGCCGGAAATGTAGAAGATACAAGTCAGAGCTCACCTTTTGCTTTCTTGAGCAGCAGGTGGAGGCTTGTATGGTTATTGTAGAGTATGCAAGTGACCATTGCAGATTCACATTTTGCATCAAATCTAATAGATGTTCAAGATAACAATGGTGCATGCAAGTCCTTCCCATGCTTCTCGCAATTTAATGAAGATGCTATAAGAAAGGGCAATGCCATTGCTCCGACGGCCATTATTTGGCCACATTCATTACATAAAAGCCAAACAAAAAGAGGAGGATGGGGGATGATGGGGGGCAAAATGGATCGTCCCGCTCGTAACATAGGACCATCCAATTTCAACTAAATAGATAACAGCACCGAGCAGAACAAACCTCGGTCCCGCTAAGCACCAATCCGACCTCGGACCTTACCAAAAGCTGAGCCGACCTCGACCAGACCTCTCCGCTCAGGACGCCCTGCAGGATCGACCAAGAATCGAAGAGGCCCCGTCGACCGTAGGTATCTATAATGACGCCTCTTGAGCCGGGCTCGGGGCGGCCTGTAGGATCAACCAAGAGCCGAAAATGCCCCGTCGACCGTAGGTATCCACAATGACGCCCTGGCCCGAGCTCGGGGCGCCCTATCGAGCTGACTTCAAAGGCAAGGAGGCTGGGCCGACCTCAGAGTCCGCCGAGCCGATCTCACCGAACGTATGTCGCAACCCCCCAAGTCGACCCGACCTTGGTGTTCATCAAGCTGACTTCACCAAGTAAAGGCTGCAGCCTCCAAGCGAGCCCGATCTCGCCTACGGCCGTATACACGTGCGCGCCTCTACACTCGCATACGTAGCCGTACATTACAGCCTAACTACGCCATGCTTTGCTTGTTGGCCACTCTACGACATGACGACCAAGGGTCATACCTTGCTACTAAGGGTCATACCTTGTTAACGCCTGCAATGCCATACCGTGTGCAGGAATAGCTCGAAACCTGTACTTCAAACAAGCCGTGGCCACACGCCACCTAGCCTTCACCATGCCCTCCCATAATGAGGACGGGTCATACCTCCGCCACCTAGGCACTTCCGCGGGGACTATAAATAGCCCCATCAGATAACGCCTAAGGACTTTTGACTGGACCACCTAAGATCCACTTTAACTTGATCATCAGAGGGCTCTCACCGGAATTTCATCAAAGGGCTGGACCGTCCAAATTGTTGCGAGCCAAACTATAAGCTCGTTTGTCCAACTTTCAAGTGTGGACTCCGCAACTTGCATTCATACAATCATTGGGTTCTTTCATTGTAGTGTCTCTTTTGATCCCGCTACAAGAGTTTATAGGTATATATCTTATTTTATTTTTTTTGCCAAAGACAGATAGGTAATAGGCTTAAAAAGTAGTAGATGTTGGCTGTACTTGGCCATGCCGAAGTGCACTTGGACCATGCTAGCTTGCCCACCAAAAACAGAAAAGCTACACTAGCATCAGGATCAAATAACTTAAAATACGATTATAAGTATTTTACAAAGCGCATCACAAAGTTCCATTCATGAATGGAGATAAACACCAAAAGAATTTGATAATATTTTTGGCAGGGTGACTTTACTTCTTTTGGAGGTTCCGTCTATGAATAATGGTGCTCCACGGGAACTGCACAACTGTTGGGAAAAGATGAAAAAGTTGGCAAGGTTGTTTTTTTTTTTGAGAAGATGAAAAGGTTGGCGTGATAGGCAACATGCTTAGCATCCAAAAATTGGAGTGGCTTCCAAAGACAAGTCCATGGGTGAGACGCATTTGCTATGGCCAGAAAATGAACCCGAATTGCTCTATGGTGGCCCTAGGTGTCCATATTGTTAACTAGATCTCATTTGCTACATACCTCAAAATCTTTGCATTATAAACCATAATTACATCATAGCAACACCAATACCTTCAAAAGAAAACCGTAGGAGATCCCATCGAGCAGATTTGGTATGCATTGAGTGGAGGAGTGTCCTTCGGTTAGGAATCACTTTGAGCCACTGTTTTGAAAGGAATTGGAATAATGAATGGCTAAGAATGGATAGGTATTATTGCTTGCACCAGTACTCAAAGAATGTTCAATAATTTTTTCTTATGCTTCCTTGGTGCATCCATATAAGTTACTAAACTATTTTTATTCTTAATAACTTAGTTTTTTCAATTTATTCATGTTCGACATCTATCATGAACTTATCAAACTTTTCATATTTGCATTCAATTGAGAAAAAAAAGTAAGAGAAAAAATTTACTAACAATTCTATCATGATATTTCCCTTTAAATTTATTTCTTTTTTCTTGTCTTTCCAAAATATATGAAAATTTGCAATGCACTTGCAATGATAGGCGTAAATAACCTCCCCTCTATTGGTTTTAACTCTGTTAGAAAGAACAATTACATGTATAGACAGCAAATAACACATGTCTATACTGTATGGCGTGATCATTTTTGCTAGGAGATTTGTAGTCTTTACCATTACACTCGTCTAGGATTATACATAAAATAGTTCTGTTAATTAAGTGCAGCTAGATTTGCTTTAAATGACAAAGTACCACAAATTATTTTGTTTAATCAATTGCATGGGTATTAGGTAAATTGCTACTTGCTGGTTAAAAAAAGATTATGGAACTTCAAGGAAAGATAAAAAGAAGAAAAATACCATAATCAATAATGAAATTAGCCAGCCAGTTTGCCAACCTACTTGCCCTTGCAGATGCAAGTGGCTCTTTGTTGTTCTTAGTATTATTTACAAGTGAGGCCTTGATGGCTGCAAATTAAAGTAATGCAACTTAGGAACTTCTAGTTAATTTTGTAAAAGAAATATTTCCAGGTAGCTGCCGGGACTTGTTCAAATTAAGCAAGTTCCGGTAATTAGCTTGCCGAGACTAGTTCAAATGCCCTCAGTTAATTCTCCCTCCTGGACGAGTCCAAGCGCGCCGCTTGCCGGGACTAGTCCAGATGTATGTTAAGGCGAACTGATAAAACCTCTTACCCCCCTGTTTCTATAACAATTGTCGTTAGGTCCCTGAACCATTCTGCTCCCCGATCCGAGGGAGTTCGTCCGACCTTGATCTCCCTTTCCAGCCATGGCCGCCGCCCTCGCCCTCCGCCCGCCTCTTCCTTCTCGCCTCGTCTCCGTTTACAAACAAACGACGGTCTCGATGGCTCCGGTGATTCCGGTGGCGGCACGGCTGGAGGTGGCGGGATTCGCGAGAGCTATGGAGAGAACAGAAGAGCAGACGAGGAAGTTGTGGAGAATGTCCGATGGTTGGGCAGTTAGGGGGTTTCCCGTGTTTCGCGACCCACTGCGGTTGGCTGGTGGTTTTCTTTATCCTAATTAGGGTAAAGCCAGTTTCCCCTGTTTTACCTTCCCAGACTTTCCTCTACCAACCTAAATAAGGCACCGACCCAACCTACCTTCCCTTTTGTTTCCTGTTCCAGAGAAGAGAAAAAGGAAGAAAACGTGGGAAGCGAAAAGGAAAAAGAGATCTTTTTTTTTTTCTCGACTTTCCAACATAACATTGTTTAATTAGCTCTCAATCATCATTCTGTTGAGGTAAAATTCATTGCTCTACATGATTTTTTTTTTCCTTAGACAAGAAATCACTCCCATTTTTTCCCGTTTCATCTTCCTTGTTTTAGCTCTGTGTGCAATATCAATGAGTTTCCAGAAAAGTTTTATGTCTTGGACTGTGTACGAAATTTGTTCCCTCATAATGTTATTAGCTTTAGTCTGTCATGAAACTTTTCAGCTGAGATTGAAACGTTAGGCTTTTATGTTTTAACACAATTTGTGGAAATGAAGATTCTTTTTATCCCAATAGTTTTATTGTTTACTACTGAAATTGGTCTGCCACAAGACTGATGAACATGTAACTCGGTTATGTCTACAGGAGAGTTTAATTGAAAATTGCAGAATTGAGAAGGTAAAATTTCAGGCTGGCAAACCAAGATATTCTCAAAACAGCACCTGCTTGATGTAATTTACAATACAATTACGCGTCTATGCATGTAAACAGGACATGGAAAAGAAATAGCAGAAACATCTGTAGTCTTGAACAACACATCTCAAACCTCTTGCAGCCATATTTTTGTTATATGCACCATCTGCATGGAAGCCAAGGGCACACCAAATAATGATCTAAAAGCTGCCAGCTCATCTATCTAGCATGTTTCTGTCTGGCTAGATTCTGCGTTTCCTGTATTATGCACTTAACTATTCAGCCTTGGTAGTCTGCCACCCCGTTTGCTACAAAGCATTCCATGCTAATCTTGAATAAGCTTGCTTAGAGTTCCATAAATCAATATCTGATTCTGATGGTTGTCATTTAGGCACTTTGTTGTTGCAGCAAGTGCTTGTCAAATCTGACTTTCTAGGTATCTGCCACCGGTCTATCTTCCAATCTGGTGGGTTAATCCTCACTAGCTGTCTGTTCCTATCATCAGATCCTCATCCACCTGAGGATATTGATGACCTTCAGGCAAGTGCTATCTGTTATTAATCATGAAAATGTGTTTCAGGCAGTAGTTCTGTCATATCCATTCTTCTGCATGACATCTTTATTAGATATTCTTCTCAGTATCTTCATATGCTTGTAGGTGGAGATTTGTTTGGATGGTCCATGTGTTGTAAATAATGAGACTAGTTTGTCTGTTTATCATGTCTTGAGCACTCATAATCTTGGAGACAAGGCCCCTAGGAACCATGTGCATTGTTGAGGAATAATAGTCCTAAATTGGATAGGCTAAGGACTCTTGTGGCGCTTATGCGCTCTTGGGCCCATCCATCTAAACGCTCGGACTTTTAGATAGGAAGGATCTTAACATGGTATTAGAGGCCACTGATCTTTCTAGCCTACAGAAACCTCCATGCTCCCACTTACTAATTCATGTGTCACCCTTTGTTCTACTCTATCTCTCGGGCTCTTCACGTGAGAGAGGGTGTTATAGAATAATAGTCACGCATCGGATAGGTTAAAAGACTTTTGTAATGCTTATATACTCTTGGGCCCATCCATTTAGATACATCATTTTTTAAATAGGATCTTAACATGCATAAGTTTTTTCTTCTCGCAAAATTAAGAACTGTGACCAACATTGTATAGCTAACATGGGTTGTCAAATGAAAATGAAAGGTGAAAGAAGAATCAGCTTAAGGATTTATATGATGGAACTTTTTTTTAAATACTGCAATCATCTCTGCGAGTCAATTTTGAGATTTATTTTCATTTATATAAATTATTGTGTATCAGTTTTCTGCCGTCTTAAGTAAAAAAAAAATTTATTGAAAAGGGTACAAACGAAGATCATTTATGTAGATATCATGTTACAAGAAGGAAATGCTGTTTCCTGGATGCAGTGTGGTGTTATTTCTCTGAAACGCCTATGTGCTCCAAAAGGTCTTGCCAGTAGACAGGAGCTGGATCCAGGTCATAGAAAACTCATAAGAAACTTGATCATCACATACATTACCTGTTGCGACTTAAAGCCTTGCAATTGCAAGCCCTCCATTGGGTTCTCTTTTCCTTCTTGATTGGTTTATAGAGTTTTCTTGCACTTCTTGTGTACACTGCCAGCTACTTCTGTGTTTTTTATTGGTTTCCTCTTTGTCGCCATCATATTTATATAATGTAGGATTTGCTCTCATGGAGTAACTTTGGATCCTCTCCAGGCAACGTTATACTTTATATATGGAGAATTTATAATATTTCATGTCTGAGATTTTCCTTCTTCATTTGGTAGAGATCATTGGAGAATCTTTATCTGAGACTTGATCCAGACATCATTAAATGAATTCTGCACATGGGAGTGCAAGTATAGAACAGGAAAAGACACGTCTTGAGGCAGGAAATGTTAAAGATGATGAACATGGCCTGCCCAAGCATGGAAATGAGCCCATAATTGAGGAAGATGCACTATGCTTATCGTTCTCTTCCTCAGATACATCATCTGAGGAAGATTTCTTCCAACTAGATGCAGTTGAGCTAAGCAAAGCGACGGCAAGACATGATGAGGTGCCAAACAACTTAGGACCTCCTCAACATGGAGAGAATGCTCAGTCCGAAGCAGTAGTTACTGACCCTGCTGGTAAACTCGAAGTCAAAAGTCTAAGTCAGGATGAAAGTACACTTACTGGATCTGTACAGACAGGTCAGGTGTCAGTGGAAATGCCATTCTCTCCCTATGCTAGCTCTGGATCAGATTATGTTGGAGCAAAGCAGTCCCCTCCAGTCCAGGTGATGGGAAAATCAGATGGCTATGATCCCAACAGGATCCCCTCTTCCGTTTTCGCAAGGACCAAGTCTACGACCCCCATGGAATGGAGTGTGGCTTCTAATGAATCATTGTTCAGTATCCAAATGGGAAGGTCTGGAGAGCTGAGTGGCTTCTACAATGGACAATGGGATGGTTATCCGCCCATTTCTCCTCTACCTGGCTCTAGTCCAGCACAAAGTGTGGGTGCAGGACTGGGTCTAGAGGAACCAAGTGTGGCTGAAGCAGCAAATGCTGAGGCCATGAAGGATGTTTTAAGGGCAGCCGCAGAAGAAAAAGGCAAGCCTTTGGCTGGGGGTGTACCTCATTCTGATAGCAAGCATTCTGATAGCAGTGTTAACAGCTACCGCTCTTTTGCATTTCCGATGTATGTTCTCTTTCTCACATGCTACTTCAGTTTATTTATGTACATGCACACAAACACACACACACATGCATATATGTGCATGTTATGTGTCGTATTATGTGTAATTTTAGTTACACTTTGTTCCGTAGATGAAATTAGCACATAAAATGCTAAGTGGATCATAGATAAATTACAAGTTTTGCTACATATTTCAATGTTAAGTTGCATGTGTTACAATATGTGGTAACTTGAAGGAGTATTTTGGAGGTAAAAACTGATCGCTTGGTAACTTTCAGATTGACAGATGGAAAAAATGAGTCCATGAAGGTTGAATCAGTGCATCAACGTACACCAAAAGAGCAACCTCAGCCACAGCCGGATCCTCTAAAAGCAGTTTCTGATGCTGCAGAAAAGAAATGGTTTCCATGCTTTTCCTGTTGCCCATTTTGTTGCTGAGAGCGAGTAATTCAGCAATCCTTTTCATTTAGTTTTTAGTTGCATCGGCTTTCTTATGTGTGAGATTCAATTAGTTTTTGCTTAGCCTTTATCAATATTTAATTTGGTCGATTGTTTTCTCCTATAATGATATGATTAAAGATAGGTTTATTCATATGGTTTCCATGCAAGTTTTGGTTTGTATTGTGAGATTTTTTTTTCGAGAATGAGTTTTTGCGAAAATAAACTTGTTTCTTGGGTTGGATCTAAAAGAAACATAAATTGTCGAGAATGGATTTACACAACTATTTTCTGGATGCAACTCAGAAATTGCCTTGACTACAGATTGATATATTCCAACTTTAGTCTGTGGGTTCGCCGGCTCGTGATCGATAAGGAACTCAGAAATTTTGACGATCCAATTAAAAAATTAGTGAAGATCTCAAGTGGATCAGCGATCTAAATAGAATTTATAGAAGAACTCTTCATTAATCACATATGCTGATAGCATGACAAAATAATTTTATTTACTAGCACATTTCATATTATCATTCTAAAGATTTATGCATCTTCCCTAACCTTTCCTATTGCTGGGAAACATTCTTTTAGTTATTATATATCATCAGGGGCACGATTAGGATTATATTCCTAGAAGGGTAAAATGATTAGAAAAATATTGTTGATAGGTAATTATTGAACTAAAGAAATTATTATTGATAAGAAAATTATAAAAAATATTGAGCTAAACTAATGTGAATTTCACAGATTAGACCAAATTGGTGACTCAGAACTTTTAACATTTATTATTTAATAATATCATCGGTACATAGGCCAATTTTGTCCCTAGGTTATGTTTAACCTTGATTTATCAAAAACTTTTAAAGTTGATAAACACGGGAAAGAAAGAACCTCAAACGAAGCATCAAATTAGAAGAAGAAGTTTCTTGGTGCAATGCATGCCTAAACTGCTAGACTAGTCGAGGCACTCACATGCTATCAGTATTCAAACTCTAATATAGAAAAGAAGCTACCCATCCTGTTCTTAGCTAATCATTATTTCATTTCCTCTCAATATAGTGGCTGAGAGTAACCGCTGGTGGAGAGATGAAGCTGCTCTTTCTTGAAATGCCCCTTTCCTTACCCCACACTTTGCTCACAGCCCGCTCTGCTATCTCCTCCTGCCTAGACACCCATCCCACTTCACCCACCATCCCCAGCTGCTTCCTTTTGATCCTCACTCCACGTCACCAGTGACACCTGGTCTAGCTGCCACCCTGGCCAAAGAGATCACCACCTCTCTACCTCAGTACGCTGCATAGGAATTTCTATGTGGCTTTGGATCGGCTGCGAGGTCCGTTCTCCTGAAGCCATACATATAAGTGTTTTGCTTGGACAGTATGGCTCACGACAGACCACCAGCGTGCATAGAAATTCCTACATGAGCCAGCCATGCAGAAAACAGCTAAAATAGCCACTACCATGTACTTCTACTATAGGATATGACTATACATATAACAAGCCAAGGCTGAGCAGCCAAATTTTGGCTCTTTTTCAGTTCTAGTTTGTATGTTTGCTGCTGCATTTTGCTTGCCTTCAACTTAATCATCAAGATCCATCATAACATCTCAATGGACAATGTTCAGGATTGCATGGGTCAGAATTAACCTGCAATCAGCCATGGCAATGGTTGTTTTTACAATCATCTGATTGTAAACAGTAGGCAGTAACATTTGTTTGATGATCTCCTACCATCCTTTTCCTGTCCTTTTCTTTTTCTTTAGAAAATTCAGTGGGAATGCCACCTTCTACATTCAAACTCAGGATCTATTCCTAGCACATGCCATGACGACAGGGTTGCCAGCTAGAGGACCCAAGCCCCATTGGCATGATCTCCTATATATATACGTTTGAAAATTTCGGTTGAAAATTTCGGGGTTGCCTGCTTTAGTTGTTTTGACAAATAGGGTAGGATGTCACCACCAGTGATCAGACCTGGACCTTTCCTGAGTGAAGAGAGATGCCAACCAGCTGAGCTGATGCTGGTTGGCTTGGCATTGTCTTATATGGTCATAGGTTTGTTTAAGCTTGTTATCTGACATATCCTATAACTGGTTTTAGTTTCATGCCATCTAACAATAAGTTTTCTAAAATGATTTTGATGTAATAATATTTGGTTCATGCTGCAGAGACTTTTTGAGATGTAACATAATTAGATTATTTCTGCTCAATCCATGTTGGCAGTTGAGCTGCGAGGGGACGCGGGAAGGTCGCTCCACACCTTAATATCCTCAAGGGCACCAAAAAGTATGGAGGGAGACTCAGATCACTGTCGCGTGGATTAATGGAAAGAGTAGCTCCTTCGCCCTTGCTCCATGACATCTGGGGGCAACGGTGGCCACTCTCGGTGAGTTTTGCTCGACTCATATGCACAACGAGCACAACCAGATGGTTGACTACCTCGCTGATTCGAGCCGCCGGAGCAAGTTTTGGTTTCAGAATTTCCTGCTAATCTGATCTGTATAATAGTGGCTGATGAATCTTGCTGTTTGTTTCCTAAAATATGGTTGCTTTGGGTGTTCGCCCTCACATTTGCTGTCCAAAGGAAAGACAGTCGCACTGTGAGAAAATATTTGAATGTTGATTCTTGTGGTTAAAATCAACGAATGCAGCGGTTACTACTTAGGCAAGCTATAGACATGTAACAAGCTTTTGGAACTTGGGAAAGCCTTTTTAGGGAAATCCGGTTGTTGCCCAGGTAATGCTGGATCTATAGAGATAGGTGCTCTTTGGAGCAATGATGAGCAGATGGATGCTGCTAGGTGCCCCAATTGCAGCCCACCAAATTCACCAACTGGGTGGAGTTGAAATTGAAAAATCAGGTATTTTTGTTCAAAAAAACTTCTAGCACAATTTTCGTTCGAAATTCATACAATTTTAGCATTATTTAACATAACTTTTATACAGTTAGCATTATTTAGCATAATTTTCTTATAAGCAGAGCACATCCCTAGGAGTGTCTTTGTGGACCAATGTAGACTGTCAAAGATTTCGTAGTTGCAACCAAGTAGTTCAAATATGGATAAATCTAAATCATACTGGTACAGGTGCATTCTTTATGTACATAAGTGTATAGTATATACTCGCAAGAAAACTCATCCTCGAAAAGAGAAAAAGAATAAAAGGCAGTGTTATTTGAGATTAGCAAAGAAGTGAATTTAGAACTATGATGGAAGAGATCAAGTGTGATTCAATCTCATAGAGTTTTATTTATTTATTTATTTAATTTTGCGAAGGGTGTACATTGTAAGGATGTAAAAGCGTGCGAGTTTAAGCTGCCTTCTCCACGCTGATTTCTACGAGGCGTAGCACTCTGGACGAATGTCAGAGACTGTTGGAGTATTAACTCTAAAAAAAAATATCCCAAGAAGGATATAGACCTGATATTTGGTACAATATACGAGGTTTGAAGTGTTAGAGGATCAGTGAAAAATCAAGCTTTATATCTTCTTTCACAGGGGCAGATAGCATTTTCCAACACTGAAATACCATGCAGGTGGTCTGTCATACTGATCTCTTTCTTCTTCTTCTTCCTTTTTTTTTTTTTTTTTTTTTTTTGTAGAATCAGACTCATAGATGGAGAGAATCGTATGCAATGAAAAGAGATTCTATAGATGCAGAGAATCCGTTGTTTGCTAGAATACGCTGTTGAAGAGAGACAGTCTAAGTCCAAAAGAAGGTTGGGCAAGGGTTTGCCTGTAAAAGCTTGGTGTGCCTTGTTGGGTTGTTGCTTTGTTTACTTATCCCATTCGGATGACGCCGTAATGTATCAACTTCTTATGATACATTGGAAATACCAACTTCCCAATTTGGCAAAGTCTCTTGGTAGTTGATGTACTGCATGCCCATGTTTACCCTGGTTTGAGGTATTAGGAGAATTTGAGTGGCCCACATTAGGGACCATTTTCCATGAGTCTCTTCAACCTGATGTGAGCAATACTTCAAGGACCAAGTTAACTGAATTTGCAACCAGAAAGCAAAGCAAATAAAAAGAATGATTCTATGATGGTGGACTTTAGCATTTTAAAAGCAAAAAAAAAAAAGAAAGAAGAAAAGATTACATGATAGTGGATGGGTTGTGCAACTAATTACTTTCAAAGCTATAGGATTGTGATTGGGTTAATGCAAGGTTGGGTTTGGTATGATTAGGTCAAATTGAAAGGTGATTAGGTCGATTAGTTTGATTCATCAGTGGGCCACAACATTTTAGCTTTGAAGTAGTCATATGGGCTCTCCCAATGGCTTCTAAGCCGGGTCTAATATCTTGCATGAATAACGGAAAGAACAATGAATTTTCTTTCTCCTTCTACAGGTTTGTTGGGATATCCATAGCAATTCCTAACACCTGGTAGCTGAGTGCTGTTTCAAGGTTTGCAGCGTCCGTTGCTAAATTTTGTTTATGCTTTAAAAATGTTGGTTAGTTAAGATATCTATTTAGCTAGCATAAGAGCTGATAAGAAATTGGAATTTCAAGCATGAGTCTAAGACAATGTTTAGCTGCTGTTCTCTTGCTCTGATATATTTCTATAACTTTTCTAATGGGTAGATGGGAGTTGACCAAGGTCACAAATTGAAGAAAACTAGTGGAAATCGAGCTAATAATTTATTATGGAGAAGTTGCCTTGCTTCCAGTGACATCATCAGATCCATTTTCACATAAATGGCCACTTGAACATTAAAAACGGTTGCTTAATTGGATGTGCGATACTTAAGTTAACCATTTAAACAGCATCTAGTTAAAGCAGACATTTAGTCTGTTTAACTATTTAGAAAGTTTGGTTAAATGCTAACTATTTAGTCTGCTTGTCACGATCATTAGTTGAAGAAATAGGTTGATATATAGGGTTAGCTATGCATTTTCCCAAGGTAAAATGTCATGTGGAAAGTACTCTTGCTACTCTGTTCCTAATTAACCTTTCCAACCAAAAGAACAAGCATCAAGTAAAGGGAAAACACATTCCAAAATGATTTAAGGATACTTGTGGAGGCAGACAAGACCTTTCTTTGCAATAAACTCTTCCCAACCTCCCTTTTGTTTCTTTAGAAAGAAGCATGGCATCCACTAAGTTTTCTTGTAGGGAAGCTGGACCACAGTCGCTTCTAGACTTGTTTCCTATGATGAGCAATGTGTCAGAAACGTTTGGCCTACTTTTTTTCTTTTTTTCTTTTTTGTTTCGGTACTGCATAAGGGATTCTCTGGATGTTTTCACTAGGTCTACTTCGTCTCCTCTCCATGTGCATAATAGAATTGAAGCGATGTAGATGAATCAAGGTTTTAGGAAGAAAAAAAAAAAGGACTCGAGAGAACATATTTAGGCTACTATTGTCACAATTCAGTATCTCACCCAAAAAGACTAGCTAGAATATATTATTTGGATTTCTTGATTCTACATAAGTACCCAAGATCTATCCAGCGGATAACCGATGTGGGCATACGCCTGCACAAGTTCTCATATACTCCCTCTGTTTGAGCCTTGGTATCCTTATCAAGCTAAAGATCTAAATCCATTTATAAACACCACATCAGCCTGTGGTCAGCCTCCTTAAATTTGTGCTACATTGTCCTCCAGTCTATATAGGTTATAGGCTAGATCTGCTCTAATATAATTTTTGTCACAATCTAAAATCTTACCTAAAAAAGCAGCCAGAATGTATTATTTAGATTCCTTGATTCTGTATAAGTATCCAAAATCTACCAAGCGGATAACTGATATGAGACTAAAAACACATCCGTACAAGTCCTCACAACTATCTCAACATTTTTTAGTCTATAGTCTAATAACTAAATTATAAGTCATAGAGTTACAAGGCATTTATTTGCTTATAAATTGTTTAGTGAGATTAATCATGAAATAGACAATCTCACTTCTTGCTGTTTATGTTGCACGCTTCAATTATGTTTTTTTTTTTTTTATGTGTTTGTGTTTTTTTTACTCTCTAATTTGAATTTGAGGATTTTTTGAACTTCTGATGGATCATTCACTGTTATTCTCCAATTTAACTTTTTATTGTTCAATTATTTTTCGATGCCAAAGTTTAACTCCATATGATTTATAACTTAGGTGCTTTAGTCATATCTGGAATGCTGCATTATCTTTACCCAAATATAAGCAATGCTACAGTTATTCAAAAAGAAAACCATGAAGCAAATGGCAATTTCATGTCACTTTTTTTTTTTTTTATTGATGTTACAAAGTGCCGAAATAAAAGGATCAACAGAACAATTACGTCAACGGCATGTCGAATTTTATTTTAACTTTCCTACTATTTTTGATGCCGACTGATTAACTTGACATGGTAATTTGACTTGGTAGGTAGCTTTAAAAGTATCCCCAAGCTCCTTCCTCTGGTCAAAGATTCTAATAATATGTATATGATACGTTCTTGTGCTTATGGGTGATATAATTAATTAATATGATAAACCTTAATTTTTTAAGTGGGAGGCTGATGGGATGTTACCTCTAATTATGAAAGCTAAGTGTTAACAATGCATGGCATAACTCTAATTAACAATGGAGGGTGCCCATCTTTCAATTTGACCTCACCAACCCTCGTAGCTTTGCCCTTTTTATTTTTATCCACTGATCTTGGATAACAACATGAGAGGTCCCTGACTTCTCTTTGGATCCTAGATGAAATTGAATACGTGGATATGAATTTGTTTTATTAAGAACACCAATGGATCCATGACGACCAAGTCTGTAAACTTTTGTGCAAGCTTTGATAAGTTGCTAATATAGTCATTCTAATTCCATCTCATTCACTTTTTGTACGTCATCATATGAAAGAATCCAGAAAAAAAAAAGGATTTATCTTTTTTTTGCACAAATCCATTGTTGAATCGTAAACGTTGAAGATCTCAAAGCACTTTGAACTCTACCATTCCCTATTTGCATAAATTTCAAAATGAGCTACAGATGATCCAATCAGAAGGTGAATCTTTTTTTGCGGAACAAAGTATAGAAGCTACAACCAATCATGAAAGCGTTTGAAATATAACATTTTCCATTGTTGGGGGAGTTCATTAGGGGACGTTTAGGTCCAAATTTTGATGAGCAAGAATGGCTTAGTGTAGATTCCTGTCGGACTTATTCAAACCAGCTTATGCTTGCCAATTTAGCCATGGACAAGGCTGTCTTTTGGATGGGCATAAGGAATACTCCACGTGGGTCTAGATTTTATTGTTAGAACTATTCCTCCTAACCCATATGATACTACTACAGCAAACATGGTGTCTGATTAAAGAAAGGACAGCTTTGGTATCATTGTCCACCTATCAACAAGGTGTGCTTTAAGAGTTAAGCCTCAGAAAAAATTCAATATTTATATAAATGAGGTGTCTGCTTATTGATTTTGCATCCTTAATTTAGTGAACCAAAATTTTGTGATCATTTGTGAACACACATCTTGATCTCTATATCGGCCCAAATCAAGATTGTATCATTTACATTCGGCCAACAGATTTTTTTTTTTTTTTAATTCCAATGAAGCTGCCGTATTACTATTCCTAGTACGATCAACTATATTTTTAATCCGATGTATGAATAAGCTTTCTATACATTTTTGAGACATCCAAAACAAAAATCACTATCTAAATTAACATTTTTCTTAAGTTTCTAAATTTAAAAATTTGATTAATTTTACTTATATTTTTTGTTTGTCTATTTTAGGATAATCACTTGGTTAGGGAGAATTTATGTCCAACTCAGCAATCTCTTAACAAAAAAAATTCTAAAACCAGGAAGAATTAATAATACATTATCATATCATATTATGTTATATTATTATACTATAGTATTCAATATTATATTATACTATATTATAATAATATTATAAAAATTAATAATATTTTAATATAAAATAAATATATAATATTATTTATTATTATTTTATTATATTAAAAGCACAATCTTATTTTGGTTAACAAATATATGTTAAAGTTTTACAATACTTTACAAATATAGTTATCAAATAATAAATAATTTTTTATAAAAATTTTAGTTATAAAAGCTCTACTTCTAAAATTTCTACTGCCAACAGTAATTCTAGACAGAGCTTTAGTAAAAGATTTAACATATTTAGAAAATCATGGTTGTTTTCATCGGTAAAAGTCGATAAAAAAGACGGCGTTGGGGTTCGGCCATACCCTTTCCAATTCGCCTGACAAAAAAACGGGCGTCACCATGGAATGACGCGTCCAAGAAGAGCAAAAACTTATCCCCAAATCTTACCACCCACGTAGACAGAGTTTACCACAAGTTACCGAACCCCACCGCGTTGACCAAACATTCTTTTTGATCTTTCCCACATTAATTGCACGCCACGTGGTCCATTACCCAACTAATTTCTTGCACTCCCAACGGCACAGATGGCATGACGACTGATACGCGGACCCACCCGGTCCGTCCATCAGGTGTACCTCTGTGATCCTAACGTTAACCTCTGCCGAGACCCGTCAAAAATTGCCACGTGTCACTAGGGGGCGGTGGGCCCCGCCTTATCACGTGCGGGGGTCAGAACGGCGCGCCCGCCGAACCGGCCCGGGTTGGGACGGCGAGCAATCGGTAGGAGTGGCTGCTGGGGTCGCGATCGGGGGGTTGAGGGGTCGCGATCGTAAATTAGCCCGAAAATTGTCGGTATGGTAACCCGCGGTTAGAGTCGACCGGTTACCTTCAGTTAAGCTGCGTGGAGACCCGCCGGGTGCCAGCTGTTGGGGAGAACAGTGTGTGGGAAGATGTAATGGAGAGGGAGAGAGAGCGTCGGTGGCGTTAACCGGGGTTAATTAAAGGGTTCGGGCGAGAGCGGACGCTACTCACGCTTGCTATAAGGGAGAGAGAGGAGGGAGCAGAGAGGAGAGAGGGGTTCATCGAAAAGCCGGTGGGGAGGGAGGGGAGGCGAGAAGGCTCGAGGAGGATTAGGGGTTTGCTTGGCCTGATGGGAGAATCGAGCAGTTCGGTGTCCGTTGATGTGGAGAGGATTTCGTTCGGCGGAAAGGTCAGGGTTTCTTGATCGATTGGGTTGCTACTTCTTTTGTTTTGTTTTTTTTCCCCCGTCTTTTTAAGATTTTGTTAAATCTTGGATCTGGTGTTATTCTGCATTTGAGTCGTTGTGCTTCTTTGTTTTCTTTTTTTGAGGTATTTGGAGGATTTATTCGGGGGAAACTGCGAGGTTTAATCCCTTGGTTTTAAAGGTGTCGGCGTTTATTTCTTTGGAGATGGAATGGGAACTGTGTTGTTGATCGAGCTTTTGCCTACGCTGATTGTATTTTATTTTTATTTTTATGCGAGAATGGTGCGCTATGCGATGGGGTTTCGTTTTTCGCTGTATCGCTTCTGTGATTGTGATTAGAACTACCAAATTGCTTTCCTGAGTTCTTTTCCTTTTCTTTTATCCCTTTATTTGTAACGGAGCTGGTAATGCAGTTCTTTCTTTAATTTTGTTACAACCCAGAAGATATTGTTATTCCGTTTATCCTCTTTCTTTGGGCTTCTCTTGCAATTCTCTCTCTCCTTCCCTCCCTCCCTCCCTTCCTCTCTCTCTCTCTCTCTCACACACACACACACACACACAGAGTGTTATTATTTTCTCTTCCATGCATGTAGGTTTCAGATAACCTTCTTCGTTCTGTTTTTTTTTTAGTTTGAATTCGGCAAATATTTATTTTAAGATAACCTAAAGATTGTTTGCATCTAAACGGACTTTACCAATTTTTAGGATTCAGTTTTCTATACAGATATTCCGAGAAATCCAATCAGTTTTAGATAATTCTTTGGCTTCATGACGATTTTTTTTTCGTAGTTGATAGACGAAAAGTTTGATTTTTTTTTTTTTAAAGGGTTTGATAGGTTTGTGGCTAAGTTTATTGGAGCGTTAATAAGAATTTGCGTGCCAATTGGTTGTGATTAAATCTCCTGGACCTTATATGGAATCTAAGTTTGGCTAACCTCTTCATCTTATTATTGTTTATTTGCAATGATGCTTCTATATGAAGTTATCAGAAATTAATTGTTTGAAAGGAATATCACTGCATCTCTTACTCTTGGTTCTTACATCAATGTGTCGATAATATCTACTTTTGGTTCTCTAACATACTGAGTTGTTTCTGTTATTATTATTATTATTTTGAATTACAGATGATTACATTTTTCAAATTTGTCCTTTTCCCTCATCCTCCATTTGGGAGTTATGAACGGCTTGATATTTCTTTTGGTTGCATTACTGTCTTTCCTCTTTTACTTAATGAATCTTATCTTTCTATTTTTTTCCTGTTTTGACTTCAGAAATGCTTAATGCTGTGTGGTTTCTATGTCCAGGCTTATCATTAGGTTTTCCTTATCCTTATGTTATCTGTTTTCGCATTTTTTCTTCTTCTTTCTATTCATTAGGTCCAAGACAAAGGAACTGCTTTACTTATTAATCACTTCTGTATTTGCTGCATTAGTTTACCAGTTTGTAAAATGTCTTATATTTTTTTAAATAAAGCACCATAATAATTATCCTCAAAATTGTCTATCTGAAATGCCAAAGAGGAATTTAAATAAGGTGTAAAACCTTTACAAAGCTCTGAATCACTATAATGAATGGGAAAAGAAGATTGAGCCCCTGATAGTCTTAGCAAGTTCTATCCCTTTTGGTAAATCTGAATGCTTGCTTGGATGGAGTCTCAAATTCTAAGCATCATATCTGAAATGCAGATCCATGTTTCTCCACCTTTTGTTTTTTTATACATACCAGTTTGATGGATCTATTTTTACCTGTCATAGATAAAGCAGATTTATTATGCATATAATTTGGTCAAATGAAACCATATGCTACTGCATACTTCACCTATTTTACCTTGAACTAATAATTTTAGAATAACTTATTGTTAGTATTACATTAAATTGTGTGGAATTTTTTTTTGAATCAATGCATTTGATGCTTATTTGAACCATGTTAGCTTTTTTTTTTTTCATCTCTATCAACTATCAATCAGTACTTTTTTTTCTCGTTTTCCGTGCTTGCTCAATGTGTTTATCCTGGATTCCCTCAGGAACATCATATACAAACAAGCCATGGCCCAGTATCAGTTGCTGTATTTGGGGATCTTGAAAAGCCTGCACTAGTCACCTATCCAGATGTAGCTTTAAATCGTGAGTATGATGACACCACAAATACTTTAGCATGTTTGCCTCCTTTTGTTTCATCCATTCCAATTATTTTCCATTTTGAGTGGACTTTATTAGATATTATTTTAATCTCCAACAAGATGTCCTTTAGCTGTTTGTTGTACTGAATATTTTATCTTTTCCACTTAGCTTGCCTTGAATGATCGTAATGTTTTCTTCCTCACTTCATATATTACTGACCATTAGTGCAAATAACCTTTCCATTGTGCATGACCATCCATCTCTATATTAGTTTATGTTATTGTCTTGGAAAATTATATGCCAACATGGTCCTCTTTTGCATGCTGACTGGGAAGTGCTGGATCGGCATCTTGCCGGGCGAAGGGCATGCTTGCCCTTCACACTGCATAAAGGATTGCACATAGGTGCGGTAGTGCCTTATTTACCTAGCATTTTTTTTTCTTTTGTTCGTACCTGGCTCTTCTGTAACTTAGTTCTTTTCCTGATAAGAGAATAAATAGGGCATTGATAGACAAGAGGACATGGTAGAAAATAAAAATTCAGTGTCTGTTAGAACAAGAAATTTTGTGCACTTAGTCTACTTCTTGTTTTGATCAGATATGTCCTGTTTTCAAGGATTATTTTTTTGTCCTGAGGCTTCTTCATTGCTGCTTCACAATTTCTGCATATACCATATAAGCCCTCCAGGACATGAGGTCAGTAATTCCAGCACATATTTTGTTATATGTTTATGCAGAAAATGTGTAATATGTGTTATATTCCTTTTCAACAATTTGGTCATGTGATTTTCTTGGTTATCTTCTTTGAGTCTTGCAGTTGGGAGCTGCTCCAATTTCTTCAGATGTTCCAGCGCCTTCTGTTGACCAGTTAGCAGATCAGGTGGCCGAAGCTCTTGATTACTTTGGGTAATGTACAATTCTGTTTCTTTTTCCTTTTTCTTCTCTCTCTTTTTTTTAATTGAAGTGCAGCTTGCAATTATAACTGTGAAACTATGAATGGAGAAAGCATCTCCTCTGGATGCGTTTTGGTTTTTTAACACATTTTATTTTAAATCTTGCTCTTTCCAGGTTAGGTTCAGTGATGTGTTTGGGGGTCACAGCCGGTGCTTATATTCTTACCCTTTTTGCTGTAGGTGTTCTGCAAATAAGACCTTTCAAATTCATGCTTATCTAAATGTTTACTGAGTTATGCTTCTACGAACCGGTTGCAGACAAAATACAGGGAGCGCGTGCTTGGTTTGATGCTTGTCTCACCTCTGTGTAAGTCTCCCTCATGGACTGAGTGGTTCTATAATAAGGTACTATTTCATAGTCATTTTGTGTTCTCTCTCCTTTTTTTTTTTTTGGCGTTTTTGAATCATTGTGATGTTATGCTGATGAATAAACTGAAATTGAAAGGTTATATCGAATTTGCTATATTATTATGGGATGTGTGGCTTGATCAAGGAATGCTTGCTTCAACGATACTTCAGCAAGGTATACTAGCATTGCTTCATTCTTCTGCTTATTTACCTTGATTGTATGTTTTATTCTATATCTCATTGCAATTTTTCATTGGCAGGAACTTCGTGGAAGTTCACAGGTTCCTGAATCTGATATCGTACAAGCCTGTAGAAGTGTTAGTACTCTGCATACCATACCTCTGCGTGCCTTTTGTGGTGATTACAAATTTTCTCTTACAATGGTCTCTATTTATCGCCTGCAGTTGCTGGATGAGAGGCAGAGCACAAACGTCTGGAGATTTCTCCAATCGATAAATGGGTATGGTCCCTTACTCTCTTTATTCTATGAATGTTTCAGCTAAAGATGGAGCTCATGTACTCATAACCCTTTTATGCTCCCCCCGCCAATGAAAACAAACAGGAGACATGACTTGACGGAATCATTGAAGAAACTGCAGTGCAGGACAGTAATTTTTGTGGGCGAGAACTCTCCCTTCCATTCCGAGGCCCTCCACATGGCCACAAATCTGGACAGAAGATACAGCGCATTGGTTGAGGTATTGTTCTTAGCTTACAAAACATACATACATACATACATATATATATATATATATATATATATATATATATACATACATACATACATATATATATATATATATATATATACATATATATATATATATATACATACATACATATATATATATATATATATATATATTGAAGGCTGTCGCATAATCTATGACTGTTATGAGGATCCATCACTCAACAACTATCACTGTGGGGTCGGGGGGGTGTTTCCTGGGAACGCAAATGCAGGTGCAGGCGTGTGGGTCAGTTGTGACAGAAGAGCAGCCCCATGCCATGCTGATACCCATGGAGTACTTCCTCATGGGGTACGGGCTGTACAGGCCATGCCAGATGAGCTGCAGCCCACGGAGCCCACTCAGTCCGTCATCCATCTCCCCTGAGCTGCTTTCACCTGAGAGCATGGGAGTAAAGCTAAAGCCCATCAAGACAAGGGTCTCGCTGCAAGTTTGAGAGGGCAGGGCGGAGGCGGCATGATACACTCACAAGTGGGCGTAGACCCAGGCAGGTTGAATGATGGATTACATTCGGGATGTACTTGCTCTATAGATATGGTTTTGTGGCCTTTTTTTGACGTGGGGAACGAACGGATTTACTGGTCCGTAGGCATGCAAAAGATACAAAGTTGAGGTTAGGACCCCTGGGGGGGGGGGGGGGCGGGGATGTTATATTGCTTAAGATTCTTCTATTCCATTCATTCGTAGTTATAACCCTTGTAAATCTTTTCATTATTTTATGATTTGCAAATAAAAATAAGGAAGATGCGCTGTCATCAATCATTAGATATGTGCTGTAATGTCCTCTTCCGTTAACAAATTTAACTTTATTAAGCTGGCCGGACTTCGTGTCCTTTTTTTCAGTCACACATGTCGCCCTATGGTGGTGTTTTGAAAAGTGATGCCCATTCTTAGTCTGTGGTTATGTTTTATGATGTTTACATCCATACCAAACACATCCACGTCGTGTATTATTGGTGCAGGTTTAAAGTATGCCTGATGTTTTTCTATTGCCTCCCTGTTGGAATGTTTGTCACGGTAAGGTAGGTATGCCTGATGAAGCATCTGCCACATCTATTCTTGTTTCAATGTTTGTTGGTCTTGACCTAGACTTTTGAAAATGGCACGAGGCTGGAGAAATGTGGAGGATGTCTATTTATAATTTTCTGCCGGTTTTAGGAGGAAATGGTTGAATTAGTCATTAACCAAAGGATCACGCAAGGTTGCTCGATGGATTATATTTTCAGAGCATGTATGCCAGTGCCAGACGGATCATGAATCCTGGAGCCCAAGGAGTCGTAGGCAAAGTCGCCTACGAAGTTGCCAAACTCCACCAAATATGGGGCAGAATCAACTCGTCAATCAGGACGATGCCGCATGGCAGAGAGAATCTGTGGTTTATACTGTTTGGAGTTGCCATTCTGCTCCACTTGTTGAGGCGCCATCCACAGTGTTTCTTAAATAATTTAGTTTGAATTAAAATAAATAGCCGTCCTCCGCACTTCAACCGCCTCGTGCCATTTTCAAAAGTCTAGGTCAAGACCAACAAACATTGAAACAAGAATAGATGTGGAAGATGTTACTTGCTTTTCAGATGTTCCAGAAAGTAATAATAAATTTTTTTTATTTATACCTGATTTAGCGAGTTTTTAAATTTTATTCTGCATTTGAGATAATAAGCTGTTAGCCTAAGTAATGATTGCTCTTTTGATATTGACCAGTGATAAAACATGCTGTTTGAATGTTGGAGAACTAGTGGATGAAAAGGATGAATGTTTAGGAAACTGCACAAGTTTGACCATCCAGTCCCAATTCTTCTATAATATAATAATATATTACAAATAATAATGATATGATAAAAATATTATATAATATTATATATTATTTTATTATCAAATGTTATATATTATAAATTGCAAATGATAATAAACCGTGATGCCTTGTTGTACATTATACTATAATATTAAGGTGGACTATGCTTCTCTCGATTCCAAATTAATAACCTAACATACAAAATAAGGATTTACACCATTAAATATGACTATACCACTAAAAGTATGTAGAAACCAAAAGATAGATTTTATTAGTCTCTAATCTATGCATCATGTGGATTAAAAAAAAAGGAAATAATCTTTCTTATGCTAATATGCTAAAATACATGATAAATTATTTAAGTTGAATATTGATTTTATTAATCATAATTTACATATGTTACAATATATATATATATATATAGATGAAAATCAATAGATTTTAAAGTTTAAATCATAGCAAAACAGCCGCATCTCATTTTAATCTTTTATTTTTATATCCACATGATGCAAAGATTAAATATTGCGAAAACAAATAAGTTTTGGTTGTTACTTGTTAGGTATTTTTAATGACATAGATTATAATTTATGATGTCGATCTTTGATTTCAACGTCCTAGTATTGGTTCTGAAACCGAGAGAAGTAAATACTCTTTTTTTCTAAAAAAGTACACTTCATCTTATATTATTATATATTATTATATAATATAATAATATTATAATGATATCAATATGATACAAATATTATAATAATATAATACAATATAATAATGTATTATAATAATTAATATAATACTTATAATATTAAATTATGCATAATATCAAGTTATAATATATTAACATAAATATTATAATAATTTTATGATAATATAATATGATATAACTGTAGTAGTAGTGTTAATTTCATCCTTATATTAATATTATGTTAATAATGGCGAGATTAAAAGAGGGCAAACCTGGTTTAAGATTAAACCAAGGTTTCTTACATCCAAGTAAAAAAACCCGGTTTGTGTGTAATGGTTGCACTTTGACCAGCTAGTAGGTTCTAGACTAACCCTCCCGACAGCCGAACGTGTTTGGCAATTAAACTAAGTTTAAACGGAGAACAAAAAAATCCCATTACAGCCGTTCCAAACGGAGCCCCACGGGTTCTAGGAACTCGTCAACATTGCTGAAGTTGCGGTTTGCCCGTTATGAGGTCTCTCAGCACGGTGGAGGAACTCGTCAACATTGCTGACGAGTTCTAGGAAACTCGTCAACATTGCTGAAGTATAGTTGGTACAAACTATACTCATCAGTTTACCCAACCATCACATCTATCTTGCAATTGTATCGCAGTTTCTATCAGCACTTCAAACAGAATTTATGGAACCAGAATCCATCCTCTTGCAAATATGCAAGATTATTCGAGGCAACATAAGTAGTCCCACCAAGTACACGGATCAAAAAATTACAGGTATGCATTGATATGAAAGTTACGCGGGTGCATACATCAGAGGAGAGAAAATGGAGGGATAAAATATAATTTGCAATACATGGCAAAACGAAGAAAACATAAGAGAAGATTTTCACTAATCGGTGCCCGAACCTTCACTGCTCGAGACACCTCTTTGATGAGCAGCTCCATTTGCCACCTTGCTTACCATTTCCTTCTCGTGATCATCATCATCACTGTACTCGCTCTCATAATCATCGTAGTCCTCTTCGTCCTCTTCCTCCTCTTCCTCAGCACCATCTTCTGCCCCTGGCCCTTCTTCTGCCCCATGGCCCCTTGTCCCAGCCCGGCTCCGCTTCAGAACTTTTAGCTTTAAGCTGGCCTTGCTATCGCAGCCTATCCATGCATCACACAAGCAGTAGGAGCTCAGATTGTAGCTCCCCTCCTCAGGGGCCTGAAATTTACCCATTACCAACCTGGACCCACTCTTCACCTTCTCAATTGCTTCTCTGACTGCAGAATTCATTTCCTTCACATTTGCACCCAAAGCCTCCTTTGTTTCTTGAATTGCCTTTGATGCAGCTGTAATTGCGGTGACCTCATCCATGAAACTGACCTTCTGAGACAGCCACACATCATTTGAGGCAGTGTCTGCAAGCAGTAGCCAAAAGTTCTCCTCCTTGTGGAAAGGGAAAAGAGGGGAATGGGGAAGGGCACCTACAAGGCCATTCCCACGCCTGAGTGTGACCCAAGCATACATCGAGACGATGTCACCCTCTTGTACGCCTTCTTCCCCTTCAGTTTCACATGTGATCTCAACTGTGATAGAAGGGATCATCTCAAGTACAAGCTCTACATCATGTGCTTCAGCAGCAGAAAACCCTGCAGTCTGAGTCAGCAGCTCGGACCGGTCCTGCACAGTCATGTTCCGTAGCTCTTGGAATGTACGAACTTTCTGCGAAAATTGCATGACAGTCAATATACGAGGAAAATATAAAGTAAAAGACAAAACTAGAATAGCTTGAGGATACGGTGAGATTTTTTCTTTCTGCCTTTGGGATACCCCCAGAACCTTTTGCCCCGCAACCCGTCCCCCAACCCTTTCCTTTTCACGTTTCATAAAGACAGAGAACACCTTTTTATTTCGTAGGCAATACTAAATCATGCAACAACACTTAATTTCCAAAGGATCAGCTTCAGCCATCATCAAGATGTTCAAACTCAACTTCATGGACATAAGGTACAGACTCGAAGAAGAACATATAAGCACAAGACAATGTATTGGCAATTTGATAAGACCACCAATTGAGTACTTTGTTGTTATATAAAACATAATAATTGTGATGTAAAGAGATGAATTTAATATTTGGTGGCTAGTTATAAACATTTATTTACACATACACAAAAACGAAAATGAAAACAAAAACAGAAGCAGAGTTAGGTTGCACAAATGGAAGGCTGGAAAGCAAATGGCCATTAATGATTTCTAATTATCTTTTTTCTGACTCAGATATCATTGATAAATTATCATTAATATTTATGATGGAATCTACTATACATCATTGTTAAGGTTGAATAAGCTGTAAATAGTTCAGCTAGAAGAATTTCACAATAATATAACATACAAACGAAAAAAAAACACATGATTAACAAATGATTCTCTCTCTTATAACAGACCAGAAGATCATATTTCTTGCTCCAGGAAACTCCTTAGTTAAATATTTTTTCAATATGAATTCTTTTGAATACAGTTCCTGCTGTTATCCACCCGTACGAAATAGCTAGTAGCAGTCAATCTTGTTGAGTGTTTCTTAAGAGAGATTTCACATAACCTACCATGAAAGATCTTCTATTCCCAGAAGTTTCAAATAACTGCAACACTGACTTTCTATATGCAAAAAACAAAGAAGAGAAGAACACTGACTATATTTTTGGTACCTTTCGAGCAATTTTTTTGACAATTCCCTCGCTGAAATGTGGAAGCTGCAAAAAGGGTGCAATGCCTTCGGAGTATCCTCCAACAGCTTTTCTTGCACTGAGAGGAACAGCCTGTAGAGTGTATCGAATATAAGGATGCACATGTTACTTCAAAAAAAAAAAAATCTAAGCATTTGGGACATGTAATAAGAAAATTAACACAAACAGCCTGAAGAAATGAAAAGACATGAAAGAGTTGAAATCTCTTTGCCTTTAATAGCATATAAATACTTTAATGTATCTCAAACTATGAATGCAACTTATATTTTGGAGGTAACAGTCACAAACTACCAGAATAACAAACACTCAAGTCTTAACCATATTCAATGTGAATAATGGTCTCATCATCCCTCCAGTTACTTCCATATCACAATCTAGATTCCATACAAAGCTCAAGCTTCTCACTATATGCACGAGAGCTACAAGTGACGAGTCCCTCCACATTATGTGGAGTTGGCTTTTTCTTAGATAAATGTTGGAGGCTGGTAATATGATGGAGTCGGAAGTCAAGAAGAGAGAGACAGAGGAACAGGTAAAGAGGTGCAAGGTTCAGGCTTGTGAACAAAAAAAAGAATGAAATGGATGCAAAGAAACTAGTTTTTCTAATGGAGGAAGAGAGTCTCCCATGTTGCTTAACTTACCCAGTGCTGGACTACGCATAAACCACATAAAAAGTTAGACACCATAAAGCGGTCACCAAAAAGTTTTGACAAACAGAATGGTTAGCACATGGGAGAGAGATAGGAAAACAGTAGCCAATGCATATAACACAAGAAAACAATCGGAGTAATAGAAATTAATGAGAATGTCAAAAAGTAAATCTAATACTGATTCTCTCTCAAAGCAATTAACAATATTTAAGATCCATAAAAAAATCAGTATTGCATTTCAAACTTTGAAAGTGCTCATTTAGGAGTTTCATGATGTCAATGGCACACAGATCCTGCTGTCAGATAATTTATGATTTTGACAACTTCTAAACTGCTTCATGGAATAAGATCAGAATTGTCTGGATTTAAACAGAGTTATGAAGAGAAGTGCTTTACTGTACAGCTCAGATTTGTCTAAATGGTAAACAATAAGCATAACAAGAAATAAAATAAGAATGGTCAACTCAGAGTATGAACTATCCTGTATGTGAAGAATACTGGAAATAAGAGTGGTCGACTCAGACACCAATATGAGAGAAGCCCATTATTATACTCTTCATTACAAATAACTATACAAAGAATCTCAAGCATTTCTCAACTATTATTGAGTAAATTAAACTGCTCAGATATGAAAAAGATAAGGTTCATTATACGCCAAACATACAAATCAAATGAATGGATATCATGTAGTGAAAAGCTGAAAATGCTCCCAACAAAATTTTGAAGAACTTCAAGAGTTCTTCTGGACAAGGTCAATGAGGAAGAAGTTTTCAGCTTCCCATAAGAAGTACAAAATAAAAAGTTTTTTTGTACATATTACAATAAATTTGACTATGTAAGGCAATCTGACACATTATACATGATGTTGCAAGGAAAGCTACATCCATAAATATGGCCATCACAGATTCATCTATAATAGTTGAAACTTATAAAAATTTGAAAACTAAAAGCTTTCTACTAATGCAAGCCATCATCACGAAACTCTAACTGATCAATTTGAGTCAGTTTTGAACATATCCATAAATTAGCCAAATCATTTGCTCTAGCTATTGTAGGTGAAGATAAAAAACATGCCTAATAATATCACATATATAGCACATGAAATATTGAACAGTAAAAGAAAAACATGCAACTATTAAATCTACAGAACAAGCTAAGTAATGTATAGGAATTAGCAACATGTGCTGAACTAGAAAGAAAAAATATGTTGCAAACAACTCAGATTAACTGCTTGCAACTAGAATCAGAGGAACTTCATGAATATGTTATTCAGATTTTGTGGCATGTAGAGAAAATGTGGAAGTTCAAAGGAAATTGTTAGAGCACCTGGATGATACTTTGAGAAAGTTCAACCACACCAATTGCAGGCCTGAGCCATCCATATCCCTTAGGACTGCGTGGTAGTACAGCTATCTGCATGTAAAAGATTCACATTAAAGTGCAATGAAAAGATAGTATGCATCAAGTTGTGATTTAACAGGGAAAAACATGATTATGAATTGAAGGACTTTCGACACAAACAAACATGGTATTAGGAAAAGGGACACAAGTAAAATGTATCCTCTATAAATATTACAGCACTTTGAGCTGGATTACATCAGTGCACCTTTCATTAGTCTTTGTTAATAAAAATAAAGAAGATTTTGAGCACGCATAGTGGCATGTGTTTAGTCCTACATTGGTAGTGCATTGAGGAGATCTTGGGTATTTAAGCATGCTGAGAACCCATCATTATAACTTCTGGCTAGCCATTTGGGTAGGTCTTGGTTCGTTACAAATGGTAATAAAGCAGACCTAACCCATGGCCCATATGTGACTAGAGGACAATGTAGTACAGACCCTTTTTGGATTGGCCATGTGCTTAGTCCCATATTGGTTGGACATTGGAAAGATCTTTGGTACTTAAGCTAGGCCAAGGACCTCAATTAATAACTTCCTCTAGGCTCTTACGCAAACATTTATGAATACCCTAGGAGTATTTGTTAACATATGCGCCCTCATTAGAATGACAAGTAGCCCCTGTTTGGATGTTCAATTACATTATCCATTACATTTAACCAAATTGGACAGATGATGGAAAAGCCGGGTAAGCTGGGAGAAGAAAAAGTTTGCTGGCAGGCAAGAGATATTTTCCTGATCAGTAAAATCACAGAACAGATATTCCTTAAAAACCAGGATACCTTAAATCACCTATTCAATGGAATTCAACATCCTCATTTTTCAGGATTATCAGCTCCTGCACTGCCATGAAGAGTTTGTTCTCTCCATGTAAATATCTCTTCCCTCATGATCATTGCAAATTGAGTTTATCCAGCATATAACGTGTCTGAACATCCAAACTGGCTGTAGTGCTCTCATTGGACAATGACAAAATAGTTAACAAGGATTGTAAAAGATAGATAATATCTATTGAAAAATCTTCTGTGTTTATCATGCTCAAATCCCACCTGACTGAATTGCATAAACTTCTTTTCTAGAACCACGTAGGTGTTTGAGATTTAAATTGGAGGATGCATGGATGCTAGTTTCAAATCCAAACTAAAACGGGAACTTGTCCATGGTATCTAAACCTTTTTGATGTCAATCACTGCCAGCCCATGGGTTGGGGAATAACAACTCTGACATCTCTTAGTACATGTGATTAGATACATTAAGAGCACTGCCCTTAACTAATGGATGTGGCGAGTCTGTTAGCAGGATCTGGTAAATAAATACCTATGAGACAATGATATTTAGTAGAATATCATAATACATGTTTGGGTAGACATGTCTGCCAAAAAGATAGAATAGTAACTGGTGCTTTGAGTGATTCTGAATATTGTCATTTCCATCCAAGAGAAAAAACCCTTTCGGACAGACAAGTATTCAACCAATTTGCAGTTCAAACTGATTATGGATTTTGGAATATCTTTTTACTTTCTTCAATAGAATAGTAAATGATTTTCTCTATGTTTTAGATTGTCGAACAAACACAGATTTTGAATTGTCGAACATAAACAGAATTTGGATTCTTCCATTTCTTCTTGGATGATTGAATCAAGCTAAAGAAACTGATTGTGACAAGAAATGGCTCCTATCCCCTTAACCCCACCCCAATGAGACCGCAACTTTATGTATAAACAAAAGTAGTTAACAAAGAGGCCAAGCATTTTAAATAACAAGCAACCTATGGGATGCCAAGAACATGAAAAGAAAATGAAGAAAATAGAATCATTCATTAACTAATTGTACCGAGGTTAATAAAGAGGGAAGAAAATCCTCCCAGTAAAATTTTCATACAATTCATCACATCCGAATGTCCCACAACCAAAAAAAAAAACATTCATAAAATTATGGCCAAGGTTCGAAGTACAGGTATCTGTACTTATATCAGTACCTTACTGGTGTCATATTGACTGGTACAGTACCTGTACAGGGATGTACCAGTACCTAATGTGTGTGATCAGAGGTACAAATGGTACAGACTAGTACGCCCGATTTTCAAACCCTTGATTGTGGCATGTTCATTTTGTTCATCTGACTATTTCGCAAATTTCTTGCTGTCATTTGCAATACAAGAGTTGCAGACTTAAAATTTTAATTTCCTTAAAAGCCATTAACAAGATTTGCAATCTCAGTGCTGGATCCGATACTGATACCATCTTGGTACATTGTCGGTATGCCCAGTATCAGGATCGGTTCAGCATATAGATACTTTGATACTAGTACGGTATGTTATGATATTGCCCGGCATGCGCCAATACGGACTGGTACAGTATACCCTGGCCATTAGCCTGCAACTTGTTGCTGTCATGAACTATCTAAAAAGAATCAAGTAAAACCAAGTAGACAAATATTATTAGATTCCTGTGCTAACATCCAAAAAAAGGGACAAGACTATTACAGAGTGCTGGAAGTGTTTCAAGAAACTTTCAATGTGATGAACATAAAAAAATATTCAGTTTCCACCAAATCTTTTCTCTTAATGCAAAACAAAATTATACTGAAAACAATATAATATACTATTCTTGCAGTAAAAAAATGTAGTATGACGCCTCTAACATCCTCATAAGAGTAGCTATTGACTTCAGTAATGGAGTGTGGAAGAGACTTGCATGTTAAAAGTCAAAAGAGGGAAGGAAAGATTCTACAAGACCTTCATTAATTCTTCAAGAAGACGAGGTGCAAGTTCAAGCATGTGCTTAAAATCATTCTGTAAAGCTGAAGATAAAGCATCTGATTCACGAGTTAAATGAGCTTGAATCAACAATTCCATCTGAGATTCACAAAATTAACATGAATGTGAGCCAATGATGACTGGACTTCATGCAAAGTCTCTAACTGGTAATAAAACAAGAAAGTATGATTAACTATAATTATAAATACAGAAAACTACCTTAACTAGGGAAGGATGTTGCTTCCAAAACTTTGCTTGTTCTGTCCTGATGTTCTTCAAGTCCAGATTTAACTCACTTCTAACTGCCACAAAAAGTTTCTGGAGGGGTTCAGCATCACTTCTACGAACTGGCATTTCCATATATTCCGCAGCCTTAATGAAGACATCCATAACCTTGCTGTATTCATTAATATTTGGTCAGCTACAAATGTGAAAAATTCTGGTGTAGCTTGCATGAGTGTTAATAAATAATGTGAGACATGATCTCCTATTAAGATGTAGAAAAAAATCCAATATATCAAAAAAGGTTGGAAAGGAAATGCACTGTCCTTAGATAACAAAATTGATATAACCAATGTAAACAAAGCAGGACTTCAATATAATTTGAAATATGCTAAATTATCCATCAGACAAGGGGTATGAAGACTTTGTAGTCAGCTCAAAATCAAACCTTGACTAATTAGCAGCAAATGGCCCTGGAAAACCAAATTACATTACTGATATGGTCTTTATCAAGTAATTTGGATCCACTACCTTTTTTTTGACACTAGAGTATCTTCATAAGAGGAGTCTGCATGAGACTAGGATTGCCACAGAGTTAAGTTAGGGCATCAATTATGAAGTTTTATTTCTTTAAGATTAATGTTTTGGATCAAATTCTACAATAATTTATCAAAGTATCTGTTTTTTTTTTGAAAAAATAATTTCTCTACTTATGGAAGAACATCACTAGTGGGACATCAATCTCTCTTCCAACAGTAAAATTCAGTCATGGATTTAAGTTAGAATATGGATAAGATGTCTCCCTGCTCCAAATTTTGGCACGGTTCCTGAATTTTTTTTACATAGCTTATATTAGTGTATAAAATAAACTATTGCTACAATTCAGATTTTAAAGGAGGAGAATAAGGAATTTTCATTTTTATTTTTGTTCTTTTAAGAAAAATCTAGAACTCTAATATGGAAGATACCAAGGTTCGCCGTCTCGGTACCAGAACCCGTACCTGTCACATTAGCACAATGTCAGTACGGTACAGTATGAGATTTTTTTGGCGTACCGACCGAATCGGTACGCCACCCATATCGGATATCGGTACCGAACCGGTATGGTACGGTACGCCCTTTATCGTCCGGTTCGGACCAGTATGGCATACCTTGGAGGATACAATTGAGGATTTTATGCATTGGTTTGGAATCAAATTGAGAACATTCTCAAGGATTCGCCTCTTATGATGAAAAAAGTGTTCTAGATCTTGTTCGCAGATGAAAACATGCTTTAGGACACAATGTCAATATAAGTTATCTCGAGCAAACTGCTATTGGAGGTGCAGTGCAAATTTTCACATGTTTCAAAGAACATGTAGAAAACCTGGGCATATACAATTAAGTACTGTCGAAGGATAGACAGGTGTAACTATCTTTATTCATCATGTTCAAATATAAGGAAGAAATAAATTGTTAGGATGATTGATTGAGTCACTGACAGTCTCGAAAACCATTGAAACATATGAATTGAAGATTCTCTAAAAGGTATGACCAGAGCTTGCTCGGAAAAGGGCAAGTCCTATCAGTTACCTGATTGGGTTATGCATAAGAATATTACATTGACTGGCATCATATGCTTGAAAGAAAGAAAATTTGTGAAGTTGGCAAGGACCGAATCAAGGGAACAGCAGGTCTTTAGTACTATAGTGTTAAGTACCAGATGTAAAGGATTGGCTGACCAGGCATTCTCCCATGACAAGAAATTAAGGTTAAAATTAAAAGGCACTTCCTTCAAGCAAATTATCTACAGTTGGGTTACTTGGGTATAGTTGTACGAGTAATGGCTTTTCTTGAATCTCATAAGCAAATCATTCACAATCATGAGTATGACAAGGCCAACAAGGTAGCACTTTACAGAGGAAGATTGTGTAGGTCTGTCATTACTCAACCTTCATCTTGCGTTTCATGCAACCCTTAATGAAGCGATGTCCAATGTTACAGGAAAGTAATAGAAGTAACCAAAGTGTGTTGAGTTTAAGAATCCAAGAAGGTAGGACAGAAACTAAACTGCATGTATAGTAAAAAAAAAAGAACACTTTGTTAAGATACGCCTTTAAAAGAAAAACAACCAGAGGCTTGTGACAAACTACTAGAACAAGAGTGGAAAAATAACATTGAGAAACTATTGAAGTTCAAAAATAAATTTGGCCATAGTTTTTCTTGAAGTTCACAGTTGAATCAACTGCCCCTACAATGAAAAAAAATGGTATTTTTCATGACATATGTGATCGTTGTTGGAAAGAACCCTGATCAACAAGATGGCAGGAGTGTTATGAATGTTGAGTCAAATGTGCAAGCTTGGGTAGAAGGCATAAAGCCATGTCAAGCCAAACCATGTTGCGTGCAGCAATTGCTTCTAGAATTGCATATCTTGGATACTCTGTTTCTGAAAAGCTTGTTAAGAGATGATTCTTCCATTGACCATCAGGCTTATCTACTTGGATGAAAGTATAATGTACTTTAAGCTCATGCAGGATGGTATGATAATACCTACGTCTGCATAATTGTTAGAATTCTTTATGAACTAGGAAAGAAGACTCGACCAGACATAAGAATGCAAAGATAGAAACCTAAATTCTAATCACATGAGAGTTAAAGAGGACAGCAAATAGATGATGATGATCCATCCTATCAAAAATGTCTTCAACTCATTGGAGGAGGAGACCGAGGAGGGAAGGAGGGAGAGGATGGGGATAACAATCAGATCACATCCGAATAGATGGCTATTCTTATTGAAAAGCATGGTGACCTATTTCATACCATCAATCCTCTGAAGTTGGAAAATGACCCCCCTCCTTGGGAAGTAAAATCCTGCATACTTCCAGTAGAACCAACAGGATGGTCAACTACAAAAAGCATGCATTAGCATCTGATTTCTCCTGGATATCTTCTTGAACTTTCTGTAGTACTTGTGGAGGCTGAAGAGTGGTATTTCAAAAATAGTCCATACTAACAGTCAACCTATATGAACTTTGTATTCATCTCATCACTTAAGTGATAAAGGATCCACAACTTAAGTAATCCTTGTTTTCATTTTTTTTCTTCCTGTTTCTCGTTTCTCATCTTTTTTTTTGTTTCTGTTTTTGTTAGCACTCTCTTTTTTATTTTCGTTTCTGATGTAAAAATGTGGAGGGAAGTTGAATGCATACCGAGCAAGGTTTTAAAAGAGAGTGCATGGTATTCTCGTTTCCTAGAACCCCATAACTCTTGTGATTGATATTTATGCATGGTACCTGCATAGGGTGTTAATAAGTAGCAAAAGAAAGAGATATAAAACACCTAAAGCTAATATTGAGCTACAGGGTCAGTATGGGGCAGTTTTGTCTAGTTTTTTGGGCAACATGGCGACTCAAGTCAGTTGGCTTGTGGAATCTTCCCAATGTTTGCTGTGTACTAGCCCTAGCAGGTGTGGTATGTACCAGCCAGTATAGGCCAATGTGGCAAGATTTAAAACCTTAATCCTAGGTGTCTTAGATTAGGTAAGGTGGGCCGTCTATTGGTGATGTTGAGAGTTTGCTACAGGATAGGTATTTTACATATAGTTTTGGTTATAAAGGGGGCCATATTCATGTACTAGAACAAATTTTATGGTCATAATGAGGGTAGTATTCTCTTATTTTTGTTAAAGAATAATTTTGATGAGAGGCCAACATAATGGATGGTGAGAATTTATCCCAATTTGAAATGTCCAAGATACAATTTCTTTAGACAAAACAAATTTGAGGTTCATCAAGTTTATCCTTCAGCTTATATTGTTTTGCTTCCTTATATTTAAATCCATAATGAAAGAAATCAGAAATTTCAGTTTTTATTTGCAGTTTCTTGAAAAAAATGAAACCACGATAACTTTTGGGAAAATAAACTGAGGATTCCCTTTATCACCACCATGTTAACATAAAAATCCAATAGAACCATAATGAAATCTCCTTGGCCTTCCACAAATCCTCTGAGCTATATCTGCCACCTTCCTGGTGCCTTTTATGGGACCCGATGTCCTTGTGCATGATCTCAATGTCTTCACCAAGAAGTCCTTTCAACTGGTTTTCCGATAGTGACTTGATTATGCCCTATTTACTCAAAGAGGCCTAAATTCATGTACTTTTTAGCTCCAAACTAAGGCCAAAATATTGCAATGAGACATTTGTTTCATTTCTACCTCAAGCTTTGAAAGGTCCAAACATTTATGTAGAATTTTGACTAAAAATTTACTTTTTTCCTCCTGCTGAAACAACGTCAAAAACAAGTATAATGAAATGAGATCAAAGTTTAACGTAAAGGACTATAATATTTATTATTCAATAGCTGATAAATGTGTGCATATATAGCATTCAGAAGTTCGTTTAAAAAAAAAAATTAACCAAAATGGCAATGTAAATTATGAAAAAAATATAAAACCATGATAAAAGCAAAGTTTCAAACCTTGGAGCCAAAGAAGGTTTCATGAAATAGTAGTATGTTGACAAAGTTTGATGCATGACATAATTCCCAGTATATTTTGAAGACCTTGATAAATATATAACTGCTATCATTAAAGGCAAGAGAATGCAAACTCCAACAATCCCAAGCAAAAGTATTCCACCAGATGCTCCATCAATATTCAGCAAGAACTGAGGTAAAGCAATCCCCATTTGAAATCCCTGATCACAGCCACATCAAGGTATTAATAATTTAAGAATTTTGTCCGATACTGAGCCATGTTGCAGATATTATATTAGGTCACAGAGGTAGGTTTCCAGTTTTCACACAAACGATGTATATATACGCCCATAAAAGGAAGGGGAGTTTTATACTACCTGCCGGCCATCCGGGTGACCATATTTTTCATAATTTTCACGAGATATAGGATCAGTCAAAGCCTGATATGCCTTGGATATAAATTCTACAAAGTACTTGTGGGCCTCTGAAACAAATGACTGTAGTGTAAGTCAAAATAGAAAAAGGAACAAACATTCTTCTTAAAGCTCAAGTTATGGTATGAGATTTGGAAGAACACAAGGACTCCTTCAACCTGGATCGGGATTTTTATCAGGATGGTACAAAATAGAGAGTCTTCGATATGCCTTCTTTATGTCTGATTCTGAAGCTCCTGGCCCTAATCCAAGAATGCTAAATGGCTCAAATGGCTGATTCTGACAAATGGCATAAGTGTACACAGCATTAATTGAAGGTGAAGGCAGAGAAAATAACTTGGTCACACAATGTAGATATATAAAAAAACAATGCTGGCCTGGCATAATGTCTACAGTACAATGTTACTAATACCAGACCAAAATATTTTTCTCAAAAAACAAAAACAGATTAAAAGATCAGATATGTTTATAAAATTATTAAGCAAGATTCTCATTCGCTGAAACAGAGGATCATCAAATAACGAACATGATAATTTTTAACAAAGAACTATTGCACACAAATCATTAACTATAAGGAACAAGAAAAATAAACATGTTCATCGATTACAAGCAGCTTACCTAAAAGCTCACATACTACTGACTACCTTGCATGCATTTTTTTTTTGTGTGAATCCTTTCTTTCATGCTTATATGTTATCACGTCTTCTCTCTCCAAAAGGTATTCTGACTTGGACTATAAGTAACCAAATGAAAAGCTAGATGTCTTATGAAAAGCAGAAATAGTGACTAAAAACTTCTGTAATTATTTTTTTGAAAAAAATCTAATTGTGCCTGTACGTGGTATTCAATGTTAAATTTGGAATTTTGAAAGAAAAACTAGGCATTCAGACCGACTTCTCCCACTCCCTCATGGCGTCAATTGTTGCAAAAAATTGCTGAAAGCTGAAACAATTGAGAAAAGACTATTGAGCTAGGAAATAGAAAGTTTCCTTTTTCTGAATGTTCTTGGATCTGTTGGTAACCAGTCAATGACCTCAAGAGAGAGACCAAGAGGCAAGAGAAAACATGAAAATCGCAAAAATCTCATATTTCTTCTATAACTGATTTTCTACTAGCCCAATAAAAACTAATGCAATAAAATATATAGAGAATGAGCCTTCCATGTGCAGAGAGAAACACCATGAATGCACCAATACGTGTTAAGGTGGGAAGCACAAGCTTAAAATAAACCACAATAGTCAAGAAATTTCAGACAACTTCACTGCTAAAAGAAAGTTACAAGAAGCACCTAATACAATCCAAAATCTATATTACAATCTATGCTTTCAAATAAAAAATAATAATTTTAATATATATATATATAAAGTCAGAAAGCATGGTAAGGATGGCGAACTAAAAATAGACACCTAACATACAAACATTCTACATAAATTCCATCACAATTTAACTTAGAGCAGATGATATCCCACAAGACAAATGGTTGAACCTTGTCTAAACATAGCTACAACCTCGACTATTAACATTTCTAGCATTATGTCAATTGGCTCTCTCTTTGTTTTACTGCCTCCTCCATGGATCTGTGACTGTTGAGTTCTGCTTGATTGCCAGCACATTGATGCTCATTCAATTAAAATACAAGGCAACAAATGACGCATTTTCAAGCTCTGTCAAGGGCCAGCCAAACTTGTATAGTAGCTGCTTCACAGAAATAATTATAGGTTGGATATCTGCTCAATAATTGGCACATTCGAGTGGCACATGATTTGAGCTTGAACAGAACATGCTGAGCTTGGGCTGGGCTTGAACATGATGTTACTCAGACACTTGGCACAGGAGTCCAATGTTTAAGCGTCAAGAAGAATCAAACATGATAACCTTTAAGAAACCCAACATTGGGGCATATTCTACATTATGGTTAACAGACGCGCTTTAACCAACTAAGCTATGCTGAGCACGTGGTCTTAAAAGTATGGAGATGTAGGGATATAGTGTGGGACATGGGAATGCAGAGAGATAAAACATGGATGGTCGGACACATCTCACCAATAGGCACATTGCCAGAGATGACATATATACTAGAAAGATGTATGCACAATCAATAGTAGTTAGACTAGTTGCTCTAAAATTTTATGATAGAACCTTTGGTAACTATTCTTTGGAGTTTAAGAACTTCGTGCCAGTGCATTCATGTAATTGTGATGACACCTAGTCTTGATTTCTAGTTTCAAGGAGTCTCCTAAAGCGTCACCAGTTGCCAAGTGTTAGACACCTCTTGGAATAGAAATTTTGTCCAGGTAATACCATTCAAGCACCCTCTTTAGCCCTAACAGCTCAAAGCTCTTGCTCCATTTGTTTGCAGGCCGATCTCTCCATTATACAATGATTCATCAATTTAATTCCAGGATAGTAGAATTCTATGACGGCTGGTAAATCAAATTTATTTGTTTTCTGTTTTGTAAGCATTTCCCCTTTTTTCAATCAAACTAAATGAAAATAAAAGTTGGCACTCATTAGGCAAACTATCTAATAGCATGACGGGCATGTAGTTTAAGTATTGCTAGCAGTTCCCGTGATTCTGTGCATACCGTGCAGCCTTCAAGCTTGATAAAAACATAATTGTTGAAAACTATATGTTTACTATGACAAGTCAAGAACATTTTTAGGAGCACACATCTCATGGCCAAACATAAGATGTATGACATAATGGATTTCCATCACAAATACAATAATGCAGTGGGTGAACTCAACTATAGAGTAATAATACCGTGAAGAAGTGTAAGGTTGTTATCTGCTTTCCAAGAGATGGGATGTAAAGTTATAAAGAAATATATAGACAACAATAAAAATTGATAAATAATAAAGGTAAAACCAATTAAATAATATATCTCGAAATACCTCACGGCTTATATGTTTGATGTAGTAAACCAGAATCACCATGACAACCCAAAGCAGCAAAGTGGTAAGATTACTACATGTCGAAAAGTTTGAAATCTGCAAGTAAACCAGAAGATAAGAACAAAATTAAAGGTAAAATAGTTATTGCTTTAAGAAGTATTGTGCTATAACAAGTGGAACAATCTTTGGGTTTAAGCTATAAAAAAGGAAAGTCATTACAGCATCATTGTTACCCGCTTATATATGGATTTTCTGTGCTTCCCTGAACGTGAGCATACAGAGCATTGGCAATGGATTGTCCTTGTTTTCCTAGTTGCAGCATGACATAACCTCAATATTGTGTAAGGCACTAAAGGTAGTGCAATCATGGTTAAGATGAAAATTAGGAAAAGTGAATTGTTCTCCTCCGAAGCAGCCATTGATGCTTATTGCTGAATGCCAAGAGGAAAAAAATGACATTACTATGATCTGCAACCATAACAAGAATACCATGCAATAGTTGCCTTTAATTATAAAGAAAATTGCACATAATTCTAGATGAATAAAAGTTTATTCTATCATGCATAATCTCAAATTAAGATCATCAAGTCAACAATTCTAAGCTGAGCGGACCTGCAAATGACTAGATCATTCCTTGACAGGTCAGATAGCAGCTTTTAAAGGTTCTAATTCAAGGAGAAAACATTCAACTATAAAAGAAATCGATTGACGTGATTGTATGTGGAGAAAAAGGAAAAAAGAGAAATAGAGAGCATGAGAAAATTGAAGCAGAATGCAAGAGTAAGGAGGGAGAATGGAAGGAAAAGAAATGAACAACTTTCACAAGCAGCAATATCAAGTGTCTAACCAATCTATGAAAGATAACTTTACCCGCTAGTAAGTAGAACAGGGTTTTTTTTTCCTCCTATTTAAATTTATGGATGTAGATTCACTTTGTTACCTGTCCAAACTTTTCTTAACTCATAATGCTTCCTTTTGAAGTTGAAGCCATCATGACTAGAGGCATAAGTCTTTATCTCTATCAATGATATGCATCGGCTCCTTTATCTCCTCATTAAAATTCCTTTCAAGCCAATTTGAAGCAAAAAATCAAGAAGTCAGGCCCATCAAGAAAAGGTCCACCCATGAGCTTAAAATCATAAAGATTCTCATCTTATATGTTAATTTCACAAGATCAACTTTGTTTTTAACCCACCCTCCATAACATGTCAATTTTCCACATAAATTTAATGCTCATTCATGCACTGGTTGTTGTAGTAAAAGAACCTCGGTTATATGCAAATTTTCATGCCACTGAATTTCTTTGCACTTTGAATCTCAATACGCCTTTTTATTCCTTTAAATATATACAAGTTTCCTAATCAGAAGACCTTGCTGTTTTAGTATCCTCAATTTGTGAACTCTGTCAACATATGAAAGATCATTTCCTTCTCCAAATCATAATAATTAAATGAATCTTATTCATATTTCCATACATGGTTGTCCAAGTAAATAAAAGTCCCCTTCATTGGTGTTGTGGCTTTGAATAACACAACCAAAATATGTTACATGCAAACCTTACTATCCACAGGGGAATGGTGGGTGGATGTTGTCCAAATCAGCCTGTATTGCCTGATTGTGTACTTGGACTGCAGACCTTTGTACCTTAATACTATATGATCCTGTAGCACATTCAATGCACCCAAAACAGAGGGAGGGGCACGGGTTAATTAAGCCAACATCATGCATGTTTGATCACAGTGGTAATTAAGCCAACATCTTGCCTACCCATTGCCACCAGTCCTGACAACATCCCAAATTATTCGATAGTTGCATGGATCTTGCATGGATTGCAGACCTTTGAAGAGCACAATATGTTGCACACAAGCCTTACTATCCACAGAACTTGCTGTCATACCACATGCACGTAGACATAGATGTGGCATGGGTATAGTAGTAAGGAAGAAAAGAACCTAAATTGGTTTGATGGTGGTTTTATCACCCAGGGGAAAAGGGGTTCCTCTTCTTGCATACTGGGTTAAACACTGCAATGTAAAGAACTACAGGAATTAATAAATAAAAGAGTGAGTTGCAATTCAATCGAATTATGCCTAACATATACAAGATACACCATGCGACATTTAACAGAACTAAGTAGGAAGTTGGAGCCAGATGAGATCAAGTTTACAGTATCATGCATCCTGAGACAAACTACATTGACACTGTCATACAGGGCACTCACTAAATAAGAAAGATGCACAATCTTGTTTGCATGAGTTCTAAAGATACACCATGCAGCATCAGATAAGGGGAAAAGAAAACTTTGCTTATCCAATTTATACCATCCTAGTTAGTTTTATTTCAACGAATCAATGCTTTCATCTTTGATTCCCATGGTTGCATCAGATACTATGGATCTTCCCGAGTGTGCCTCGGGCCCTCAAGTAAACATCACTAAGGAAAAAACATGATATGCCAAATTAATTAACCTAAATTAGAAACGGACATTAGGAACTCGTTTGGTTTGCGGAAAAAGAAGGGGAAAAGTGTAGTCAACGCGAAAATGAAGAAAGACCTCTTGTTTGGTTGGAGCTTTCAAAGAAGAGGGATGGAAAAATAGCATTCCCATAGGAATAAGATTTTCATATTTTACGGGAAAGAAAAACCCATGAGAGACATAGAAAAGCTACTCTCCCACCAATTGAAAATTGAATTTTTTTTTCAAAACTATCCTAAGCCATTAAAATCCATGGATAAAGCATTTTTTTTATTAAGAGTATAATAGATATTTCATTCAGCTTTTTTAGAAAAGTAAATATTCAACCAAACATAAGCCAATCTAGAATGGCCACTTTCCTTGGTCAACCAAACATGCCAAAATAATTAGGCATCATATTCTCATGAAAAAATATTTCAATGAGGAAAAGTTCTTCCCGCGAACCACATGAGTCCTAGAGATAACACCAATGAGAACAAAAAGAAATTCTATAAGCAATAATTCATGAAAAATGTTCAGGTCAGACTAACTTCACACATAAAAAAACATGTATTTTCATACTGTACATCAAGAAATAAGCACTAGACTAACTCAATCCATGATTCGAAATAGCACCTACAGAAACTCCAGGGTTAACCATTTATTAAACAAAAATACAAGCATCAAGAACTTTTGCTTAAAAAAGCATCAAAAACTGCCCAGAGAACACAAACACTCTACGATATAAATCAAGAACTATGATCGCAGCAAGATTTTGAACATTAACATGAAACCCGATTCCATGAAATTTCTTTAGAACTTGAAAAACAAGAATTCGTGATCCGAACTACAACCAAACAAACCCAATAGCCTTGGTCTCCCAGTTCCTAAATTGGCCCCTCAGCTCCCGACACCGAGCGCCCATCGCCGAATTCAGATCCGAGGAGATCAATGTTAAGATTGGGTTCTTGAACAAAGAAAGATTGGTTTTGGGATGAGATAAAGAGAGAGAAACAATCAAAGAAGAACAAGAACAGAAATACCAGAGATTACGGAAAGCACAGGATTTTGGTTTCCGCGGAATCGAATCGAAAGAGAGATCACAACAAGAAGGAAGAGAGAGATCAAATCGAAAGCAAAAGGAGGCAGGAGAAGAGGAACGGACCTTCTTGCGTTTCGAATCGCGGCGTCGCCTTCAGCCTTCCTTCTTTCCTCCTTTGAGGAGGAGGGAGGGAGACGGCTCGGAGTCGATCCTGCCACCGATTTGCTCTGCGCGCTTGAACCCTGTGCGGGTTTTTAATGCGTTTTAGTGAATGAATTTAGGCAATGTTGTTATTTAGCTTCGTACGGCTGAAAACATACCATCAGATTCGGAAGCAACGGTAAAGATCTCATGTGGAGTTGTTGGGCTGGTTCGGAGTGTTACGGGCCAAGGTTTCTTGGATCACGCGACTTCTTCCGGTGGAACCGGGACCATGTCTCCCTTGCCCGCTCGCTTATGAGAGCTAAATCTGGGTGATCAGCGGTATAATTTGTTGCAATCGCGTGCAGCTTTTTGTTATTTTTTGGCTGTGCTTCTCTAGTGTTGCTTATGTTCTGTTTTTGTTTTCCAAAACCCTCGAAGTAAAATGATCTAGACTGAGAGGAAACGCTAAGGTTTTTTTAACCAAAAATAAGCTTATATTTTTAAAATTATTTATACTATTATTTGTTGTTTTTTTTTGTGTATGATTTTGATCTTAGGGCAACTTCTTGTAGGGCTTGTTTTGTTTGCAATAATGGATTAGAATAAAAATAGGAATGGCCATAAGTACGTATATGGTTCGTAGTCGGAATCTAAATCCGAATAGAATTGAAGTATTAGAGAAAAATAGTGATTGGATTTTACAGAATTAAGATATTCTCATTTCTTTCTTGAATCAGAATAGAAATAGAACTTTTCCTAATCTAACGAAAGTTATTCATTTTCATGTCAATCCAACTTTCTATAACCAAACATATCTTTATCCTTCTATCATCTTATTTGAGAGATTGGTTTATCTGTGGGAAATGTTTCTAAACCTTAGAGGTAGAGATATGGCCTCGAATAAGTGATGCAGGGGGATCCTTCGCTAAGGGGAATAATGCTGGAGTCATGTCCAAACACTTAGTGCTGTGATCTATCTGATGCTATTCAGTCTTGGACTTACTGTATTATGGCATTTTTGTGAAATGCAACATACAAATGTTGTTAGATAATCTTGTACAAAATTGGGTATCCATCGATGCACCCTGGCTTTTAAAATAAGGCCATTTGCTCACTTGTTCCATTAACTAGTCCGGGGCTGTCATCATTCATGTCTTCCAGCTGCATTTCATTCATTGCCTCCTCTGGTCTCTTCGAAAGATGTTTCATAATATCGAACTGCATTTCACGTGGACAGTGGTAGAAACTAATATAGATATATTGGTATTATTTCTGCATAGCCTAGACCAAATTAACTTAGATAAACAATTTCGATAAAAACCGAGATGCCACTCTATTCATACTAATAAAATCTAAGGCTGGCAGTTATGGCGACACTGCAATCAATGCACAATCAGTATAATTGCCGCCGTGTGTTACTTATGTAGGATGGTTACTATGTTGTTAACGTGCAGCTGACCGTTACTATATAGTTAAGGCACATCGCACAAAATTAGATAACGGATCGATATTCTATCTTATATAAAAGGATGGTCCGAGGATCTTCATGTAAGCTTATTTAGAGGTTCTTCTCTATAAATTTTTTCCTTTTCACATTATTACTCTACTATTCTGACTTAAGCATCGGAGTATCCCTCGTCTAAAACTTTTCAACAAGTAGACTTCTTGCAGGTTAGTTTTGAAGGTGACCAGTTTGGTTTTTACCGACCTTAAAACAAGACGGGCGGCATCTCAACCACGGTTCAGAATTTAGCAGCAACCGCTACTTTGTACCTAGACAAATATGCAAGCTACTATGTTTGAATAATTTATCAAAACATCCGAGAATCTATATACGAAGGGATGGAAGTGCTAACTTATACTTTCTGTTTTTTTCTGACCCACATATTAGAAATTTAACTCCAAAAGATTGTCATTTTACAAACCGATACATTGGCAACTTCCTTTCATCGCAGAACCCCTCTCTAAGCATATACACATTGTTTGAACAAAAACGCTAAGCATATACATGGCTTCTAAAAATCAATCTATCCACAGTAAGTTAATTTTATCTTTACCGAACAAAATCTACACTTTGACAGTCCGGAAAAGGAGGAAGATACGATCAGAACAGCTTCCCAGCAAACTCTCCAATGTCTTCATCCTTGCATGAGGAAGAGGCATATGATGCCAAGTCTTTTAGCTCAGAGAGGCTCCTTCCTAGCTGCAATGCCATCTTCATCTCAAACAACTCCCCATTCTCCCTCCTCTCCGCATCTCTTTCCCCCAGATTTGACTCAATCTCTTCCTGTAGCCTCCTGTAGAAGCCGCCGCAGTTGCGGAGCAGCTCAAACACCATTCCGACCTGTCCGCCGTGCTCCAATGTATTCACTACAGCTGCAAGTGCCCCTCCGACGACCCCAAGCAAGACAGGCAATTGCCCAAGAGCCGGCGAGCCAATCAAACCGGCACCGAGCGCGGCCAGGCCAGAGACTAGAGGGCCCAAGGTGGCTAAAGTCTTATGAATGTTCAAGACCACCTTGCCCAACCTCACGTACTGCTCCTCATCTTTCACCTTCAGTACTCTCAGGATGCCCATCATCTCCTCTTCCAGCTCCTTGCTCCAGCCATTCCTTTCCACGCCGTTAACGTATTGTCGACGTCTCTCCTGCCGCCTTAGTTTGGGCCACCATCGAGTAGGCTCTACGGTTTCAGGGAACTTCTCGAGCATGCCGGGGAGCAGAGGCAGTGGGTAGGCCTTCTCGAGTGCGAGCACCTTCTCCATGGCCTCCTCGACATCCAATTCGGTAGGGGCTCGGAGGGCGAGAGTCGCATGGATCGATCTCTCGAGCTGCTTCCACAACCGGGTCGCATTCCTTTGTTCTTCGGCTAGCTGGGAAGGCTGGATCTTGTTGACGACCAGCATCATCCCGGTTGCAGCAGTGAACAAGATCACGGAAGAGAGCTTGAAGGCTAGTAGGTGGGGTGTGGCTTCTCCCACGGGGATAGATGAGATTCCAGCCATGAGGGATGCAGTGAGGCTAATGGAGTTGATGGAGTGGAGGAAGAGGTGATTCCAGTTATTCCTCTGTGCTCCGATGATTGCGTGCATCTCTGCTCGATCGGCAACTGCCTCGGCTATGGCATGAAGCTTGGTGATGATCAGATCTTCATATTTGTCATGGGTCGCAGTATGTGTTTGACGTTGCCTGGTGGCTGTGCTCTCTTCTCTCAGGATCAAATCCCCCATGGCGATGTTGGTTGGTAGCTTTGGAAGAGAGATCCTACGCTTGATTCTGACATTAGAGGGGGCATGAACACTCGCACATAACCTGCGGCCATATGGGACTCGCGACGCCGCCGCCGCCGCCGCTGATGGTAATAGATTCTGGGCTTGAAGGGCTGCCATCTCTTTGGGTTGCTGCTGGCTTTTCAAGTTCGGATTTTTTTTCTTCTTCCTTTGGAGGAGTTGTTTGTGCTGCTGAGGGACGTAAGAAGAGCTAATGGGGAAGTTTTGGTGGATTAGTTTGTTGGTGAGATGGGAAGCTTGCGGCTATATTTATAGCCCTGGGTATGATTCCAGTCTTGGTTCGGAGGACATTGCTGACCGACTTGGTTTACGGTTTAAACGTTACAATTCAAGAATTCAGCGAAGTCAAAGCTGTGGAACCTGTCAATAGGCTTGGGTTGGACTTTTTGATTGGGTAAAACTTTAGACCTGGTCCCTCACCCCGACCGTTTATTTATAAAAGTCAAACGGTGAAAACTTCTGACGGAGCTGTGACAAAGAATGATCGACGGATGTGATCTTTCATAGAACGGCGTTTATGGTATGTGGACTTGGTCGTGATTAAAATTCAAGATTAGAACTTATAAACGAATCCTGAATTCAAATAATAAGTCAGCGTTTTCTTTTTCCCCAGTCGTAAAAGAGCATAACTTTCCAACCAAAAAAAGTCCGGACCTACATGGCACGAGGAGATTGGTGCCGTTCATTGGTCAGTGTGATTCATGGTGCCATGCACCAATAGTCTGGTGCCACATGGTTGCAAGAATTTCTAAGAAAACGGAGGTAGGATTGAGTCATCGAGCCCCAAAGCATTTGGCTTCCATAGAGAACGTCGTAACGCTGCAAAAAAATTTCTAATCTGTAGGCTATAAGATCCTCTCGACGCGTTGACTCCAGACACAAAAAAAATATTCCAATAAAGATTAGAGAAGAAATTGATAGGCTGCCTGACCGGTTTTGCTTCTGAAATCAAGTATGCGATCACATCATACAATTCCTTTCTACCAGAAAACATCACACAAATCCTAAACTGCTAAACCTGCCGGTTGAGCAGAGAAGAATGCTCTCCCAGACAAGGTCTGAATAATAATAAAAAAAAAAACCCTACACCACATATGCTATATGGCATACACCATGCCAATCACTTAATCTCCTTTCTACGAGCTCTATTCATAATATGCTTATCTAAATAATTGTCCCACAAAAAGAAGATAAGCTGATTAGCATAATGCACGGTCATGCTGGTATACAGCAGGTTATAAGTTGCTCTAAAAAAAAGCCCCCAACCAAAACGTTGTAACCCCTAAATTACGTGCTCTTCTCAACCAAAAGAAGTAAGAGAAAGATTTGATTTTTTTAGATAAAGTGATGAACTATTTTAACAGCTGTTGCTAGCAATTATAAAAGAAAATAGTATGTGGCATTGGTGGTATCTATTTTATTTTAATATGTCATTGTTTTCATAATTTATATTATCTTTAAACCGGTTAGGGGATTTGAGATTTTAGACTTATTTCTTTCTTTAGTAGACTGTCTGCAGTATGGTGAAAAGGATAACAAATAATAGCCAAATAACAATGGTTTTTTTTTAGTATGTATCTTTACCATCTATATGGCATGCAAAAGCACAGCATGGTTGCAAAGTTGTAGATAAGATGGTGCCATCCTATTCATTTAGATCAAATATATGTGTATCTATCTTTTCTTCTAAATATCCTCTTCTTGGAGTCATAATGTAACTCAATTAGATAGATAAATAATATTTTAATAATTCCTTAAAAAGTAAAAAAAAGTACATGAATAGGTATTAAGTATATTTACCAAATATTCAAATACATGATTAATAGAAACATAACCATTTACAATCCATCAAAATGCTTCATCGAACAAGTTACATGCATAACATGCAACAGATATCTTTATGGAAAAAAAAATACTGTGTCATCCATCTTTCTCTATCTCTCTCCCTATCTCTATGTGCTCATGTTTCTCCTTTTATCTCTCCCTCCCTCTTTTCTCTTTTCATAGCCAACGACCAAGCTGTACCGGCGGCGCGCTCTCATCATCGCCATCGCCAGCATCTCCCTCCTTTTCATCATGGGCATCGTCACCTCCTTCACCTTTCGTGCTACCATCGCCACAGGCGTTGTTGACGCCTCCTCCCTCAATTTTCATGAGCATCACCCTCTCCATGACCGCCTTCCTCATCCTTGTCCGCATCCTTATTGAGTTATTGCCGAGCTCAAGCTTTTCACCATCGACCTCGACAGCATGGCGATTTCTGTCATCGCCATTAACACATAGCCACTTGGATCCTCCTCGCACTTGCCATCACGCTCTCTAGCAAGGCTTTATGCTCATCTCCCTCTGGGTTCTCCTCTTTAGTGCTGCCTTCGTGGTCGCCACCGCCCTCCTCTTTCACCCTACGTTCTCCTAGATAGCCCATTTTTGGGATCAGCAGAGGAATGAGATTAGCGCTTCAAGAGGTGCGACACTCAGGAGGTGAAGGATGCTCGGAAGAGGGCGGAAATCAAGATGTGGGCTGTGCTAGCTCGGCAAAGCACTCAGTGGAAGGTTCATTTGCTTAGGGAAGAGCGGTGGAGCCTCAGCTAGGATTCCGTTGGCTTGGGAGAGGGGTCGAAGCGCTTGGCAGAAAGCTTTCCTCCTTTTTTTCGCCCCTTGTACTGAGGTGGCGAGCTGGCACGTACAAACCTTCAGCATTCTAAGAAATTGTTACCTAGATTCAGTAGTCTACCAGCTTGGCTGTAGACCGGGCCTATGATAGCTTGCCATGAGGGCAAACGTTTCCATCTCACTTTAAAAATATAAAAAAAGAAAAAATAAGCTAAACCAGGACCAAGTCAACCAAAATCAGCATCTCTTTTCGGGCTGAGCTGTACTCAAACCAGCCAGTATTTCTTTTCTGCCAAAATTTCAGCCTGGGCCCGGAACATAACAACCACGCTGCTTTTTGAGAATCAGGCCGAGTTTAACTTGTGGGCTAAAAAATCCAGCCTGAGTTGTTTTATCGCAGCCTGGTTGCGTGTTTGGGCTGCTCGGGCCAGCCCAGCCCATTAACTGTTAGCCCATTCATTCCAGGATAATCTAAACATATCTATACGAATAATGAGATTGGTTATGATTAATAATACGAGTTATGAGATTTATCATGATTAATATGTGTGTGTACACATATAGAATCCAATGCCATGCCTTTTCTTCCCATCAAAACTTACCTTTCCTAGCATTGGAAGAATATGTACGTACGTACGTATGTATGTACGTATGTATAGGTCGTCCCATCTGTGGCAATAGGGTCAACAGTCCACGATGTGATGAAGTTGTGGTTTAAGAAAGACGCAACCATCCACCCTCCCTCCGCTCTGGGTGACCACTTTTTTGACACATTCGTCATCAAGGCTCACCTCCAAGATTCTCATCGAACTCCTGCCTTTAGTGCAGTTTACCTTCATTCTGTAGGTACATATTGTTCTCCTTGATTGCATTTATATTTGTTGGGAGCTCTTGTTGAATTAGAGCACGCATCTTGTACATATAACTGGTAATAGTCAATTGAGAAGCCCAAGTTGCTGAAGTGGTGGGCAATGTCAACTTTTCAGATGTTATTGGTAGAGTAATAATTGTGGAGCAATATTTTGTATTTCGACCAAGTTAATGCGTTGCAGCTCCTTGTTCCGATAATTGGCTATCATATGCTACTACATCATCATTTGAAATTAAATTATACCAAATCACAGTCATATATATGTTGTTATCTAATTTTTTTTTTTTTTGTACATGTTATCTATTTTTTTTTTTTTTTTTACTAGTAGAGGTTAGTTGTAAAACAACCAAGAGAAAAACCCAGAGGAAAAATAAGCAAAAAAAGAAGGGGAAAGAGAGACAAGAGATCTTTGTAAACAACCCAAGTGAAGGAAAGATTCCTTTTTATCTGGTTAGTGCTAATGAGAAGTGTAACAACCTGCAAAGTATTATTTGGGTTTCTTGATCCTGTATAAGTATCTGAAATTTACTCAGTGAATAATCGATGTGGGACCAAATACATGTTCGCACGAGTCCTTATATACTCCCTCCGTTCAAGCTCTGATATGCTCGTCGGGCTAAGGATTCAAATCCATTCAAATCTAATCACAAATATCACGATCGGCCTGTGGTTTGCTCCATGGATCCGTGCTGCAGTATCCTCTAGTTTATATAGGTTATGAGCCGAGTTCGCTCTGATACTATTTGTAGTAACCAAAGACCTCACTCAAAAAAGCTAGCCGAAAAGTATAATTTGGATTCTTTAATCGTGTATACGTCCGATGTAAGACTAAACGCATGCTCACACGAATCCTCATAAGAAAAGAGAGGATAGCATCTGGTTGGTTTTTTGACTTTTCCAAAAAAAAAAAAAAAAGATCATATAATACTCATACTGTATTCAGCTTACCCTAAGAGCTGATCAGAAAATGCTTATTGTACATTTTCCTTCCTTTCACAACTTAATAAAATTGGGTGGCTCCCCGGCCTTCCTTATCATCATCAAAAAAAAAAAAAAGAAAGTTGCTGCTAATGGATTGGGCTGTCTATATGGGTCGGACATCGGTTGGTTATAAGTTGCCGGTTGGAATCGAATTTTGATGAAGTAGAAGAAGACCATTGGATCATGAATGGTACCTCAGGCGTTTCAGTCGCTTGAGTGACAAAAAATGAAGCTGTTGCCTGTTGTAGCATACATAAAACATAATCAAATGATTCAAATTCGAAAATTAGCATTTAAACGGATATATTTCTTTCTGAACTTCGCTAGAATTAAACTTCATCCTGCGGCAAGAGTACTTCAATTTAACGGAAATCTTCTTGAGGACATGACTCATCTCATTCGGTGTGGCTTGGTTTCAAAGTTCAAACCATATCGGAATTACTCATTTTATGCCAAAGTAAACTTTTGAATGTTGTACACATGACAAATGTGCCTAAAGCCTGTCAAGATATTTGATTCCATGACATGAATTTGAAAACTTACCGAGGCCAGTTGTAACAACCTAGGACCTCACCCAAAATGGCTAGCCGAAAGGTATTGTTTGGGTTCCTTGATCCTGTACCCAGCGAATAACCGATGTGGGACTAAACACACGCCCGCACGGGTCCTCACATACTCCTCCCGTTCAAGTCCTGACGTTTTCGTCAGGCTAAGGGTTCAAATCCATTCAAATTTAATCAGAAACACCACGATCAGTCCGTGGTCAACCCCACTGGATCTGCGTTGCAGTGTCCCCTAGTCCACATAAGTTATGGGCCGGGTCCGCTCTGATACCATTTGTAACAACCCAGGATTTTACCCAAAATGGCTAGCCGGAAAATATTATTTGAATTCCTTGATCCTGTATAAGTACCCAAGATCTACCCAGCGAATAACCGATATGGGGCTAAACACACGTCCGCATGGATCCTTACACCAGCCGAGAGTTCTGATACTGTGACCATGTATTAATTGTATGTTGTTCGCAATTCCCCTCGATCAAGGTATCGCCTCTCGTATTTTCGATTCTGTTTCCTCTCATGTTATTATTCAAATTCCAAAGCTCTCAAATGAAATGTAGGCAACAATCTTTAATATCGCGATCATGCCTTACAGTATGCTGAGATCTTTCTCTCCTTATGTTGTGTTTTTATTTCTCTTTTTCTTCTTTTAGTCTTATCAACTGTATCATTTTGTTTTTCCTGGAAGCAATGCCGGCACCGGGTGCTGGAGAAACAGGATGTTGGATTTGATATCCTTGAACAGTTGCAACTTGTCCTTGGAAGGATCAAACCGGTTATTGGCACTAACTTGTCTGCTTGGCTTCAACTTTTTTTTTTTTTTAATTACAGCAACGCACCTTCGATTTTGTTTTTTTTTTTTATATTTTTAGTTTTTTAATTAAATCTTAAAATTTAATTTTGATTGCAATATGATCCCCCCATTCATCTTAGCATCTGTGAGCACGTAATTGCCATGCCACATATTTTTAGACATAGGATTTCATTAATATACTTCTTGACCGAATTAGAAGGGGACTTAGTTTTAATGAAAATGGAAGGAGACCCTATCATGTGACTTTTTTTTTTATTACACCAGAAATCTTGGAAGATAAATTAATTATTTCACATGTGGTGTTAATGATGTTAGAGTTTGGATGAACGGTTGCACTGCATTATAATTAAAATCTAAGTTTTAAGGTTTAATTGAAATAATTAAAAATTTTAGGATGTAAATATTTTTTGTGAAAAGTTGAAGCGATAATGCTATAATTTTTTTTTTTTTAGAATGCACTGGAGTTTGAAGTCTGACCGCATTGCAAAAAATAAATAATATTAGTAACATTAAATTCATATAAAAAGATGCACTTAGGTCTGTGTAACAAATACTAGATGGCTAATATTGAATTTTGAGTGGACTCACAAAATGTTCACCTTTTAGGTCTTTGAGCTTATGGCAGTGAATAATGTCTCTTAGATTATAATCTTATGTTTCTACCAACATTTGATCATCTTTGATTCTATGTTAATTGGACTTTCTAGGTACATGTTATCATTTTTATGAGCATACTCATAACAACTATTTTATTATTATTATTATTATTTTTAAGACGGGTGGATCATATCTCATGGGTATGAATACATCCAATAAAATAAAAAAATAAAATACCTTAAAGTGTTAGGGACAACTTCCTATCTCCGGCCCATAGGGTACTATTGGAGTGACTAGCTACATAATCGGTCATCCAATTTGCAGCCCCATCAGCTTCACAGAAAACATGCTTAGCCTGAAAGCTTCCTGTCCCTCACCATTATCCAAATAATAACAACTGCTGTTTGAGATAACTGTTGATTACAGAATGTGTTACTATTTTTTTAATATTTTAAAATTTGCTTATGCCAAAAATAAACTATTGTCCATAACATCGTTACCTTCTCTTTCTCTCTCTGTTGCATATCTAAACCCAAACGCGTTATGGTTTCCATTTCGCTCATCAACCCTCCTAAAAGCTTATTTTTTTCTCGACTAGTTTATCAGGTATCGGATCATTAGCGAGGGGTTGCGATCCATCGAGTCCGTGCAGTCTCACTTTTGGAAAGAATCCGAGCCCCGAGCGTTCTCAGATGGGTAGCTCGGAAAGGCAGGATCAGCTTTTTCTTCCTTTTCCCAAGAACTCTCCAGTTTTGGAGTATTACTGCCTTCAATGCAGTATTCCTACTTTAGTACTTTTTTTTAATCTGCATTTCTTTACTGTATTATAAGCTCCATGATGATATGTTAATGGCTGAAGCGTAAGAGAGAGATGTTGTCTTAATTCACTTTCCAAGGACCAAACAAAGAGAGCTCCGGTTTGTCTGAACTCTGGAGGCTGAACACCGAGGCTTCTTGGGGCTCCGTCGTTGGAGTCGAGACGTGGGTGCTCGATGGACCTGTGCAAGTAAATAAGCAACTCCTTGTTTCTGACCGACCCCATTAAATCTGACTGAGATCTCCCCGCTAGATTGTGCTGACATCATCTTGTCCTCTCCTTCCTCCTGATGTAGCTAAAAAACTTGAGAAAGAAGGAAAAAAAAAGAAGATTAAGCTGTTCCTCTGCTGGAGGTGTAGCTGAGAACAGCTGCCAAAAACAGGAGACCTGCACGAAAAATCTCAGATATTTTTGTTGCCACCATCATTGCAGAGAGTGGCAGATGGAGATAAAGGAAGGAAAGAGCATTAATAAGAGAGAGAGAGAGGAGAGGGAATGATGGGTCCCAAAAGCCTGGCCAAAGGTGCAACGCTCCCTCCATCCCCAGCCCTTTGTCTTTTTATAGCTCCTCCTCCCTTCTCTTTTCCCTTCTCAATTTCATGCCCTCGATGGGCCTCGTACCTCCTCTTTTTCAAGTTTTTTGGACCCATCCCTCAAAACGCAACCGCTGTGGGTTTCAAGCAGGTAAGAAAACATTCCATGGCAAAGCAGAAAGATAAGAAAACAAAGTTTAGTTTGGTTGGATTTTGTGGGCTGGGACGAGAGGCGAAGAAAGCCCTTCGGTTCAAAAGATTTATATAGAAAAAGAGAACTGCTGTGGTTGCTGCGACTACGATTGAGGAATGGGAGGGAGGATAATCAAATCCTTTTCTATTGTTTTCTCTAAAGTTAATCAATCATAAAAAGAGAAAAATCCATGGATTGTTTAGGTGTTTAAACTTCGAAGTCTGGCGTTTTTTGTCCTTTGTTAACACCGCTCCTCCGGTCAATCTGAGAGAATCCCACTTGGTTGTTGCCTATAGCCTTTGGCCTCATGCTATCAGAACAGGGGAAGGGCATAATTCTCCTTTGGCTCCGGGGGCCCATTCTCTTGGTTCCTGTGCCGAGTGAAATCCCAATTCCCTGATCACTTACAAACAAACAGACACTTCTGGTGACTCTTAGATGTGTAAGTTTTGAAAATGATGGATGCCTGGTAAACTCTGTGCCCCGTTGTTTTCTTGCTTGCTCTGGGATGATGAGAAATCCTTCTCTTGTAGGCAGTTTATAAGGAAAGGAACCTCTTTCCCTTTTTGGCCGTAAAAGAGGAGACCTCTCTCTGAAATTTGGAGAAAGAAGTTGGGGAGATGTCGATCCTTTATTCTGGTTCTGAGCTCCATCGTTCTGGTTTTGCTTCAGCTTCTGTGGACGAGGCGACCTGTGCCTATTTATTTGGTGCCTAACGGTTTCAGCACTTCCATGCACACTTGGAGGTTGGTTTCTGGGAAGCTCTATCTGTTTACTTGTGAATGCATTCTTATCCCTTTTTGTAGTCTGTTAGTATTCTTGAGAAGAAGCTTTTACTCTAGTCTCTGATAGTTTACTGTAAATGAAGCTTTTCTTCTTCAATGTCACCTTCTTAACATCTGTAGGAAGTTCGAGCCAACCAGCTCAAAAGCTAGTGATTCTGTTTATAGATCTAGTTGTGGCCTTCCATTGCCCTTTGATTTCCTCCACCCTCTTCGAAATAAACTTGGAGTTGCATGACAAGGCTTTATTCATGATCAAATACTCAGCACTGCCAATCTGGGAATGTGATCAAATTGGGATGATTCTTTCACCCCCTTTGATCTCAGCTTTGATTCATAATTTGCTTATGAACATTGCGCTTCTTCATTCTTATTTCATGTTATCTCAAAAATGTCAAACTTAATGTCTGAAACTGATGCGAAGTCTTCTTTGTTTTCCTTCTTATGGAACTTTGATTGTATCTGTTTCATTGCGCTACCTTATGCACATAACATTTGATCTTAATAATGAAAACATTTCAGCATGACACTTTTTCCTGCATGTTTCAACTAGTTGACAGCATGTTCAACGCAGTTCAAAAGCTACTGTTGCTAAAGCAGATGGATCTTATGTTATTGTATATAAGTTCATGACCCTTAAATCACTACCAATTTGGTGCTCAAAAAAATCATGCCATAAATGGATTCTAGTGCATGTATGTCCCATGCTTTCAACTTGGACTGAATAAATGATATCCAGGATGTACATATTGGAAAATGTATTGTACAAGATAGTCGGCCTTGGTCCTAATGTAATTTATGGGCTTATTCCTGTGCTGAACCACAGGTCCCTGCATGAATGTGAAGGTGGTAAGTATAAGATTGGTAAAAAATAATTGGAGAAGAATGATTCCTAAAGGTGACTCTGGGCAGTTGGTATTCAGTTCGATTGCAATCATAATGTTGACAGTTCCCTTTTTGGCCAATCAATATAGGCTAATTTTCTTTTCCATGCATTTTCTCATCAAATAAGCTTATCTGAGTCCTATTTTGTTTTAAACAATCTCTGATCTTGACGCATTTTTTAGCACCCATGCCAGCTCAAATATTGCCACTGCAGCACTAAGTTAACCTTAATTAACCTGTTTTGCTGCTGTACATATGAGGTCAGCTTTATTGTTGGCGTAAGACCATCCTCTGCAAACTCTATATCTGCGAGAAAACAAAACATCGTGGAGGCCATTAGTTCTATTAATTTCTGGGAGTTGACAAACATCAATATATTGTGGAGAGACTCTCATTGCAATAGCATTGTACTAAACCACATCTGGGAAGCCAATTTAACAAATATTTTAACCATATAAATAACCTCCATCTAGAAAATTACATTTATTTTAAATTAGTTTTGCTTTGCTTAAAAAAATATGCGTTCTAGGTTATTTTACCTGTTCTGGAGCATTTGTCCTGAATTTTTTCATTATCGAGTTTGTTGATGATAACACATATTTATATTTCTTGTACTTCTAAATATTTCTTGGTATTATTGTTTTGAATGACTCTAGCCTTTGATATCTCAGGTCTGTCTGTCTACATGTTAATGGAATTTCGAAGGATAAGAATAAAGACTAAGTCAGAATTTTCATATTGTTGGTAAAATCCATAATGTTCTAGCAAACTCTCAATTACCTCCGAGTGCATATGCTGATACAACTCATTAGGACCAAGATGAGGATGTGAATGGAGATTGTGCATGCATCACATGACTTTCTTGAATCATTGCTCTTTAGCTTATTGAACAATATGATCAAACACATTGGAAAAGTTTATGGCTCCTACCAGTCTTTTATGTAAGAAGCAGATGCCATATCTTATCTCTTTTATTCGAAGTTAGGCTCCCTGCTTTCCTGCTTCTGGCTCCTTTTGGAAGACTGCAGGAAAGTAACATTACTCTGCTGCTAGTTTCTTTCAGATGCGTCTATAAATTGGATACTAGTAGTGAACGGCCTAAAATGGCCGATAGGTAATACTGTTAAAGTTGATTTGGATATTGGCAATTTTATGAACTATTAGAACTGGTTGTCGATTTGTTAAATCTTTGCCAGAGATGAAGAGATGTCTGAACAGTCTTCTAGTAGTTTTATGACTCACTCGAATTTTTGACACCCTGCTATGATGGAGAATGATGCATTTAATGCCTCGCTATCAATACCAAATCATAATGAAATGGTCATTGAATCAGCTTTCCTCCATATGTTTTCAGATCCGTTCATCCAGTCGAGCTTTCCAGGCCGCAACAACCATAGACAAATAATGGCTGGTGATCCACTGCTGTCCACATTTCAAGAAGCGCAAGAAGAAGCGCTGAGCATTCCCTATTTAGCAAATAATGTTGATATGGTCAATGGCAATGTGTCATATTCTAGACATATGCCTCATGTTGGAAATATTTCATATGATGGTTCCAGTGGAAATGCTGACTTGAGGGAACATTTCATGGGGACTTCCCTACCTGCCACTTCACTTGTCAACCTTTTTTCTGACACCAAATGTTTACAGGAAAATATTATCAGTGTTAATGCTGCTTCAACTTCCTCATTACCATCTAAAGAGATGAGAACCTCTATTTCTAGTGATTGCTGCAAGACTATAAATTCATCCGTGACGGTTTCAGTAAACTGTGAATTTGAGTCACAAGATGATGCAGGCCTTCTGACATCTGAAAAGGATGCTTGTTTGAATGGGCAACTAAATTGTTCATGGTGCTATGATGAAGTTCTAGGTCATGAGGTGCCTTCCGGTAGAACATTGACCTCAATTCGTCCATCTTATCATGAATTAGAAAGCTCAGAGCCTGGCTGGAAGTCTAGTTTAAATTTTCCCTATTTATTCGATAACCGTGTGCCAACTAATCAGCCGTCTCTGAGTCTTGGCTCCGACCAGCCCTCTATTATCAGCATGTCTAATGTCCCGGAGAAGTGCTTGGAAGCAAGCAGCCCTGGCATGACTCAAGTTACATCAAACAATAGTGGATGTCCAGTTTCTGCTGAATTGCCAGCCTGCTCTCATTCTTTGCGCAATTCTTCCCATGATGTCGGCTTGGGGCTGATGACCTTTCCTAACAATGAGAAGTTCTCTCTGTACCATAGATCTTCTAGGCCAGTTCATTTTTCCTATGTGCTTTTAGGATCAAGATATCTCCATATGACCCAACAAATACTTGCTGAAATTGCAACCTATGCAGTTGCAGATTCGAACGAGATGAACGGTGACTTCTCTCTTGGTGGAATTGAGGGTGAGCAAAAGCTGTCTTTTTCTTCAGGTTGCTCTAATTTACGAGAACTTTCAATGTCTGATGAATTTCCTTTTTCTTCTGGAGAAATTAAATCTCAAGGCCATGTTGATGGCCAACAATGTCAGGAAGTTTCTGCAAAGAAAACCGAGCTAGTAACAATGCTTCATCTGGTACGTGGAATTTCTTTACAATGCTTTCCATGGTCATACTCGATGTCGCTTGAGGTTTTTTACTTTGTAAGTTGTGCAAGGTCCTCAGCGACCACAGATATCTTGTGAGTATTTTGCGAACTCCATCAGTAGATTCTTGTTCCTATATATTTAGATCATGCGCTGAATTTGTTATCATGCTAACTCAATATCATAAAGTACGATTCATTTGTTTCTTATGTCGGTGAAATTCTTGCCTCGAAATTACTGTTGATTTATATCATAAAGTACATTTTGCATCTTATTTTCTTAGGTTCAATTTAGTCAAGTTTGGGGGTTTCTGATTCTGTAAAAATAGTGCAGTCGTGATTTTTCACTAGCCAAAATCAGTTTTTCTCTAGACTATCTGGAAAATTATCAAATAGAAAAACTTATAACCAGAAAAAGACTACATGGTTTGATGTGGGTAACTGCTTTCATCTTTGGGTCATGAAACGTCAAAAAGCCAAAGTAAGTACAATCCTGGCTTTCTAACATTGCATGTGCAACTGAGAAATAGCAAGAAGCAATGAAGAAACATTAAACTTGTAAAATTTTCATTTTCCAGTAGCACAGAATCATGTCATCTGTGTATTACTTATTCCACCGTGCAACTTATTTCTCACTATTTCAATGTAGTTCTCTTATTAAAATTTTCTTTCCCTTTATTAATTTTTTCATGATTTGCATCTTGAATTATAGGTTGACCAAAGATATAACCAATGCATAGACCAGATCCATAATGTCATATCCGCATTCTGTGCAACTGAGTCTGGCACTTCTCACATGCATGCGCAGTTTGCTCTTCATAAAATTTCTTCCGTTTATAAAAACTTGAGGGAGAGAATTACCAGTCAGATTCTTTTGATTGCCCAACAATGTAGCACCTTATGGTTGGGAGAGGAGAAAAGCTTTGAATCTTCTTTGATCCAGAAACAATGGGGATTGCAGCAGCTGAGTAGGAGCCATCAGCAATCTTGGAGGCCTCAAAGGGGCTTGCCAGAAAAATCTGTCTCGGTTCTACGGGCATGGATGTTTCAGAACTTCCTGCACCCGTGAGTTGCTTGTCACTTGGTAATCTTGAATAGAAGGCATTTCATGACAAAAGACAGTATATTTGATTACTGCATGTCTTTTACAATAATGATTTCAGGTACCCAAAAGACAATGAGAAGCATTTGCTCGCGATCAAAAGTGGTTTGACAAGAAGCCAGGTACTTGAAATCTTCTGTTTATATCTTCACTTTAGAGGTTTGATCATTTTGTTCCTATACTTGCATGGCACACTGGAAGATGGATTTCATCAACTCTGATGGGCAATCCAGCAGAGTGGGTGGCTAAGAATGTATCCTGTGATGTATTTTCCTTTGCTCATTATATTATTCCATGTTGCAATATCAGGTGTCCAACTGGTTTATAAATGCACGAGTTCGTCTGTGGAAGCCGATGATAGACGAAATGTACTCCGAACTTAAAAAGAAGAATCAAACTGAAGGATCAGATGGTGAAACCAGAGTCCATGGAAACATTGGCAGTCAATGGTTCAAATGAATCGAGGTGTCTAAATCTTGTTTGTAATTTAGTGTCAGCACGCTAATCAGGCAGATGTTCTATGGCAGTTCATCTGATCTCGAAGGTAAGTTTATCGTGAATTCATCTTTATTTTGCTTGTTTGATTGGATCAATGCGGTTGCTTGAGACCGGTGTGGATTACGGTCCTTGAAAATTAGGTGATTTAGTTGACCATCTGAATTTGGAACAATTCAGAACTTGTATAATGAGTTCAGGGCCGAACAAGTGTGTTCCTTGGTGCAGCCTGAATGTTATCCCAGGAAGGCAGCTGTAATTTGAAGAATCCCACTAAAAATGGGGTATTGATGATTCACAGGTTTATGCAATGTTTTCTCGAGAACTAAAGAAAAGCAAAAAGGCTCATTAAGCAATGCACAACCTTTGGTTTGGTATCAAGGCCAGACATCTTTAAAGTAGCTTTTGGTTTGGGCCGACTTGGGGCAGTTTTGTTAAGATTCATTGCCAATTCTAGTTCTATTAATATTTTTGTTTAGTTGGTCATGGTTTTATTTATAATTTTATTCTACTTAATTATTTTTTTTCAGAATATTTTAGTGGTTATCAAGTTTTATCTTTTAATTGGTGTTGATTTTTAAATTTAGGTGAAAATCAAACATTCTGTCTATACGATGCTCTAGGGAACTTGGCTGTCTTCTTTAACGCGGGGGGGGGGGGGGAAAGGAGAGAGTGAGAATTGTCTATTTCATTGTGTGGCTCAATTTTTTTTAATAAAATATTTTTTTAATTATTTTTTTTATTTTTTTATTTTTTGTTTGGTGTTTGTTTTAAATTTTGGGCCGGCACAGTTTGTACATGTATATTTTCATCATATATTTATTGTGTTTTTGGAAAAGAAAAGAAAAGAGATAAGTTAATGAAAGGTGTGGAGATAGTCTATTGTCATCAAACTTTGCCCTGTTTTGGCTGCCGAGATAGGATGGAGGAGAAAGAAGAGGAAGATGGAGGAGCCCTAGTAAATAAGATCACAACCTTTTGCTTTGTGGTGACTAAAAATAAAAACTTATGCCTGTGTTGAGGACACTTGGGCCCTTTATTTCTTTTCTTATCTTTCTCTTCGTAATATTTTTATTGCCAGGCTTTGGAAGAGAAGAATTTTCTTTCCACTTTAAGTTTCCGTCACCTTTAAAGCTGAACCATATGCGGTTGAGCCAATCTTCATTGGATGTTATTTCAAGGGAGCCTCGTTGAAGTCTTTTATCCTACTCTTTCCCTTGAAAACAATGATTTCAGTTGATATTTTGATTCGTGAGATAGCAGACCTCTAATTTAGGTGTCATGCGATTTTAGTAGCTATTGAATAATCATCATCATCCTAACTCCCTTCCCTCTTGTTAACCTACCTTGGCTTGGCTTTTGGTGTATTCTCGTGATAGGTGGCTTGTGAGTTGATTAAACTCGGTCTTAGCCGTTACCCAGCTGTGATGGTGCGTTTTGAACAGTGGTAGAAGTTTGGCAATTTGACTATTTATTTAATTAAAACAATAATTTTTAATTCAAATTACCATGTCTCTTAAATTCTTGTGATTCATATATGAGGTTACAGAATGGGAACTTGTGGATATTTGAGGCTTGTTTAAGTAATCTAGCAGATCTAATTACTAGATATTAGATTGGGCAGCCAATTTGGACTGGCTCATATCAATTCGACATTGGGCTAGCTCGAATCTTTTTCTTTTTTTTTCTCTTCATGCTGTCCTGAGATGCGGGCTTGTATTAGGATGCAGTTAGATGGAATTAATTATCGAATCAGAATAACAAAAATAGCGACATATATAAATTTTTTAAACTAAAAAAAGGGTAAAATGTGATGTGTTTATGCAACAATCGGTCAAAAAGCATCTTATATGGCTTAAATGGTGACTACTTTTCAAAACTAAGAGACGATGGAATACATCATAGTTGTAGCTGAATGGGATTCACTTACTTCATAATAATACTTACTTTAATAATTTATGATGATCTTTTTAAGTAGGCACAAAGTTATCGCCAAATATCTCGGACTTTGGTGGACTATAGGCTCGGGCTTGGATGGACTAACGTGCCTAATTTTTGTAGGAGTACCCCAGCGAGCCTTTAATGCTTTTGTGGATTTAAGATTTTTTTCCGACAAATACGGTATTGACCGAGAACTATTTGCGGTCCCTACATAGCTTACAACTTGTTGGGAGCCTTTGAATATTTTGTATATTGCTTAGAGATTTAAGTGTAATCTTCCCTCCAATGGATTATTAGATTCAATAAAAATATTGCATAATTGTGAGTTCAACGAGGGGTCTAGAGAAAAATATTCGCTAGGTGTCGTGCTCTTTGCATTCTTCTCTCATCTTTACCCTTGGAATTCTCGCCGCCCACGCGGCCTCAGTAGATGCTACACACTCCCACCACCTGTCCCTATCCACGAGCTTTCCGCCAATAACGCAAACCCTAACCAATGGATTCATCGGAGCACCTTAGAACCGACGACTGGGTGGTCATTGATTGTCCACCACCCGTCGCGCCGTCGGTCTAGGCGGTCGTTGTAAGCAAGCCAAGGTCAGAGAGGCCGCCGATTCTCCAACCTTCTCTCCGAAGGAAATCCAAGTATTTTTGGCGGCAAAATGGCTAAACGAAGAAGGTATCTATGATTTTAGTTCCAATAGACGGTGAGGTATTTGAGCCAATGAGAGAATGCAGGCTGTTATCCAATATCCTGAGAGAGCCGAGCCTGTCAAAGGATCCATGTATAAACCCATGAGGTCTTGTGGGCCTTTTGAAATTAATTATGAACCTTGCTATAAGGGAAAAAAATAGTATTGGAGTATTTAGATTTCTAATAAGAAAATACTATTTGGATTTCTATAAATATCACAGGTCTATCCAATATTGATATGTAACTAAATACATATTTGTACGGATGTTTCCCATACTATTTGCTTGACCTCGCGGGGTTTACTCACGGAAGGACGCTTTTCCCGGCATCGCCCAAGAGCGTCCACCTTCGTGGAGCTCTAGTGCCCGCGGGCATGGGAACCTTTGGGGTCCCATGCCGTCTTCATTGCAACTTCTTCTTTCCACGCACGGATGGGCTTTCGCCACGCAAATGAGATGAAAAGGAGGTCCTCCCTCTACCCGCCACAAGTCGCGGCTCTGCCTTCATCCTGGACTAGGACCGTGACCCTCCTTGCATCGCTCCAGCCTATTTTTTCAGTCTTTTAGCTAAAAACTAAACCTTCTTCCCTTAATACTTGGGGATTAATTTTTCTGACTAATATACTCAGCCATTTAATATACAGACAATTCAGTATCGTTTGTGGTACAGAGCTTGGTGGGTGAAGCATCGTGATCTGAACATGAACTTTCTACACTTCTAACTCTTTTACCTTCTATAACTTTTTGATCTTAAGTTTGAATAACACAACGATTTTACTTTTTGTTTTTTTTTGTTTTTAAGAAAAGGTGGCAGCCCGCCTTGTTTCTATTTACAAATTGTGCAAGGGAAACAGAAACAAGCGTTAGATCTTCTACAGGGAGCAAAAAAAAGGAGCTAATATGGCCAGCCACAAACCCATCCAAGGAAAACCAAAACAAGAGCACAAATGCATGCTACGAATCGAACCCCACGAAAAAAAAAGAAGAAAAAAAGAAAAAACCATGCAGACTGGGCATCATTCTAGGCTGTTCAGATGAAATTTTAGCCATCCTAAGAGGGGGCCCTTCCGTGGGTTATGATTCCAACGCTCTTTGTCGTGGAACAGCAATTCCGAGGCTGGAAGGAGGGCGAGTTCAGGAGAGAGTAGTAGGGTGGTCCCTTTCGAGTTTGTTAGCTGTTGCCAGGAGGAGAGCTTGGTAAGTGGAGGGGCACACAACCAAAGAAGGAGATTCTGGGGCTGGTGTCACATGTCTCCCAAGGTCCCTTCACATGTCTCCCAGGCCCAAGCCTCACCTTTGTGCCTGTCCGTCGATATCAGCGCTTTTTTTACGTCCAAAGAAGCCTCGTTCTTCTCTTACTGCAGGCTCCTCCACCCACGCCTCTCTCTAGCTTCCTTTCCAATTCGCCAACCAAACTTTTCTCGGCTTCCCTCACTCTGACCCCCTCATTCATCTCAAGCCTCTCAAAGGCCACCGTCCCTGTCTACCTAGCCCACCAACCGCTTCACCTCCAATATTGCATAGGCTCTTGACCGTCCAATAAATGGTTTACTCTCTCGTGGCCCAACCTAAGATATAACGGAGTAGGTTTCTAGGTGGAAAGCTGATGGTGCATCATGGAGGATCGACGGCCTTCAATTGGGCTTCATATCCTAAGAGCTTTCACGGTTTACACTCAATTTAGAAAGAGAGATGGAGAGAGTCTGAAGCAAAGATCCACTCTTCCCTTAACATTTTGCTACACCAAATTAAAACAAGAACCCACCAAACTAGGAATATACACAGCAAACCTGCATTGGAAGACCAACCCACTTGCTTCCCCCTCCTCAAACACTAGACATTCGAATTCAGAATAAAACTTTTAGGTTAAAAAAAAAAAAAATTATACAAGAAAAAGGGAAAAGAAGAAACCCATCATGACCTCTATCATGTTGCCATCATCATCAACATCACCACCGTCAAGTATTCCTTCTTACACGGAAGCCATCGCCACCGCTGAAAGCTTCTGCAAGTTGAGCCTCACGACAGTGTCGACAAACATCTTGGTATCCTCCTCCGTGTTTCCCTCCGGTATGTCGACGACGTACGACTCCAGAACGATCGTATATGGCTTCCCGTCGTCCCTTATGAACTCGGTCACCGACGTGACCGAGCGGTAGTTCTTGAGGCGGTGCTCTCCGCCCATGACGCTGAAGCTAAGTATATGCCGCTCATCGTCCAAAATCTCCAGCCTCTCGGTGCTCGTCGATGCAGGGAGGCCGGAGATCACAGTCACTTCCCGTACGCTCCCCACGCCACCATCCCCCGAGGTGAGGTTGCAGCTCTTGATGAAGTGCTTGTACCGCTGCGGGCGGTCGAATCTCCGGACGATGGGCCACACCGCCCGGAGCGGTGCATCGATGCGCTGCGTGATGAGAGACGTGCACGTCCCGGGAGCCCGAGGGAACGAGTGGTGCGCCCGGATGACCTCCTCCAGCCCGGCAAACTCCTCCCGTGTCAGCCCTTGTGGAGGAGTGATGTTGTGAGGCTCCATGGGCAAGCTCTTCTTCTTCTCTTGGGACTTTGAGAGGTGAGGGGGAAGAGATAGTTAACTTCTTTATGTAGAGGCTTGTTTGTTTTCCTTTCTTTTTCTTTTTTTCTGGAGAGACTGATATGCCCTTGCGTATGTACGAATATACGATGCAATAACTAGAATTTCTTTATTGTATGTAAGTTGCAAGACTCTTTTTTGGCTTGAAGTGGTAAGGTGGGGAATGCCCCTTACCAAAGTTTAAAAACTAGGGGCGGGCTGGGGGATTAGAAAAAGGCAAAGAAGTAGTACGTGGTTGGAAAGGAACGAGTCCTCAACTAAATTGAGATGAAGGCCTAGTGGCGAGTAGCAAAAGGGTTCGGGCCAATCGGGCTCTATCGGTCAAGAGGACGAGCATGCAAATCTGAGAGCAAATCTACGGTGATTTCGAGACAAAGGGGGCTAAATTGGGAGCATTGTCGCTTTCGCCGGAACCGGAAGGGCAGAGCTGTAGGTTCGTGGATCATGTGAGCGGAGGAGGGAGGGGGTGGAAGGTGGGGAGTAGAACCTTACGAGTACACGTGCATGGATAGGGTGTTGTGCCGCCGTCGATGGCTGCCATAAAAAAAGTACATTGTTTTATGACCGTCCATCTTCTGATGATAGCTGTCCAAGAATACATAATACTCTACTAGGATGTGCGGAGGAACTAGTTCAGAAGCCCAAATATTCTCTTGACCACACACGTACTCTCTCCCTCTCTTTCTGATGCTCAATCTTTATGTATTCTTATTTCTCTTCGCGCTGAGGATAGAACTCACACCAGAGTCAGCCTCCCCCAAAGTTCTGCGAATATCGTGGAGCAGTGACCGGTCCTCAACTGAGCACCTCTCTTTCCGGATCCACTTGATCACCATGGTCGAGTCTCCCTCGAGAAGGATGCGATCCGTACCTAGTACCCGCTTCATATAGGAGACACCCTCCTAAGCCGCCTGAAGCTCCGCGGTCACCATTGATGAATCAAAAATCCTTCGCCCACCTGCCGCCACAAGTCTGGCGTCATGATCCCTGATAATAAATCCCACACCTCCGCAACTTCCGTCCGTTGCTACGCTGCCATCGAAGTTCACCTTAAGAAAGTCAGGAGGTGGGGGCACCTAGGATATATACCAATATCGTCATGGACGCTGCAAGAGCAGAATGGGGGCCCCAGATGTCCCTGACCAACCCAGTAGATGAAGCCTCAATAGTACCGATGATCTCCGCCGCATGCCGTAGAGCTCGGTCCGCCACCACCCTCGAATGGAGGCTCTCGCCGTCGAAAACCCGTGCATCTCTCTCCAGCCCACAGTGATAGGCCAGATAGGCATCACGAGTCCCCCTCTCCTCTTGTACAGACCCCCAGATCGAGACCTCCAAATGTCGTAGGAACTCCTTAGTGGACGCCTACATCTGCCTCTGGTCAGGCTGAGCTGAAGCACATCTCCATATCTGACTGGCTCTCGGGCACCCAAAAAGAACATGGTAGATGGTCTTCTCCATCGCCTGACAAGCTCCATATCCGGCAGGAACCCTCACTCCCCGCCTGCCTTTGTTGTTCTAGTTTAAACTAAAAATTCCTTAGGCTCCACATTTCTTGTCACCTTGTAGTAAAAAAAAAAAAAGAAATTCAAAAAACATAGCAAATGAATGGATTAGCAGCAAGATTACACGAGTTGAAGCTTGCTAATTTGCAATAGGTTTTGAATTCAAGTATGACGATGGAAACATATGGAATGAAGTAGAAATTATAAGGGTTTGCATGGATATTCATAAGAAAAAGGCAAGCCCGTCATGCAGCCTTGCTGCCATAAAAATATCAAAAGAAAAAAAAAACAAACGCAATTATTTGATATTATATTCCAAGGCATCTATGTTATAAATTGGTCAAATTGAATCATAGAATAAGTTATCCTAGAGAGAGAGTCCATACGGATGTGGAGTAAGGGACAAGTGTGGTATAGTTGAATTGCAAGCAAGCATGAGAGTTTCTACCTGGCAAGCTGAGGCGAACTTGGGCGTCTTCTTCCTGGAAGGATAAGCGGGCCGCTGTGTTCTCCTGAATTTTGACTTACTTGTGCAGTGTTTCTGGGACTCTGCTCTTGGACTTTTTATACATCTCTCGTACAATAATTTACATAGGTCAATAGCTGGATGTATGTGTTCTTTGGCTGGATGTATGTGTCCAATAATTTATGCCCCAAAGTAAGTAAAAAGATCTAAAAAGTTAACGTAAAGGCTTCCGTACGTTTTGGTTCCTTGGATTCAGCTACAATCATGGGTAGAACTTTTTCTTTTTTTTATTTTATTTTTCTGTGGACGCTCCACCCATCCTTTGTGCCGCCGAGAGAAATCACGAGAGGGTAGCCTGGTCCTACTGCAGGTCACTGCATGCCCGGTCTTATTGTAGTTGGAACGGAGCTACAGGCAATCTTTTTTGCGAGACAGATACTTAGTACTAAGTGCATTTGCCTTGAGGAGAATTCTTCAGTTGTGATTGATTGGGTGCAGGGAGTGAACAGATATGGTCATGGTTATCCTCTTATTCGTGATATCCGTAAACTGATTCAGGAGCTGAGCTCTTTTCAGACAGTACATGTATTCCGAAAGGCGAACAGTGCCGCAGACTGGATCGCCTTCTTTGTTATCCGACACTTTCAGAAGATCATCTGAACATTCATGGGAATATTCCCCCTCGTTTGTAGTCTTTACTTGTTTTTGATTTGGCAGGATGTACTCAATACCATTTAAAAAAAAAAAAAAAAATCTCAGTATCCATCCGTGCATTGCCTTTCCTCTTTTTTTTTCTCCAAATTAAAAGAAAGACTGTTTTAATTCGCTGGTGTCCTCAAGAGGCGACGCAAGCGTCAGAACAAGGCACGAAAAATCAGAGTCAAGCATGTTAAAAAAACTAAATAAGGGTCAAATAGTTATCTTGGTTAAATTTGTCAGTGTTTAGAAACTCCTAATTTGCACATCGGCAAAGTTTCATGAACCTATCAGACACCGATGCAGTGGTGTAGCTTGAGTTGGACTCAACCCGGACCCATGTTTTTTAACCTGCTCATTAGATTAGATTAGATTATGATTTATAAATTTAAGTTGGCTCAGACTCGAAAATTCCAACTCCACCTCAATTATGGTTGGGATAGGATGGACCTTCAACCCAACCCAAACTTGACCTTATCCAAGCTAAATACAATCTAAACCAACATAACTTGTCTTAACTCGATTTGCCCCACTATGTAAATAAATAATTTATATCTATATTTTATATGGATTATTTATATTTATGTAATATATATTTAAATTTATTAAATTGTGTATAACTTTACCATTAAAATTCACGAATGATTGAGAATTCGAATTAACAATATTAAAGCAACAAAAAATCCAAAACTTTTTCTTATCTTAAAATTTCTATGAAAACCGGTTAACTCAAATTACATGGCACAATCTAACTCAACCTTACCTAGCTAACCCTATGCAACTGGAATTTAGCTTAAAATAGCTTTTGATTGAGTTGGGTTAAAAAAAAAATCTCAACTTGAGACTAGGTTGGGTTGGGTTGGGTTGTGTTAGAGCTGAGAGATTAGTGGGTGGGTTAGATCAGGTTTCGCCCCTGAGCAGACCCAGCCAACCTAAGTCGCAACCCTACTAATGTAGGGAAACAATTGTACTGATTGGCTTGCTATATATGCAGTAGATCATCTGACTGCTAGGATTTGGAATGATGCTTGGCCATGGAGTTTCGAGGACTGACTTATGCTTGCCGATAGGAGTGACTGTACTTACTTGAGAACTCTGTAATCCTATTTTCTACCAAAATAAAGAGTTCGAATAGTCCTAGAGTAAGACCCTCTTTTAATCCCACATCTTTTGTTTCTTCATAAACAAAAGCACTTTGATCAATCAAGAGTTATTTCGGAATATTTAGCCAAACAAAAATAACTAGTGGAATAAATATTTCAAAAGGAATAACTATTTTTATTCCAATTTTTGTTCCTGAATCAAAAGCAGCCAAAGATTTCTCTTCATAGCTGGACTTCATATCAAACATTGTTAAATTATCTTATTTAATTTGCAAACTGCTTGATGATTTTTTTTTTTTTTTTGAATAACGGTGATCAGTGAGAGAGCCGCCTCATTGAGTTGAACTCCTAAGTTTCTTCCTAATCCAAGCAGTGAGGGAAGGTATAGACCATTAGAACAAAATCACTTCTGATATCCTGCTCCAAGACAGCTCCTATCTTGTTTGTGATGGCTATCAAATTTCTTTATATATATATATATATATATATATATATAATGGATTGTGATGCTTTATAATTTATAGATAAATTTTGAAAGCTAGTCTCATGGTATATAAAAAAAGCTGGAATTAGGGATGTAAAGCGGTGCAGCAAAGAATGGAAAAGGTAGATGTCAAGCTTAAAAGTTGTATAATGTGACAGTTTAATGATTCTTGTTCTTCATTGTAATTGTTCCTGCTTTATTATTATGATTCCTATTTGAACTTTTGAGATTTTTCTTTCGTTTTTTTTTCTGACTAACTATAAATGCCGTGACAACCAATATAATGATTGTAAGTTATAGTTTCTAACCATGTGTGCTATGCCTCCTTCATTGGGTCAAAGATTTAAATCATGAGAAAATGTTGAATGAATGGAGGAACCAATCACAATTGGCTAAATTACTTCTAACAGATAGTGGTTTATTGGTACCACTTGCCATGATGGCGTAGAGAACTTGCAAGAAAGTGGCCAATTGATAACTTTAGAACACTTGCATAACAAATCTCAGCTTTTTCCAATGTATTATGAAGCGCGGAGCAAGCAACACTAATCATGTCCAAGAGAATCTCCAACCCTGCTCTGTGCGGCAAAATTTTTTTATTTACTAAAGTTTGGTATCTACGAGCACTCGATTGCATTTTCTTAATCTGATCATAGGTTCATGGATTAATCATTTCTCAAAAACTGAAAAAAAAAACATGAGCTAATCTAATAATGTTTAGATTATAAAGTTTTCATTATTAGTTGTTGTCTCACGATTCATACCGTTGCCTTCTTCTGTGACGGGCGGATCCTCGAAGAATTTTATATTGTTTGTTATACACATTATTAAGTTTGAAAAGAAAGGCAAATACTCAATATATAGATGGCCATTGAGGCCGACCTTCACCTTCCTCTACCTTCATTACAGAGCCTTAATATTTCAAGCTGCTTGTCATAGACCCATGTCGATGAGATAGGAGGTGCTGTATGAGTTCAAAGGTCTGAACAGTTCTATACCTAATAGCTTAAGCTTTTGGACTGCAAATTCATGCTCAGTGCGTGAGTCATATAAATCCCTTACTAGGGATTCCAGGGCCAAGAGAATCCGGTAGGGTGGAGTAGGACAATGAGCCATTGAAGGGTCCACCCAGCGATTTTTCTGTGTTTACTCCGAAACTTATAGCATTCAGCGTAGGAATAAGCTCCCAACAAAAAACCCCGCCCTATGCTTTAACACTAACAAGTTTGGAGCACGATTGGGAGGTCGGCGGTGCGTGCCCGGAGCATATCTGAGATAGTTGAGCGGCCTCTGACACGATAGATTGATGGAGGATGGATTTGAAGCATGCACGTTCACCCCTGCATTGCCTTGTTCCTCTGGAAGGTGACCTGGAGATGCTTGCTGACCAGAGAAGTGATGGTGCAGTGGAGGGTGAGGATTCGAACAGCTTGTGTGGTGTGCCTGGAGACAGAGGAGTCCATTTACTATGCTCTTATTGAGTGCTCGCGGGCCGGGCAAATTTGGGAGTGTACCACGGCCAACCAGTGGAGGGGGTGGACGACCATTGAGGAGTTCCTATGCTTCTTGGATGCGTCAGTGCGGAGACCCAAGCTTGAGGAGAGGGAGACATGTGCTGTCTACCTAGCTTACCATTGTTGGTTGGACTGGAATGCCTGGGTATTTGAGGATGGCCGCTCTTATCCGAGGGTGGCGGCGGCCAGAGCACTATTTCACGCGACAGAGGTCAATGACTACTGAGCCTTCACCTGTTGGATTGACCAGGGACATCTAGGGCTCCCATTCTACTCTTGCAGTGTTCAGGATTGTACGCGTTTTCTAAGTGCCCTTACCCTCTGGCTTCCTCAAGATGAACTTCGATGGCAATGTGGGCGAAGATGGGAGTTGCGGAGATGCGGGATTCATCATCAAAGACCACGCTGCTAGACTTGTGGTGACAGGAGGAAGGCAGATCTACGACACGTCTGTTGCGTGCGCAGAGCTTAGAGTTGCCTAGGAGGGGTTGTCCTATGCCCGACAGGTATTGGGGGCGGTTCGCATCCTACTTGAGAGAGACTTGGCTTCGGTGATCGCATGGATCCGGCGACGGAGACGTGCCACTGAGGAGAGACTGATGGTCCGTGATATCTGCAGACTTTTGGGAGAGTGCAGCTCCCACCAGGCCATACATGTATACAGAAAGGCGAACGGTGCTGCCGACTGGGTTGCCTTCTTTATGGCTCATCGGCTTTGTCTAAGTAGACCACGAATCGCTACCAGAAGTTTTATATAGTCTTATGTTTTTTTGATTTTGTTGACCGTATTCACGCTCGTCGAATATGTAAGCCGATTGTCCCCCCCCCCCCCCCCCCCCCCCCCCCCCAAAAAAAAAAAAAAAAACATAACTGAAAGGACTTCGGGCGCCATTCTCACTGGCCGTGCCATAACATGGATGCAAGGCTGCAATAACTGTGAAAGTAGGTACGAGCATTCAAAGGAGCGGTTTTGGAGGACATACAACACAAAGCAGTTCTGCATGACTTCTTAATCTAGGTTGCTGTCAACCAATTGAACTCCACATCCCTTGGTGACTCCATCATTTTCCTCAACTCCTCCCATGATTGCAATTTGTTCAAGACTTGGGATGTGGCTTCCAGTCCCACCTGAACTTTGTCTGCCAACCCTGCAACATCTTCTCAAAGGGGATTATTGAGGATAGCACAGATGGTTAGAGGAACTGGGCCTGGAAGAGGAGTGGCATTCTCCATATCATGCGAAAACATCAAGGAAAAATCCAAAAGCCTACATGCATCAACTGCAATTTAACAAACAATTTCCCCAGTAGGATGCTTTCTTCTTGCCAGGCTAGATAACCATTTCTAAAAGACAACTGCTGTAAGAGCTGGCTGCATCTTCATCCCAAATCTCGAACAAAAAAACCAATGCCTGTGACGGAAATACAAACTAGATGCCAATCAGCTCCCTCTCTGGATCCAATTCGGAAGAGGAAAAAAGTACCTTCTCCTTGCTTTATTCCAATCCCTTGAATAAAATACTAAATAATAAGACTAAAATCAGAGCTATAAAAATCCCTTGTTTTCATTAATTTTTTATGATACACAAACTGTGGTAGATGACTAAAGCTGAAACGGAAGATTTGCACCAACCCAGCAAACTGAATTTACTACAACATTGAAAATGGATGCTCAAGTAGCCCAATGTTGGCCCATAACCAAGAATTGAAGTCACAGTAAGATATCGAGACAAAGCACGATTCCACATATCAAGATGGGACCATCCCAGCATCCAGTATAACAGATACAAGGACATCACCCGTCTGCAAGTGCCAGGATACGGCAAGATAGCAGCACAAGGCATTTCGGAAAAAAAAAAAAAAAAACAACACACTTCAGTCCTATAGGTTTTGAATTATGGAACATAAGCACGAAAATTTCTAACCAAAGTTAAGCACTTGCTGCAGGAAACGTAATAATGCTAAGGAGTACATTAGGCAACTGAGATTTAAAAAAGCGTTCTTTTTGATACTCAAAAGATTATTCATACTGAATCCAGACATCAACTCTCTAAATTTGAAAAAAGATTAAATTAAAACAGTGGCAGATAAAAACCGAGTGCAAGTGGATTGCAAGCACACTATATCCCGCCAAGTGTGGGGAATTGTCCAGGATCCTCAATTGAAAGGGCAGCAGCAGTGACTGTGCCTCCCCTGCCAAAACCATCCCCAAATGTTCTGCGATCACCTCGTCCCCTGCCGCGACCGCGACCACGGCCAGCAGGACTGTAATATCTTTCTCCTTCAGCAGGCTTCAAAAACTCATTGATGCTGAAAAACTAACATAGACAAGGAACCCCGACAATCATAATTATACACAGTCAGGAAATTATTCCAAGCAAAGGACAACTACAATAGTCAAACATATTACCTTTCTGGCTCGTTCTCCTCGATCAGCATTCTCCCTCTTTTTACTTGAATCCTTGTCAGTACCCTATCTCGATCATATTTTATGTTAGAACACCTAGTTATAACTATGAGAAACTGGACACATCAATAGGATGGAATATGCAAGGGCAAAATGACTACAATTTAATAAAAGCATCAGCTTTCTTACCAATTTAATAAAGACATCCTCTCCTTTCTTCAAAGAAAGCTGCTGCATGGACTCAAAGGCCTTGTCAAGCTCAACCTTCCTCTCTTCAGGCTTCAATGCAAGCAGTGCTTTTCGTTTCTCCTCCTTTATCTTCTCATACTCCTCTAGGGTCATCTCCTATCCAACCAGTTCAGCCAGTGAATATAGCATGTGCAGACGAACCAATGTTGGAAACAAATGGGAAAAAAAAGTCCCCAAGAGAACTACATACGTGCAAAATGGTAAGATGTAAGTGAAATTGAATGAATTTAAACTAAACATATACAATAAGTGCAAAATGATTTCAATGAGCAACAATTGAATTCATTTGCTTCTCGTGGTTTTCTGAGGGGTATTTCAACAGTCTGTTCCAGTCATGCAATAAACATAAACGCAATGTTTCATGGAGACCAGAGTGCTACAAAAAAAAAAAGGGTGAAACCTGATTTCAATAATACTCATTTTTCAGATTTTAAGACCAATTAGATTTTCCAATACAAGAACTAGATAATTTCCTTCCATAATTCATTTATTTTAGGTCTTGAGTAAACCTATTAAGTAAGCCTGCCAAGCAAACAATTTCCAAGTGTCATAATTTCATTCTGGAATGTACATGTGATTTTCATATATGCAAAAGGTTCTATCAGTTTTCCTACCAACTTCTCTACACAGAATAAAAAATAAAGGATACCTTGTTTCTGGACTATGGTCGAGAAAGCATTGTGAATGAAAGAAGAGGTCAAGACTGGAACCTGCTGCCACTTTTCTAGCAGCACAAAGGAGCATCTACTTGTCGTAATAAAAGGTAGCGGAAGTAGGCCAAAAATCATTTTTGGTTCATCCCCATAAATGACTCCTAGCCACGGAAGTAAACTGTCTAGAGCACAACTTAAATGGACTGGACATAATTAATATCATAACATCATAATTCTGCAGTGGGGTCATATATATGAAACTTACGAATGCATGCACATATGATAAAAAATACACAAAAGCAGGGAAAAATGGAATTTACATGCGCTACCTAATTCAATTAAAGATAAGTTGAGAAAAAGAAATCTAAACTGTTGAATAGAATCTAGAAGAACTAAAATGCCTTAAAAATATATATACTTGAAAAAAAAATCTTGAATAGGATCTAGAAGTACAGAAATGTAACAACTAAGTCAAGAAATGAACAGAAAAATTCAATGACAAGGCTAAACAAGAGCTACCAATGCATGTTTGATCACCAGATCTGAAACTACATCAGCATATTATATACATAATATAAAATTGATAATGTATGGCAGCTTGTTGTATTGCACAAAACATGAAAAACATGCCAATTCTTTGATGCTACCACAAGTATATTTAGGCCGGGTGAAATGGAGCGCTTGCATATGCTGTTGGCTCATGCCATGCAAGCCCCTTTGGATCGGCCGCAAAGTAATAGAAGATATGGATTGCACCCAAGGCACAAAAATTCACTTATGCTTTCAGTAGGACCTGTTGATTCCATTTTCATGACTTCAGCATTTTCATGGTCTTGATTTGGTTTTTGCATACGCTAGAGGTTCCAATATGTGTTTGATCACCAGATCTGAAAGCTACATCATAAGATATTCTACATATGATACATGACACCGAGATGTATGGCAGTTTTCTGAATTGTGCGTGATATGAAGAGCGTGCCAATTCCTTGATGTTGCCACAACAAAAAGTATATGTAGGCCAGGTGAAATGGAGTGCCTGCAATTGCACTTGACTCAGCACTATGCAAGACCCTTTGGATTGGCCATAACATAGCTACTATTAAGTGTATGCCAACAGATAGAAACGTGATTCTATATCATCTGGGTCCATCCATTTTTGGTCTTGACAGTCGAGGCAGTATTGACAGTTTTACTTTGAGTTCTAAAGTTTTGAACAAAATATCAATGAATATTAGGACAATGATAGAAAAATTAAAGCATGCCACGAAACATACACTAAAACATTTTGCGTATGTTGTTTGGATTTACTGGATGTACCATTCAGTTTTTTCGGCTAAAAAGGCTGTACTTTTTAAAAATATATATTAAAAGCTAATGAATATGGTGAAGAATTGAAGTATGACTGCACTATCCAATCGCTTGATAGCTAACTAGTTATCTAACACACGTGTAACAATCCAGAGTAAAAAGATTTTTCTTTAAAAAAGGTTATGAACTTTTTATGATTACCATCAAATGAATTACATTCAAAGAAAGTCTAAATATGACTGCATTTATATATAGCTCATCTAACTCAATGATCCAAGCTTAAAACTTAATTCGAGCTCAATTTTTTTGACACACCCAATTTCTTTTAATGTTCCCAAAGTTTCCAAACGAGTCTATATGCTTAATCTTAAGAAAAAACTTCATGGGTACTAGAAAGCATAGGGGCCCTGTTAACAATAAAATGTCCAAATCTTGAATAGAAACAATTCATTTCCATTCCACACCATCTATTGTAGAAAAGCAATTATATGTAGAATCAAGGTTTACTTTTCTTCTATTTTGGATTTTTAATTTACTTGCAATTGCTATTAAAATAGGTTTCTTCCTCCATTAACTTGTATCTTTCTGAATTTAGGATGATAAATACAGGTTATTTAGATTACTCATAATAATTAGCAAATTATTGCCAAGACTTGGTGAGTCCAAAAATTTACTACGAATGTGTAGCTTGCATTGACGAGGAATGCCACTACATGCATCAAAATTCATAAAGAAACAAATATAACCCAAAATATACACTAATTTTTCACATGTACTTAGAAAATGACAAAATGATCCCAAGATGACACAAAAGCCATATATAGAATAGCAATGGCAAATATGATCAGTCTCAGTCAATTTTTGCTGAAACCACCACAACGGGATTAAAATGGCCAGTTACAATCCAATGAGAACCCAAAATAAGGGGTTAGCGGTTGCTCAATCAGGGCCCATTGGACTGTTTAAAATCAACTGCATGCATGCACCTCCGGTTTCACATCATAAAAGACTAGATTGGCTATATACGGTACAGATAAAAACCCAGCCCCTAAAGAAATAAAAAGTTATTTGGAAAAACAAAATGCTAGATGCAATATTCAAGGCCCTTCTCACCAGCAACAAGTATAGAGAGCTTTAGAAAGTTTTTAATATATGCTTGCAATGGAACCAAAGCAGCACGTCCAAGCTTATGAACCAGCTGGCCAATTGATTCTCTCAAAGGCAAGATGGCAAATCATGGTGGTACATTTACTTATAATGAAACAGTTAAGAATAGTTGTTGCTTATGGCAGAAGGACATAGTAAGTATAGCATTCACTCAACAAAAACTTAATCAATGATGATATATCAAATATTCAAAGAAGCACTATTTTGTTACAGTGTCGCATCCACTTCAGAAAACACTCACTCTCAACCCCACTTCCCAGGTGTTTGCTTACCCAAAAAAACTTTCAAGAGTTTCAGTTCTCCACTTTGAACCTAATGAATCTCCTCCCACGTGACCTCCCGATACAAGATACTAAGCATTGAATAAAGGGGAAAAGAAAAGGCATAATGTTTTCTCTCCTAAGACATAATGAGAAGTTATACCAAAAGAATAATTTAATACAATTCCTAAGGTCCTTCTTGCAAACAACAATAGTATAGAGGGAAATACTTTTGTTCAAGGTGACAAAGACAATAGTAAAAATTTTCTCACATTTGGTACAACATAAAACTAGTTTTCTGAAAACTAGAACAAGAGGACCTGACCAAAATCAAGGTGAGGGCAGGACTCAATGACTGGTCCCCAATCTCTGGTGATTTCACCAACTAAACTAGTTGGCACCCTCACAACATAAAGTTAGTTGATCTGCAAAAACCAACCCCCCATCCCAATAAACTACTGATTCTAAAAAGCCGGCTACATACCCATTCACTCATTTCAAGAGGAGTTTTTTTGCACAAAGTGATATTATAACAAGATGAAGGGATTCCCACATTGTTGATTTGTATATTGAAGCCATTAATTTACATGAGCGGACAAGGAGAAGAGGATATGAAGAGCATTCATTTCCTAAAGAATTGCATTGCACACTTGGAACCTTGGAAAGCTTGCTTAAAGAGTTGGGATTCCGTACACAAGTCCTAAAGAGAAATTTAAAATAATTATAAGAAAACTTAGACAAACCATTGCCTCAAGACAAGCTTAAAAAAAGTTTTAGATTAATGTAAAGTATTAAACTAGCACATCTCAAGTTACATGGAAGTAGTTTTTATATGAAGTAATGAGTATACATCAATGCACCAGGTAATCCCATTACCTATCAAACTTAACAACCATAAGCAAACATGGACTTTGTTCTATGAACAATAGGTGTGTAACAAGTGAAAAGTTGATATAAGCGCTGCTTAAGAAGTTGAAGCGTCAAGATAAATGAAGTATTCAATAAGACGAAGGCAATCTTATGAGACAAGAATGAAAAAGATACCTCAATCAAACTGCACAACCTTAAGCAAAATAAAGAGTATGGATTTAGTTCTATGAACAATGGGTGTGTAACAAGTGAAAAGTTGATATAACCCTTGCATAAGGATTTGAAGTAACAAGATAAATGAAGCATGAAATAGGATGAACGAAATCTCATGAGACAAGATCTAAAAAGATACCCATAAGCAAAATAAAGAGTATGGACTTAGTTCTATGAACAATGGGTGCGTGACAAGTGAAAAGTTGGTATGAGTCTTGCATAAGAAGTTGAAGTGCCAAAATAGATGAGGTACAAAATAAGATGAAAGCAATCTCATGAGATAAGCTCAAACAGATACTTCCCATAAGAACAATCCACACATGAGAAGTAGTTGTCCAGTTGATCCATTGACATGTTTCCAAATTTATTAAGAAGCAGCGATCCTCCGCGTGAAAGAGCCAGAAGAAAAATATGGGAGGCAGTGGCTTGCACTATGATCACTGGAAAAATTTAGAAACAGCTCAGATCCACAACCCCTTCGTATGCCATGAGTTTAATCTTTTGATTTATTCTATGTTCCAAACCTGATGGACAAATCTGGAGCCTCTCTAGGACAGGAGTTGAAAGTAGGCTTTGTAGTGAAAAACTAGGACATCATTTTAGAGGGATTTAGAGTAAACTAGTCAGGTTTTTTCAAAGAAAATGTACCGGAACTAAAGTGGCTATGAGGCACAAGTACTATAATAATTAGAACCAAATGATGCATTTCACTAGGAGTTCTTTTAGAAATGCAAAATTCAAAATTATGCAAGTAATAGAATTACCCAGTTAAAAATTGGTCTAGTAATGATGATGGCTAAAATCAAGGGAGCACATGAGCGTAACAATTAATAGAGAATATATGATCTTAGAAAAGAATAGGTCACCCTATTCTTGAAGGACTCAATGGACAAGAAAGTTTCATCAGAGATGAAATTTGGGTTGCTTTAAGTAACACTGTTTTCAGAGATTGTTCATCTGAGAGTTGATGGATGGGCAACAGTGGAAGCCAAAGGAGCAAGAAAAAGCAGGTAAAATGTAAAAGTAGAGCAATCAATAGGGTCAAATGCATGTTAGCATAGAGCTGCATAACAGAAATTAATCAAAGCACCCTCCATTATTGCAACAAAAGACTACCTTATGTCATATAAGTCTTGTTGCTATGCCACAATAAATATTCCTCAACCCTTTTTTTGTTGATGATACAAAACTGATATCTAATAAGGATCATGCTATTAGCCACCTATAAAAATTTTGGCAAATAACAAACAAGATAATTTAAATTTTCTTTTAAAAAGTACAAAAAATGGCTAAGTACAAAAGAAAACAAAGATCTTTCACCTCTAACCAATATAAACATCCGAATCATCTAAATGATTATCTAGTTACTCTTTATTAATATAATTCCATCTTACTAACTGCATTTCCAAGAACACTTGTTCTGTGGAACCCTCTCCAACATAGTGTAGGTGATGACTGACCCAAAGTTTTAATATACATTCCTTCCTATGTCATATCATATCCCTAACTACGAGAACCAACATTTCCAAAGCGATCCAAATCTAGGTAGTTTGTCTTGTACCACACCAAATCTACACGACATCAGGATAGTTCGGCTATTTGGGTTGGTTTAGCTTATAAAAACTTCTTCGTCCTTTCTTCGGCCGCTTTGACTGCACTTGCTCTCGTCCCCTTCTTCGATGCTAACACAATAGTCCTTCAGCAATGCTGAAGATGGCATCATCATTCTGAATTGATGCCATAGAAACCCTCACACAGGGTGCAATCAAGTCGAGTTAAGTAGCTAGAGGCTTGACTCAATTCAAAATATTCAGTCTCAAAACTCGACTTGAGATTGATCAAGTTTTAATATCCAAACTCGAACTCGATTCAGTCAAAAAAACGTAATACTCGAGATCGACTTGACTCGACTCGACTCGAATATCAACTGAGCTATACTCGAGCTTGAGTTCGAGCTCAAATTTGAGCCTTAATCATAATTACAAAATATGATTAAAATTTAGATATTCGGTCAAATTAAAAAAAACAAATATGGTATTTTTAAAATATTAAAATAATAATATATATTATAAATATAATATAATATTATTAAATATATATATATATACACTTGACTAGGTTTGCAAACCTTCAAGCCAAGTATTTTGCTACTCGAGCTCAACTTGAGCTCAGTAATAGCCGAGTCAAGTCAAGTTGAGCTTGGATAGCTCGCAAGCTACTTGGCTCATTTGAACCCCTAGCCCACACCATCATCTCCACCTCCAATCGATGGTTGGGGCTAGAAATTGAGACCTTTGATTGATACCACTGGCAAGGTAAGCCCCTCTTTAGCTCTCTTCCCCTCTTTATAGCCCTCCTCTTTTTTTTCTCTCTATCTCCCTCCCTCACCGCCCCTCTCTCTTGTCCTCCCACACCTCCTCTTCCCACTCGCCATAAGCCCCTCTCCCTCCCTCTCCTTCTCTCCCTCCCTCTCCTCCCCCCTCCCCCATGGTTCGGTGCACCTAGGATTGGTATGGTACGTATCGATACCGCATCGAACCGGTCGCTAGCTAATACGACCTCTAGTACTGCTTTGGTGAATCTTAATAAAAACTATCTAGTTACTATAGTTAGGAGAACATGTCAAAAAGCAAAAAATAGTCTTCTCTTATATATCTGAAATAAGAGAGGTAAAAAGAGGTGAAGTTTGCAGTGATGCACTTAGTCAATGGCATGCTGCCTGGGTAGAAATACAAGTGTAAATTACCTGAATTCTTTAATATATAAAATGATTCATGAGAAAACATAATCAAAGTTGCTATGGAGATTTATGTGCCAGCTCATTGTTTTCAATTTAATGCTATTGTATCTTCCTCCTATTTTCCTCTTTTCTTTACCTTCACTTTTAGCTTGTGAGGCTAGTTTTAGTTGGAAGGATGATCATAAATTATGTAGCGCATACTCAAATCCTACTTAAGTTATGATTGGACCAATGCATGATTCTTCAAGTATGATCTCCAAATAATACATAAAAATTGGAGACCATTGAGACCATTGAAACAAGATCAATTTCAACCATGGTACGCCAAACCAGCCCAAACAAGAAAGTACGGAGCATACCATACCGTATCGATTTGATACCGATACTCATATCGTACCGTACCGACACTATGCTAGTGTGGCACTGGTAGAGGATTCAGTTCCAAGACGGTGAACCTTGATTTCGACAATGCAAAATGCATTTTGTTGAACAACAAGAACACTAACTTCATTTTAACTTCTTTTTTTGTTGTTGTTACAACTTTGAGATGACTCTCAAAGTTGATGTTCTAGCATATTTGCAGCTAGGTACAAACTCGAGTCAGAAAAATACCATACACCGACAAAGAAACAAACTAGACTAATGACATTACTGGGCATGTGAATGCTTCCATAGGATGTAAAGAAAGAAATGCTTTGCTGCATTGCCAAAGGAGTTTTTGGGGCCCAATCATCCAACATATAATCCACTAGTAAATAAAGAAACGGATATAAAAGTGGTGACAGGCATACCTCCTCTTCTGGCTCTTTTTCATCTGCCTCGTTTACTTCACCCTCCTTGTTATCCTTATTTGCCTCAGAGGATGGTGCATCTTCCTGCTCTGGCTGCTTCTCAGGGCTTACAACCTTCTCATCAGTGTTCACACTACCCTCTGTCACCCTATTCCGTCAAACATTTATAGCAGTGAGTGTAACTCCATAAAGAAAAAGGCATATCTAAATAAAACCCATAAAAACAACATTATCCCATGAAAGATGCATCTTAACTGTGCAAGCGCATCATCAGTCGAAGTTCCCCAATTCGCACGCCCTGCACCTTCCCGTTTCATCTCATAACCGCGGCCAGTTCCGCTGCGTCGCTCATAAACCCTCCGTAGAGGTCGTCCAGAGTCAACCCCAGCCTCTTCGTTGCCATATCCGCCGCGCCGACCACCACGGTATGGCTGCCTTTGTGAGGCATGACCTCCACGCTCCCTCTCAAAAGCTTTGCCAGCATCCCCCCCCTCGCCAATGCTGCCGCTGCCATAAGTCCCAGTAAATCCATCGGCATTCCCATCACCAAATTCTCTATTTGGTCCAACCCTACCTCCACGCCCACCCCTACCACGCCCGGGTCCACCTCGACCGGCACCACCTCGTGCTGGTGGTGCATTGCTCCTCGCCTCCCTCACTGTAAATCCAAACACGCCAAAAGGAAAACAGAAAGTAACCGTGAATATAAAACTCGGCAAGGTTTAACAAAAAAATCCAGAATAAAAATCCCAGATTTAATTTAAAAAATAGCTCCGAGCGACAAAAACTAGGAAACTGTCACAGAAGAACCCATTGACAAAGAATGACACAGAAACGTTCGAACGACATATAGAACCCACCGGCTTGGACAGGAGGAATCGGCTTGGACGGAAGCTTGGCGGCCGCCGGAGGGGCAGCGGCGGGGGCGGGCTTCTTGGTGGCGATCTTCTGCAGCTGGACGGCGATCAGCTGAGAAGGATCGTCGTTGTCGTCGTCTCCTAGGAGATCGAAAGGGTTCGCGGAGGCCATGTCCGAAGGTTGGGAGGGGGGGGGGGGGTTACAGGCGGGATCGGAGGGGATCGCAGAAACCCAACGCAGGGATCAACGGAGGGAGAAGATGATGATTCTGGATGAATCGATCGCCATCAAATCCTAGGATCGACGCGAAGAAGCTCCCTTCGGATTGGATTGGACAGAGCTAGGGTTTTTGGGGCGGCGGGCAGGAGCGTGCGAGAGCACGAGAAGAAGTGAAGAACCCTAGCCGATACCGACGGCCTAATATCGGGCAGGCACCTGCCTCGAACTTATAGTTCTAAATACACCCCCCCGATTGCTCAGGACACCCCCCAAAAATTAAAAAAAAATTAAATACTCTCTACACCCCCCCATTTGCTAAGGACACCCCTAAAAAATTGAAAAATCCTAAATTACCCTTCACCCTCCCCACCCCCTCACCTAAATTGCTCTCTACACCCCCCAAACCCCCCCCAACCCCGCTCTTCCCCTCCAAAACTCCACTCCAGCCGGCTTCTCCCTTCCCCCCAAAAAACTTCGCCTCAAGAACCTCAAGCACCTCGCCGGCGGCCAAACCCCCTCCGTCTCCCCCTTCTCCCTCGCCCAAAACCCCCCCGTTCCCCCTTCTCCCTCTCGTCGCCGGCATTCTCCCCTTCTCCCTCTCGTCGCCGGCATTCTCCCGGAACCACCTCCCCAGCCATCTCCCGAGCAACGAGCACCTCGCCGGCGCCTCCACGACCACGTCGAGGTAGCTCCCCGCCCCCCCGCCTCCAGTGCTCCGTTCGGCACTGGATCGCCGAACAGAAGGGTTCTGTTCGGCTGAACAGTGCCGAACAGAAGCCCTCTGTTCGGCAACACTCAACCGAACAGAAGCCTTCTGTTCGGCTGCACGGTGCCGAACAGAAGCCTTCTGTTCGGCTGCACGGTGCCGAACAGAATGGTTCTGTCCGGCTCTGTGAAGCCGAACAGAAGCCTTCTGTTCGGCACTGTGCAGCCGAACAGAAGGGTTCTGGTGCGTGCCGTGCTGAATTTTGTGCCGAACATTTATGTATGCAATTGAATTATTTTCTTTGATATAGCCTAACATTGAATTTCTATATTTTCAGACATGGATCCCCGTCCCGCCGGAGTTAGACCTACGGCGTCAGCTAGGAGACGTCGTGCTAGGATTGCTTCTCCCGAGCCTGCTCATATGCCATCGGACTCTCCTGAGTCAGAGCATGATGATATGCCCGCTAGGGGCGAAGACGATGAGTCCGTTGGACCATGTCCAGGAGGTCCAGAGGATGAGTCCGTCCTGATCAGTTTCAGGACGCATATAGCAGCTTCCATCTGGAGGCAACAGGTATTGTTTATTTGTTATAGCATTATATTTTGTTTATTGATGTTTTATAAAGTAGTAGTAATTATACATTTATATTACAGGAACGAGCTCCACTAAAGTGCATGAACCATACTGCCAAGGTTGGTGAATGGAAGTGGTGGTCTTCAAACCAACCAAATACCAGGTTCAGAGCACTATTGAGGCAGTCGGGCCTCGTAGAGTTAGTACAGTGCTCTTATCGATTCATCGATAAGATTCTGATTTCGGGCTTCGTAGAGAGATGGCAGCCCGAGACGAACACCTTCCATATACCATTTGGCGAGATCACTATCACGTTGGATGATGTATCCGCCATTTTAGGGATTCCTGTCGCAGGTTCCTCAGTATCAGTTTCTCCTGAGAGGATGAGTGATCGGGATGCTGAGGAGCTACTTGTGGAGTTGTTGGGGGTGTCAGCTGGAGACGCGCGTCAGGAGGTACTGTCATCGCGCGGTCAGTCTGTGAGGATGGAGTGGCTGAGGACTCAGTTTCACTCTGTATCTGATAGAGACAGGCAGCAGAGGATAGAGTGTGCAGCACGAGCCTATTTGTTATTTTTGTTAGGCTGCACACTCTTTGCTGATAAGAGTGGGACCAGGGTGCCTATAGCGTATCTGTGTTTACTGCGGGATCTGGATAGGGTGAGCACATATGCCTGGGGTACAACTGCCTTAGCATATTTGTATCGGCAGTTGGGGATTGCGTCGAGGTCATCAGTGAGACAGATCAGTGGTTATATGACGCTTCTGCAGGCATGGATTTATGAGCATTTTCCAGCACTCAGTCCTCACCCGTCGCTCGAGTATACTGATGCCAGTCCCCGCGTGCACCGCTGGATGCCCGGTACTCCATCCCGTACCACGATGGACCATTTAGTGGTTCTACGTGAGTCATTGGACCTTTTGAGCATCGATGAGGTACGTATCATATTACCATTTGCTTGTGTTTGTCAGTACATTTAATATGCGATATAGTATAAAACTGAAATGGACCTTTTGTTTTACAGGTTATTTGGGATCCCCATCATCGGCTTCGGGGAGATCGCCCATATATACCCGTCGCATTTTTTAGTGGCTCCATCAAGTGCCTTGATATCGTAGAACCCTATCATCCAGAAAGGGTTCTTAGACAGTTTGGTCGTATTCAGACCATCCCTCGAGCGCCACTAGCCCCTACGCGAGCCAACAGAGGTTCCACAGCAGGCTCGTACCGGATACATTACTCCTATATGGATCAGCTTTGGGAGCGGTGGGAGGACCACGTGCTGAGCCAGGCGAGCAGGAGCCACCCAGTTACCCGGCCATCAGACAGCGTACCGGGATACATGGAGTGGTATCTCCGTATCACGCACGTTGCAGTTCAGCCTCCTCATCTGCGCTCGAGTACTCATTCTGGAGCTAGGGGAGGTCATGATGATGCTGACATGCACCGGCGGCGTAATGCAGCTGCACTCGGTATCAGTACCGACATTGTACGGATGGGTCCCTCAGAGGCTACGTCACTAGGTGCCGGGCACCTATATGATGCTATTTCTCAGATGCATCAGGTACTTCTGGGTGATGAGCCTGGCCCGAGTACAGCACCCTCTCATTTGGATCCAGGACCCTCTCATTCGGACGTACAGCAGTACACGCGTCGACGATGGCGTCATAGGGATTGATGATGGAGCCTTTGTAATCTTTGTAAAGCCTTTGATATTAATGAAAAATATATATTTTTGGTACATTTACGTGTAATCTTTGTAAAGCCTGGCCCGTTCTATTTTACATAAATATAACAGTGCACATAACAATCAATCTAACAATGCGAAGACAGATATTTTTTGATTTATATTGATGATGGAGTTTCAAAAATTGTACATATATAAACAATCAATCTAACTCTACTGTCTTGCCTCCACCTCCCCCTAAGGAGATGGAGTCCCGTGGGGGGTTTGACCCTGAATCTGATACGACTGATGTTCTGCCTCCACCTCCCCCTGAGGTACCTCCAAATGTTGTTCCAATCAAAGCTGACCCTGGACAAAGTTCCCCTCCAAAAAAGGCAGCAAAGCCTAAGAGGGTGCCAGTGGCAAGACCTGGCCTTGCAAGGAGAGGGCAGCCGATTAACCTCTTAACCAAGAACATCACAGAGCCCTCTTTTCCAACAAATGTGTTAATCATCTGCTCAAGCTTGTCACCGTTAAGTTCTTGTACATCAGAAAGGTCTATTAGTTCCCCTGTTTGATTTGTTTGCTCCCACCAGCTCTTAAGTATGTTTCTGTTTACATCTGAAATCTCAACGGAAACAACAGTCGTCATATGTATTCCCAGCTGATGATGGAGTTTCACAGTACATGACTCTAAGAGCCCCAAAAAATTTACAACTTTCAAAAATTGTACATATATAAATAATCAATCTAACTCTACTGTCTCGCTAATTATAACATTAGGTGAGATGCTCTCTTTGAACTGTTGAATCCGTGCTTCATATGAATTTTCCCATCCGGTAGCACAAGGAAGATGATATTTTCGCCAGTTGGTCGCTACTGGCGGAACGGGATGTCCCGGCAACAAGAACACCTTCAAAATTAGAAATAAGAAAATATTAATAGCTACAAAATTATAAATAAGCAAAATTAAATATTCGCAAGTGTTGTGAACGTAGTACCTCAACAAAATGATTTCCATTTACGAATCCGATAGCGATATCTTTGCGGGATAGAAGAGGTACTGGCACAGAACGGAGAGGTAGGAAGGTCAGACATTGTTGCAACGAGAGATGGTATAGGACAACATTATAGCAGGATGCTATAAGATGACCCATGTCCGGCATAGTCATCCATCTGTTATATGGTGGACAATCATCATAATATGATAATGCATGAGTGATCTCAGCAATCGTCCCTTCCACACCATATAATGTGCGATAGTGGTCCGAATGACATTGCAACTCTTGCAATAAATCCTTCCTAACACGCACCCAGTCATCTTCTCCAAATCCCAGTAAGTCAGCTATTGCCCTAAATCCGCAATTCCCATCAGCTTTTACATCCTTGATATGCTGGATGTATGGTCTCAAGGCAGAAGGAATAGCATCAATATAGATAATGGGCGTATGTGACTGGGCTCTAGTACGAAAAATCTGCAAATAATATCAAATGATAGAAAATATGTAACAATGGCAGAACATGTCCCGTATCGGCACATCTCGGCACGGCACATCCCGTGTCGGCACATCTCGGCACGGCACATCCCGTATCGGCACATCTCGGCACGGCACGTCCCGACATGTCCCGTATCGGCACATCTCGGCACGGCACGTCCCGACATGTCCCACAGGCAGTATCCAATTTCTTTCCTCTTAATGCAAAAGGGCATCCACACTTCTTTGTCCCACAGGCAGTCTTTATTCGCTTTTCTTTTGTGGTTCGGTACGTCCCACCCCTCTCACAACCTAACGTAATTCTGGGTTTCTTAGAAATGGTACCTGCATCGGATGATTTGATTACAACAACAAAACCATTTCGCCTCCCAGCTTCACGACACCAATTACACAAGTCCTCTCTACTCTTGAAGATCTATACATTAAACAATTTATGTAAGTACACAGTTGTAAAAATAGCTCGCTAAACTAATACAAAATTGCACAATATATTATAATACCTCGTAAGTTGTAAATTCGCTTGTGTAATCCAGTACAAATTCTGATCCAATTATACTAGATTCGGTTGTAGCATAGCCCTACATATAAAATAATTTATCATCAAGAATTAATGAATCAGAGGATCTGTTCGGCACAAAATTCAGCACGGCACGCGATTTGGCACGAGAAGGCTTCTGTTCGGCTGCAGAGTGCCGAACAGAAGCCTTCTGTTCGGCTGCAGTGTGCCGGACAGAAGCCTTATGTTCGGCACTGTGCAGCCGAACAGAAGCCTTCTGTTCGGTAGAGCGTTGCCGAACAGAAGGCTTCTGTTCGGCACTATGCAGCCGAACAGAAGCCTTTTGTTCGGCGATCCAGTGCCGAACGGAGCACGAACCGTGAAAAAAAAAAACTTTCGAAACAAGGTGGAACATGTACCTTTGCGGCCGATTCTTCGTCCCAAATCACTAGTTGCTTGTCCATGCTTCGAATGGGGCTTAAATCTCCTTCAAAGATCGCCTAAACGATGTAAATGGATCGAGGGGTTTAAGGGGGGTTTGAGGGGTGGTTTTTTTTTTCCTTTTCAAAACGAAACGGAGGAGGAGATGGAGGAGGAGGAAGGGGGGTGTACTGAGAAAATTTCAAGGGCAATATGGTAATTACACTAAAGGTTAGTTTGGGTATTTTTTTTTTGGTTTTTGGGGGGTGTCCTGAGCAATCGGGGGGGTGTATTTAGAACTACCCATTAGTTTAATATACTTTAATGTGAAATGACCTATTGTATGCTTTACAAGAGATAATTTACGAGAATGCCATGCCAAATTAGCCGTTTGATTGGTGATGAGGGGAGGCGGAAGGATGGGTTTCCTCGTCAATCGTCGGGCTTGTCCCTTACTGACCGCACGGTCGAAATCGTGCGGTTGAGATTCTTCCGAATTATTAGTTTTAGCTGACCTTTTAACATCAGAAGCTGGAATTTGGCATTGTTCGAAGACGAATCTGCAGCGGGAGGTCAAATTTGGGCCGAGTTGGTTCAACTCATGTGGGATCCGTAGAGATCCTTTTCCCAGCCCAATAACATGAATTTCTTTCTTTCTTTTTTTTTTTTTTTTTGGGATAAAAACGGCAATTCATATGGCTCTAACGTGAGTACATCCTGCCAAGTCAAAAGAAAACAAAAAATACAAATAGGAAGCGGAACTCCCTGGAATGTTGTGCAACATAAGAGGCGACCCAGTCTGCTGCTCTGTTCGCCTCTCGAAAAATGTGTAATGCATGAAACTTATCCATCTCCATAGCCAACCTGTGGGTCTCCCAAATAATTAGGTAACTATCTACGTACTTATCCGCACCCCGGATCCAAACTATAACAATAAAATAGTCCCCCTCAAGGTGCACCCGCTCGGCCCCGAGCACCTACCTCACATAGAATATGCCGGCCCAGGCTGCCCACAGCTCTGCTCCAGCAACAGTGAGACCTGTCGTGCCCCGGCCACCCGTTGTAATCAAACTCCCAAAATGGTCTCTGATAACAAATCCAACCCCTTCTGACTTCTCATCCTTCGCCACACTGCCATCAAAATTCATCTTGAGATAACCAAGGGGTGGGGGCACCCAAGAAACAATGGCAAATCTGGGCGCTGAAACAGCACTGCGGGTACCCCAGATATCCCTAGTCATCCCAGGTGAAGGCAAGAATACGGTTATTAGGAAAAACCTAGTTCTTATGGAGACAACCTGATCTAAAGGGATGATTTATCCGGTGATAGGCCTCAGATCGAAACCAGTTCCTCTCGGTACGTAACATCTCCTGGGCCCCTCCCTAAACCTAGGGAGGCGAGTGCTGATGCCGCAGAGAATGCAACTGACTCCACCTCTCCAACACCTCCTGCACCTATCTCTCTGCATCACCGGAGATCTTCAACTGTTTTTGTTGCTGTTTCAGGCTCGGCGGAGCTCACCACCTTCAGAGGGCTAGGGGATTGGCACTGGCTGTATCTGGCCCGTCGGATTCTATCGTCAGTAAGGAATGAGTGGAATCGTCACTTCTATCGGTGGCTCTCATGTCTCAGCAAGTTTAACACGGAGCTGGTGAACCCAAGCCAAACGCCATTAATGTCCTGCCCTGTCTCTGTACAATCGGAGGTGAGGGCCTCTTCGCTCGCAGTTCGACGGTTATCCCCCCTGATCGACCTCTTCAACAGTGATCTGATGTTTTTGACCTCAAATCACCATCGTGCCTTTCTCGCAATGATGGGTTCTTTTCAAACCCCTAGTGCTTCTCCTAGACCTATTCGCCCGAGCAAGAGGTCCTCCTCTCACGCCCGAGCAACAGTGATTTGTTGTGTGGCCCACTGCATTCCCCCTTGGTCCATCTGCCTGTAGATCTGCTGGACTCTTCTGCAAAGCTGGCCTGCAGGCCCAACCCCGAGGTCGTGGAGCATTATAGCGGAAGTGGGCCTTTGGATCCGCTGAGCCCTTCTATAGAGCTGGCCTGCAGGCCCAACCCCAAGGTCGTCAGCGCTTCCTGCAGCCTCGTGGAGCATTATAGCGGACGCGCTTGGAGGAGCTAAATGGCCCTGTTGTCTCCCCTGTGAGTTGTGAGAGTTAGGCTGACCCAGGATTATGTGAACTAGGGCTGGGCTGAAAAGATCCCTGATACTTCTTCTCGTGTTCAGCCTAAAAATATTGGTGACTTGATGCCAGATTGCACGAGACATGGACTCTTCTACGGCCTTACCGTCCCTCGGGTGATCATTGGGTTCTAGAAGGAAGCTGAGAGAGAAGGCTCTTCGCTCCGTCAAACTAGCAACTTCCAAATTAATGTCAGCTTAGGAGAAAGAATATGGTTTTGTCAGATTCTGATTGTGAGTGCCATTGCTGCTACCCCAGCTGAGTCTAATGTAGAAATAGAAAATGGATCAAAAGACCGAGGCTTGATTCTCCACTCTCTCCCTCTTGAATGCATTGTGGATTGGGCCCGCAAGTGTGGTGTGCTGATTTTTGAAAATGAGGTCAGATAGGTTTGCAAAACTCTTACTATCTCTGGAGAAAGAGAGTGCTTCTTCTGTAGCTTGATGAGTTTGATACAAGGCAGTCCCGGAGTAATTATGTTCTCCTCTCTTTTGATACAAGGCAATCCCGGAGTGATTTTGTTCTCTTCTATGCTTGTTAGGATCGCTTCTGTTGTGCTTCCCCTGTTGTTGTCCAATGTTCTATTACCTGGTTTTTATTTGTGCCTCTCCGTCTCCCTTGTATTCCGCGTATGCACCTACTGTTGAATGCACAAAAATTAGATTGGCTCTTCTTGTGCTTTGGCTTTTCCTGTGTTGATGCAGAACACCTTCCTGTGTCTCATCTGGTGTTCTTATATGTTGATGGCTGCTTAATTTTTCTTATGTCGCTGATATGCTGGAACATGCGTGGTCTTGGAGACCTTGCCAGGAGAATGTTGGTCAAGGATTTTGTTGGTCGTTATGCTGTAGGTTTGCAAGAATCCAAATCGAGTAGCACTACCCCTGCTATCTTGAGATCGCTCTCCAGGGGTAAAGAAATATGAAATGAATTTGGTTAAGTGACAAGCAGACCATCGCATCCTACTTATTTGAATGTTTTGACTTATCATCGGCAGAGAGGATAAAAGATATGAAGGAGAGAGTTCCGGGCCACTCATGTTTATCGAAAGATAAATAGTGCTGCCGACTGGGTTGCCTCTTTTGCTGCGCACTATTCAGAAGAGTTCTGTTGGAAAAGTTCTAAATTTGCTTTCCCCTAAGTCGAGTTGACTTCTTCTTTCTGATTCTTATGGATGTACTCATACATGGATGGTGTGAGCTACCATTGTATAAAATTAAATGTACTCATACGTGGATGATGTGAGCTATCATTGTATAAAATTTTAGAAAAATAATTAAAAAAAAAGATGAGGGCGGGGGAAATTTAAAAAAAAAAAGAAGATGAGGGCTTTTTTTTTTTTGGGGGGGGGGGGGGGCGATCAACACAGTTTTTAGCGTGGGCTCCCATGTCCACTGAATCGTTGGGCATGCGTAACCTTGGGACCACTAATTTTGATTGACCTCTAACGGACAAACCAAGACACTTCCGTGTTTCTTCCGTTATCTCATTTAAAACATAGATAATTCTATACCAAATTAATTTAATAAGATTTGAAGGATTCGGACATGCCAACCACTGTCCTTTATGAAATGTACCTGTCAACTGTCAAGATGAGGTGTCCGCGCACGGATCTAGCCATAATGGTCGATACTACCAACCTTGTGGATTCCAAATCCACGTCTCCAACGTCGCAAGGGACCACCTATAATTGCATGGAGAAATCAACATATTGATACGCCCATACCATTCTGGAAATATAATCATCAATCTCCGGCGCCCTCCCTGATGTTCTCTCTTCTTTCCGATGTGATGTTCGAGGATGGAGTCTGCAACGTAGCCGCTAGTTAGCGTTTGAACTACCCACACTAAGAGGCGATGAGAACATATTACCACGTTTGGTGGCAAAACAAGTACATTCTGAAAGAAAAGCTGACGTTAAAATTATCACAGGGATGATGTAACCATAAGCACGATAACAATAAGTCATTCAATGAGAATACAGAGGTAGCACTTTATCATTAGATAATCACGAGGTCTCCTTACCTAACAAAAAAATATCCGTGCAAACCACTTTCCTCCAAATAATCACGAGGTCTCCAAATGGATGTCTCTTTTATAGCATCTGGTTCAAGCATTAAGCAAAAAATCCTTGATGTAATACACCTACGCTACTACGCATTCAATTATTCAAAAACCATCTATCTGGATGTATTCAGCTATATTCTCTGGTAGAGAAGTAGATAATCCTCCCACCGAATCTTGTATAGAAGAAATAAGGATTCACAAATACACATGCCAGTGGCCGGAGGCAGGAGGCTGGCGGTGTTGAGTCACCTGCATCGCCATGATCTTTTTCCAGAGGGTGTCACAACGCTCAACTCCTAACCTCCCAGAGTCATGAATCTCCTGATTACAACTCATTGAAATTGAAAGGAGCTGGACTCGAAAGCAAGAAAAATATGAACAGCCTCGTCATCAACTAAATTCTGGTAGCTCCTCGGTTATGTTGATGTACCATACAAATTCCCAATAATACCTGTCCCACGACCATTCCAAGGTCGAGGCATCCCCGGGTTAAGTATCACTGTCAAAGGCTGAAGTTGTGGCCAAAATAGAAATGCCAAGAGGTGAACGAAAGCTGATAAAAACTTGCCTCACAAGCATTCCAAGGTCTCATCATTTTAAAACTTTCCCTGGATTTATTGTCACTGCCAAAGGCGAAGGAGGTGCCAAAAAAATATGCTAATAGTCGAAAGAAAAATTCGCAACTTCTTCAGGTGATTGCACCCGATCTGAAAGACTGGTTCACGGGGCTCTTCAAGGATGCTGTTTCACCAGCTGCTACCAATCAAGAGAACAGAGAGAACCTCCACAAGTTGCTGAAGTAACTGATTTTATGGAAAGCATGATCAGCAAAGCCAGATGAATGAGCCACCCACAAATAACCTTGATCAATTGACATTCTACAATTTGTTCAGAGACTACAATGGGAATTCCAAGTTCGAACAGTCAATCAATCAAGATACATCACAAAGTACTTCACACAAAATCTGCATGTGAGTTGAAGCAATGCAACGTGATCAAGGACCAAGCTTCAAAGAAATCATGTGCCAAAATTCCATGGAATCAATCTTTTCCTTGGCCTCTAATTCCCCCTTTCAGCAACTCCTGCTTGTCTGGATCATGGAACAAAGACAAAATGTAATTCTTTTTCCCTTTTAAAACTTTTTTTAACAAAACATGGTTTCAGTCAGATCTCCTTTGGTTGCCTGAATCGTGTAAGTAACAAGAAGCTTGTAGCTGTATCTGCTATTTCTAATTCGCATCATGTACTTCCTGAAATTTTCATTTTCATGAATCATGAGAGCCTTGGACCATCATGTTAACGCGTTTATTAGCACTCTCTGCACGAAGGAGCTCACCTTTATATGCCATCTGGAAATATAACTAATTAATACACTACGCACGATCAATTTGCATAAGCATGCACCACAACTAGTGATTTCAAGAACATGAAACATTACCTCCATTTGACTGCTGTCAGGTGAGAACCATCGCATCAGAACACCAAGATGGATGACTGCAGGGATTAATTTGAACAGCAATGGAGTGGTTACCTGCAAAATTATCTCATAGTGAAGAACACGAGGATCTGAAATATCCTGTGTCAAAAAAGAAGAAGATAGTTGTTCTACTTCAGACATATTCACCTCATACAAGATGAACAGTCTCAAGTGATGGTTAAAAAAAAAAGAAGAAGAAGAAGAAGAAAGCCTTCACTAGACCATCAAACATGCTACTAGCAGTAGTCACTACACCTACTCAAAGTTTAACCATGTAACATGTTTCAAATAGGTTAAATAAAGGGCAACAAGCGTTACCAAACTAAGAGCAGTTGTCCCCAGCAGTAACAGGTATAGTTTACCCTGTGAAAAGCAATCAAACTTCTGGTTAGATGGTCTAGTTGAACAAGACACTTGAGCCATGAGATTAGCAGCAGTTGCAGTTTACCCCGTAAAAATCAATCAATTTCATATATACATGGACCAGTTGAACAAGACACTAGAAACATAAGCACTAATTTTACCAGAAAACAAGCACTATTCTGTATCTGATCCATGAATATCATACAAGATTCAACAGAGAAATTATTGCAGAATATAAACAAGTTCATGAAGTTGAATGGACTCAATCGACCGGCATAACATATTGCAGCAACTAGCTCCATTATACTAATTTGCCACAACACGTGAATGCTTGAAGCTTGATCAGTGGGACCCATAAGAGAGTGCTGGGCTCTAAGCCCCATAGCAAAAGGGGGCCATAACTGATTAGGAAATGTGGGGACTGGGGAATGTGTTGATTCATTTATTCTGCATGGACTGTCCAGATAACATTCCTTGTAATGAGTGGCAGCATTGGTGAATCACAGTATAGTCTAGTCTCTTTTACAGTAATATAGGTACAGACACATTAGCTTTACTAAGAAAGAATTAAAAATTGATGTAATAACCTCAACTAGATGAAGATTTGAAGCACGACTTAGAAGAACAAAAGAAAATTCTCCTATCTGTGCCAGAGACATGCCAACCTACAAAAGTGACAGTGAGATAAGGTTAAAAATAAATATTGAACAAGTCATAGTGTAAATATAACAACCAGGACAGGCAGTCTTACAAGAACTGATATCTTGTTACTGTAGCCAAATCCCCTGACAACCGCTGTAACCACTATGGTCTTTATAATGATCACCAAAATTACAGCTGCCAATAAAATATCCACATGGTTCCAGAGGAAATGGACATGAATAAGCATTCCAATGCTAGCAAGAAAAAGAGCAGCAAAGAAGTTACGAATGGGTTCGATCTGCAGAAAGAACAAACCTGAAATAAGAGAACATATAATGAATTATTATATATGAAGGTCTTTTGCTTCATTAATATAAATAAGATATGTTAAGAAACAAATGTAATGAGAAAAAAGCAAATGAAAACATCATATAAAATGAGCTTTAGTAATGAACTATTCTTAATAGCCCTGAAAGAGTCAAATTGCAGCACATCATTTTTTTTTATTGCATTTGCTCTACAACATAAAAGAGGCTAATGTGTATACTTAACCAATAAAGTCCAGCAGTCATGAGAAGTCAAAATTGTGATCAAAGATGTCTGCTTTTTAACCAAACAAGGACAGCATCATAGGAACATGGAGCCAGTGGTGCATCACTTAAACCTATTTACAGTTGGCAAAGAAGTCGACAAGTAATCCACAAGTTCTCCCTTCTTACCATGCCATCAACATGTGGAGAGGTTCTTTAGCAGAAGATATTTGATCCTTTTATGCTTTATCAAGCTCAGGCAGATGTATGACAACTATGTTTTCACTATTATCTGAGAAATGTAGTCATGATACAACACTACCATGATAAAACCAGACGTGGCAGCCAAACTTCAGGGTGATGTGACCATTATTTGTCAGCACAGAACTGACACACAAAGTAAGGTGCAAAATAATGTGCCCCAGAAAATGCCTTTTATGCATGTGCTTGTGCATCGACATTCTATTTTATATTTCTTGGTCAAGCCATATCTAAATATTTCCAATTTTTATCCCTTTCTAGACTACCTAATACAACAACAAAAAAAAAAAGAAGCAAACCCACCCTTTTGAAAACTTCCTTCCAATGTCTAGCAGGCGTAGATATCAGCAACACATTGAAAACATGATACACCATGCTACAGGATTGATATGGTGCATGCAATATTTTTTTCTCAATTAACCTGCAAACATAGAAATATTACCTTTCACAGATAGTTGAATTTCACAAATGGGACAGATCTCTTAGTTCAAGTCCCGAGGATGCTAAGGCTGAACCTCCAATCCTATAGTCAGGCAGGTAGAGGCACTCAAGGTAGTGGTCCAGTTGAGCCACCCAACAAAGCCAAGTAGAGGCATCTAGTGTAAGCTGCTCCTCAAATCAGAGAAAGAAAGGGTATTACAATTCCACTGTAGGGAGGGCATGAGGAGTCTGCACATTTTGATTCCGAGACCAACAAGCTCTCAAATGATTGGTTGCCCAATGATGATGAAAATGATAGCTCGAGCGATGATGCATTTGATGGCCAGAAAGGTGGCAACAAACATGGCATGCATGAATATGACAACCTCGTGGTATTCAATTCACCAATAAGAAGTGGTTCAATCATGCCACACAGGCAAAGTGCATGATTTGGTAGAACTCGCAAGAATACAATTGCATATAGAAGATGTACTCCTCGAGATCATTCAAGACATGGCCCTACTACTGCAAATGACCTTACATGAAGTAGGGTCCCTAGATGTATCGATATCCAAATTGTGTTTCACATAGCCAGGCTATGACCTGCATGAATATTCTTCATTTGAGGCATCATATTTGAGTGGCTACTACCTTCCACAGCCCCAGACAGCTTATAGGACAGATTTTGCTCTATTGCGAAATTTGGATGGCCTATTCCATATCAGATAGAGGATCAATATCAAGGTGACTAACCAGCAAGCGCAGATTAGGGGGATGCAGGGATATGTGGTAGATTGCCTAAAAAGTTGGAGTAATATCCTAGGTCTGGACTCTGATCACGATCCCAGCATCTGCAATAGACAGACACTCCACAAAATCCTTGAAGCCTGTACATATTTTGTACTTTAAGTCCATTTGTTATATTGTAGGTATATTCAACTATATGCACTCATGCATTCAATTATATATAGGTCTGAAAGGCATATTTGTGAACACTGTGGATATCATTTGAAAATGAATAGTTCAGATAAAATCAAACTTTTGATTGATCCAAGAACTTGGGATCCTATGGATGAAGATATGGTCTCTATGGACCCATTAAATTTCATTTAGAGGAGTAACCCCATAGAGATCATACTAATTCTTATCAAAGAAAGACAAGCTTAACTGAAGCTATTCAAACAGGCATAGATCAATTAAATAGTGTTCCCATAGCAATTGGAGTTATGGATTTTCAGTTCTTAGGAGGCAGCATGGGATCCGTAATAGGTGAGAAAATCACCCATTTGATTGATTATACTACTAATCAATCTCTACCTATCATTATCGTGTGAGCTTCTAGAGGAGCGCACATGCAAAAAGTTTGAGTTTGATGCAAATGGCTAAAATATCTTCTGCTTCATATAATCAGCATTCAAATAAAAAGTTATTCTATGCATCAATCCTTACATCTCCTACAATTGATGGAGTAACAGCCAATTTTGGTATGTCGGGAGATGCCATTGTTGCCAAACCTAATGCCTAAATTGTATTTGCCGGTAAAAGAGTAATTAAACAAACACTAAATAAGATAGTAGCCAATGGTTCACAAGTGGCTGCATTAATTGTATTTCAATATCAAAATCTTGAGTTTAAACAACCACATTTATTAAAATAGTAACTAAAAACAAAAAAAATAAAAAAATAAAAAAGAAAATGGTGTGCCGGTTAGATGACCGGTTCACTATGTCGTATCGTATTGGTCACCGACGGGTATGGCCACATGCCCTTCTTGTTGCCTCCTTAATACCCCATTGTCCCGATAGCCAGTTCCCCACTTTAAACTTTTTAAGTGGCATTGCTATTTCACATTGCTCTCACTACATCCTAAACTTCCATACATGTACAGACACCTTAATTTATCCATCATGTCTTTCAATTCAGGTACCCATCTTTCTTCATTGCTTACTCTCCACCTACATCTTCCTACTCCCTGCTATTCACATTACCCTACCTGCATCCAATATACGTCTAAGAGGAAATTTTTTCTTGTTGCCAGCCTCATCCTTGGCTCCCTCCAATATCAGTATCTGACAGAACCATCTATTCCTACAGAATTCATCTCCTTCCCACATTCCAATTGGAACACCAACTTAAAGGTGCCATATGCCCTCCCCGTCGCCTCCATAACTTTGGCATCACAATCATCTCAACCTTCTACTCATCCACAACTTTTCCAATGATTGTTACCCATACATTTCTGACCACATTATTGTTGCAACCTAAACAACCATATCCATCGTAGGAGGTTGTCGCCAACTCTTCACTTCAATTTTCATCACTGTAGAAATTCTCACCTCCACACCAACACCCCTCCTCCCCCCTTCCCCCCCCCCCCCCCCCCCCCCCCCCCCAACCAAAAAAAAAAAAACCAAAAGACTCCACAAAACTCCCCAAAAAAAGAAAAAAAGAAGAAGAAGAAAAAAAATTTCCCAACCTACTCATCCAAATTCACCTCCCCTAATACTCCACCCCCTCCCCCAGTGCACACATAAGTGTTGTTGGAAAAAAGATTCTACACTCTCCTCCTCTGCCTCCTTTCCTGCCCTTTGTCCTTCCACGCCACACCTTTGCTCCTTCCACACCACACCTTTGCCAACAAAGCTTGCAGCCATCAAAATCTTCACCACTGTCACCTAAACTACAATTGACAATTGGGTCCAAACTCTTGCTTCTCTCTCTCTCTTTTCTACCCCAAGGTTCGCAATCTCGGTATTGTACCCCATACTAATAATATGCTGGTATAATGTCAATGCACCCAGTATGGGGGTCAGTCAGTTTGGCATATTGAGACTCAGTATGCTCCCCACACTGAGTTTTGGTTCAGTACCACTATGGTATGCTATGTACAGTATATACACCAATACAACAAACCTTGCTCCCCACCCCCTCTCCCTCCTAGATACATTCCTTTCTGAACAGGCAAAACCCTATGCTTTGTCTTTTTTTCCTTTTGCCTTCCAATTTCCTATCCTAGTTTTCCTAGCAAGATCGTTCTAACATTCACCTAATGTTGGGCCTTGAATAAAGGATAATGTTATTTCATAGATGTTTGCACAGAAACTTTTATGCAAGTGTAACATCAGTAATCCCAACTGTACATGTTCACTATTCACCTTTCCTTATGCATAATGTTATAGATAAGTAAATAAGGTGGCCTCGCAGGCTACGCTTATGAAATCTTAAGCCCCCAAATTTTTTCAATGCAAGCATTAAGAAGATACCATCTTATTTTCTTTGTTTTTGCTTGGATTCTTTTTTGACTTCTAAAAATCTCGTCTTTTTCTATTGGATTTTTTTTTTGTAAATGTTAACTTATGATGACTATAGCTTTTAACTGAAGAATCGATAGTTTGATAATATGTTACATTGTTGCCAATTTTTTTTTCTTTTATTTTTCTTCCCTTGAATAGTGAAAAGTAAGCAAAGCCATTTGCTTTTGCCCTGCTAATTTGCTAATTATGTTGCACAATAAGTTGGATGTGATAACACAAAATTGATGCATTTTGGAAGTACAAAAAAAACGAAAGTAACATTCTAGACAACGACACACGGACATCAAAATACAGTCTTTTCAAAGTAATATTGCCAAGTATCCTAGACAGAGAAGTTTACAATACAGTACTTCATACATTATAGATTTGTAGAAGCTGTATAAGATAATCAGAAATACTAGAATATATTAATCACTAGAATGAAGTTTGAAAACGAATTTTAAAGAATTATTAATTTTCATGAAGTCATTAATATTTTCTTTGAAACATGTATCTATTGGTTTCATTTTTGAAACAGGCGCTTCTACTTTATCACGTCTTCATCCTGCTCAAGTAAAAACTAGAGCCGTAAGATCATGAGATCTAGATTGGACAAATGGTTTTCACCAGAGAAAATGGATCCAAACAAAGTTTGAGCCCAATCATCATAAATAAAACCGAGGTATTAGATGACTTTTGAGATATTTGACCAATATAAGAGGCAATATCACTCTTTGTTTCCAAGATCCAGCTTATGTTCAAAACCAAATGTTTGCACTGATCAATGTTGAGAAACCATGGAGGAAAATCAACAGAAACTGACAGTGCTAACTGAAAGTGCTGGAGATGTGAGCGTTATTAAAGGATTCAGCTGACAAGCCAGAAGCTGAAGCTTCTAGAATAAATGGAAGTGGCTTTAGAACATCAGAGGGAAGAACATTCTGCACGCCCAACATCTAAGGAGCCTGTGCAGATAGATGCAGGTGCAAACAATTATATATCAAAAATATAAGACAGAAGATCAAGCAAGAACAATACAATATGTCGCTTGGTAGACATACTTAGTGGGCATTCGTTTCACTACTGCCTATAAAGCTTCCGTCTAATGTTTTATTTTCAAGTGGATCCTAGTTCAGATATATCAAGAGAAAGTATCAAGCAGTTAATGTTCCTGTTGATAAGTTGCCGTGACAAATTTCAAAGACAAGGTTTTAAAAACCAGTATCAGTCCTCGTATCGATTTTTTGTCAAAACAGTACAATACTGGGTACCGACACATGGTACTAGCCTGCATCTTGTACCGACACTGTATACTGGTGCCATTTTCTGCCAGAACAGTATGGTAACATTGGTACTGCTCGTACCATCCTACTCTGGCAGTTTGGTCAAAGATGTAACTAACAGCAAAACAAAGTCTCAGTTCAAGCATACCAATACCTAAATATCTTGTTTTTTCCTGGTAATTATGCCTATTAACAGCTAACCTACACAAGGTTCAGATGAACAAAATGTACAACAATATAAGAAATAAATCAGTATTATCATCAGGAATATCAACGATGTTTATAATAGAAAACAGTCTAACTTGTTCAAGGGTATGATGTGAAAGATCAGTTGTTGATATCATCACACCAGCAGCGAATGAACCCAATTCAAGACTCAGGCCCAACTTGTCACTACACTGAGAAGAAAGATTCCAGATAAAAGTTATTATGGTAAGAGCATTATGAATTTGTTTAGCTGGATGCTATACAGATTACATAAGAAATATTCCCAGTATGTAAAAAAATTGCCTAATCAAGTTCAAAAATCAAAAACTACAAGAGTTTAAAGTTCATATCTAATTTGATACCTGAGGGAAAAAAAAGAAAACAGATATCCTGATGAGTAAGGCTGAGAAATATATGCTCATATCATCAAAAAAAAAAAGAGAGAGACATACGGTCATAAATTCTAATCATATAATTTGTTTACCATACATAATATATCAATCCTTTGTCACCCTTGCAGATGGAGAGAAACTTTTCTATAAAATCATTTTAAGGTTCTTATTCAAACCACACTCTAGAGTGATAATCCATTTCGTTCTCAAGTATATAAGAGTTTTAAGGACATTTTGGTCCTGCTTCAAAAGTGCTTTTGTGCGAAAAAGTAGTTCCTTAAAAAAAAGTGTCTAGTAATATCATCTGAAAAGGGCTTATACAAGAAGAAAAACTCAAAAGGTGCTTTTAGGAGAAGTTAGAAAACCTAAATCAGCTAAATGTTTTATTGCGAGATCACCGTATATCCTAGTTCACAAACATGTTAGAATAGCCAAATCAGTTCTTTAAGTCTTTCACTCTAATGATATGACACAATAAAGATGTTGGCTCCCAATATATTTTAAAGTCCAAGTCCAGCCACATCATTTACTCAACCATAGATAGCATATTGCTCCAACTGCCACCCAGCAGGTAAAGAGAACTTTCAAGGCATTCAACAACTTTATTTCATATACAGACAAAACTATTTGCTCAAATTCAAGGTCTGTCCTCAAGAATCACAAATATTATGGACGATAAAAAAGATAAACGACTATTAGTGTAAGACCCCAGAAAATATTGGTTTAGAAGGGTGTATCAACATTTCCAGATAGAGCCAGTGCTTGAAGTTTTTGGCTCTGTATTCAAATTTTTTTAAAAAAATTACAGAAACAAGAAAAAAGAAAAAGCAAAGGAAAGAAATTTCGTTTTGAAGATTGTAGAACACAACAAGGCAGCAGGGAATATGTAGAAAGATATGATGGGTTACGGAACCTGAAAGTGCCATAACTGATTCTTGAAAAGCAAACTCTGGTATCATGTCCTGAGCCACACTACCTTTAAAGCAAAGTTGGGGAAAAACCAAAAAATAACACAACTAAATTCTAAATTACAAAAGCTACAATCAATTAATTAGGTTTTGGCACTATGAAATGTATTAGATTTTAGAAGAAAACTATAATTTTATTGAGAAACATCTTAATTTTAAGTACTAATTCTCTATAAAACTATTGACAATGTAACATGAAATGTATACAATACAACTTAAACTATTCAAGGTACAGGCAGAAAGGTATAGAGGAAGCCAAATACTGGAAGTCACCAGATACAAACCCATGCTACAAGTAAACAGAATGCAACAGATGCCAACTGATAGAGTTCCTTGGTCTGCACAAATAACATGCTAGTCAGAACATTAAATGCAACATGAAACTCGTGTGCAAAAGAAGACATATTTAACAAGATTACTGCACAGAAAAATTTGCGTATCATAAAAACTGCCCAGCAGTCAATATACCTGGGACTGAGATGAAAGACTAATCATCAGATTGAGAAACCAAGGCACACAAGTTCGTGATAGTATGGATAGAACAGCCAGGAACGTTAATAGCAAAATCAACCTGGGGAAAGGTTTCCACAGTTGTAGCTATCAACACAAATCTCTAGCTAAAGCACTTGCAGAATCTAGCGAAACAGAAAGAGATTGACCAATTAAATATCTATTTAGCTCCATAAAAAATTTGAAGATGCATTTCTAGTGAAACCATGTTGTGCATTTCTAACCTACAACACTGACTATAAATACTTTGAAGTTGTATTAGATACCTCGATTACTAAAAAAAAGTTCACCAGACATGCCCAATGGGCAGTGGCAGCTTTCAATTTACTTGTTCGAATCTACCATTTTAGAAGTTCTTGACATGCCATCCTTTCACATGAGTTGAAGTTCCTAATGGACCTACAAAGTGCAAAATCTTACTAGTTCTTGCATTTATTGTGGTAAAAAATATGTGCCACTAGTACAGACCATAACTATAACCCACTTCTATCAAGCACAATAGATATGTCCCTGAATCCGATTGGATAAATAAGAGTCCACACTTATCATTTAAGATACAGTTAAGAGTTCCTACAATTGTCAAATTTAACAGCAACAGCTCGAATTCACACAAGGGTTCCAACAGTAAAAAGGTTAGCGAGCAAAATTGAGTGAATAATATGGCATGAGCACCCCAAGAATACCTTTTCAAGGTTGCTAGGATATCGGTACTAAATTTCAGAAGCAATCTTCATCATCACTCAAATATGGAAAGATAGCAAAGAAGTAATTAGAACTGCAGGCAGAAGAGTTTTAGGAGGACTCTCTGCTCCAAGCCACATGTTATCCGAACAGGTTAGCGATTGCAGATGATTTTTAGGAAGAAATCTATTGAATATCCTTGCATTACTCCCAATTCCATGCCCTGATAAAAAGGGTGGAGGGGAGACATTAGGTTGACAACCAGTTATCAGAAAGAATGGCAAATTATGAACAAGAATCTGTATTTGATGTTGTCTAAGCTAGGGTTATTTAAGAGAGAACATCAATGGTAGCGTAAATAGTAATGCTTGCCAAATGAGGATTTATACGTCCCATAATAAACCACTTCTTTTGCGTGGAGAACAGGCATATCATCCTCGTTGTAGGATTTGGTACTTCGTTTTCAACCTCTTCTTTTGGCTGCTCGGTTTGCTGTAGATAAAGAATTGTTTTGTCTTGATTGGCCATAAACTAGGCATTTCAAGAAGTAAAGCAACTTTTTGCACTTAAACTGGAATGAGCCTACATGGTAGAGTAATTTATTCCAGAGTAAAGAAGGATCAGAGTAAATTAATCCATTTACACAATTACCTTATTCCAAAACCAAACACAGCTTTAGATACTAATTGTCGCTTGAGCATGTAATGTCCCTAAGAAGCTTTAAGTGCTTTAAATCACTTAGTAGAAAAATTAATAAGCAACACCGAGTACTTGAATCAAAGATTTCATCATTACACTGCTTAAATAGTTAGCAACTTTACTATATACTAATATGACATTCTTTGGTGTGCTTTTTAATAAGAATACATGACTACATATGCAAATGTACAATTTTGTTAATTTACAGGAATTCTAAAATTTAGTACTTACCTCTCTGCATAGGCACTTTGCCTAGGCCTTCAAAGAGGTGAATGCCCAGAACGACCAAGGAGATTTGATAACCATGTTTAATTCTATTGAAACTAGCGGTGGTGATGATACAAAAGAAATTATTTTCAAAGCTTCGTTACAAGCCTAGCAAGATGAGATCACCGGTTTCAAAGTATCCATATATATTTATGGGCACAAAAGGGGCAGAATACCAATAGGTTTGTAAGCAAGGTTTGAAAAACCAACTGTACTGCACTACGATACAACCCGCACCAAGTCGTATTAAGGGCATACCCTAGCATACCGCACCGTGATATTTCAAACCTTGGATAAACTGTACTGCAGTAACATACCAACATGGGACCAGCAGGATCCTATATTGCAGTACTTCAAACCTTGTTTGTAACTAAATGAGGATCCATGTCAACTCTGCGATATTTCTACAGCCAGCTGCAAGTATGACATTGGGGTTTCTTCTTCTATTAGAAACTGGGAATGGATACACATTCAAAATAATTCATGAAAAAGTAACAATGATGAATCATGCCATTGTTATTATAAACCTACTGAACTTTTGAATTCTTAAGAAATTGATAAGTTTTAATCTTAAACAAAATTATTTGTCTCGCAAGAAATAATAAGCTTTGGATAAAGAATCTCATCAAAGAAATTAACAAATAAACAAGTTTATCCCATGAAAGTACATAAAGCTCCCAACAACCACAAACCTATGTAATAAGGCTACCATTTCTGCTATAATTAAATGCGAAGTAATCATCATAACAAGGACAATGCAAAATAGATAGTAATGGCTGACTATACCACACACATTTTAAGATGAATTAAGATGAATCTCACCCAACCATTCAAGCTCTAAAAATCAATATAATAAGATTAAGAGATGTCAACTTCAGGATTCAGAAAGATGAATGTGCTGGTGAAGGTGCTCAGTATATTATAGACAATAGTATCATAAAGAATCTTCTAAAAGAATCACTTAAGCAATTAAAAAAAGATGTAAACAAGGATGCTTCACTCACAACTTGGTCATTGAAATAACTCCTTGAAGAACACCAGATGTGCCACCCAAAACTGGAAGTAGTGCAAAGAGCAAGCCAACAGCACAATCCTACAGTGTAGAAATTTCATTCAAAGACAAGATATATAGTTCTAATGTGTCAACAATTTCAAAGAGATATCTATCCCATGACCGTTTGAATTTAATTTGTAACAGTGTATCCATAACTTAAAATATCATGGGCCTTGCACCTAAGTGTGAAACACAAAGGACTCAGTTGTGGAAAACATATTACCTGGAGTATGAGGGTGCCAACTGTGACTTGACCATGAAGGGCAATAATACCATTTCTCTCCATTAAGAACTTCAAAACCTGTTCATCAATCACACATATACGTTCCATTAGAGTTTCTGAATGACGGGTGCTTCAGGACTGAGAGGTAGTCCCTAACAAATGATCAACCAAACAAAAATCCATGTTACACATATACGAGACAACTCTGTGGATTCAAGGTATGATCCATCATATTGAGTAAAATGTATGGTCAAAGCATGGTGTTAACCCTCTAAACAGGTGCGAGACTTTTTGAAAAGGCATCTCTAACAAGAAAGGAGCCTACAATCAAGCCTAGAAAGTTAATTGGAATGAAGGGAGCTTACCTCCTTAATTAGATAGCTTAGGCTCACGAAACAGGAAGCAACCCTCCAAGGTTCCGCGAAGAAGAGATATATTAGCGTAGAAGACTATCGAACATCTCCAAGTCCTATATCATAAGAAAGCCCACCCTAAACCAAGTAACCAAGCTGAAACAGGCTGAAGCCTACATAAAGGTAAAGCCCAGGCAAGAAATCAAGGGGCGTAGTCTCTAGAGCAAAGTACACCAAACTGGGCAGTCCAAAACCCAAAGACTTGGGGTGGTCAGGACAGTTCGATCCCTTAAAACTCTCTCAAGCTCTCCCCCCCCCCCTTCTCTTCTGCCATGATCGGAGCTTCGAAGCTCCACAGTGTGCATCGTCGCTACTCAGTCGCTCATCTCGCTCCTCTTCAATGTCGATCGATGCGTGATAAGCCCCTCCCCTCCCTCTCTCACCCTCTCTTCCCCTCCCTTTCTCCCCCTCCGTCTCTCTCTTCCTCCCTCTCCTTCTCCCTCTTCCCTCTCTCTCAATGTTTCAGTACGCCCTGCAGCATATTACAGGATAGACCCATACCGTACCAAACTAGTTGCCAGCCAAACAAACCTCAATATCGGTTTGACAGACTCTTTGAGATTTCCACATACATACTGTTGGATAAGATTCGGTTGCACAAAAGATTCATGTCGACAACTTTGTTTGTACCTGTGCACATAAGCCTGCAAGAAACTTTAGGACTTCCATACTCATATTTTGGAAATTGAGTAGGGCTACAGTTGCATTTTTTCATCATAACCTTCTCGTATTTAGAAGTTTCAAGGGCATGCAAAGCCCACCTACCACAAGGCACAAATCCGACCCTCAACAAAAGTGTAAGTGTGCCTCTACCATAAAAGCAACTAAAAAATTGGTTAACTCTTGTTGGCCATGATCATAGTTTCTTCAGGAATGTTGATCCAGCAAAGTATGGGAAGAATCATCATTATATACGCATATATATATATATATATATATATATATATATATATATATATATATATATATATATATATATATATATATAATTTACATAAATGTGCATATGCACAACCATCATACTACATTTATTCATCATAATGAGGGCTCCAACTAGTTCAGTTGATGAAGTCACTAGGGTTTGGGTACCATTGACCTAGGTTCGAGTCCCACCTTCACCTTGATTTAAGTCGAACTTCCCCCCATCTTACTTCTTAAAAAAGAAAATCCATATTATTATTTAAATATTGACTATGTTCATATATCAAAGAAAGAAATGTTTGATTCATCTTCATAATAGTGCACACGCACACAACCAAAATTCATGTTCTCTCTTAAATAATGATTATGGTGATAAATCAATGCAAATAAATGCCCAACTCATCTTTATCATGAAATTCTAACCAAATTTAGAAAAATACCACAGCTGTTGAAGACATAGACAAGAACACGCCAACAAACACCCCCTCAGAAGTCTTGCCCCCACATAACTGCAATAGAGGAAAACATGCTTAATTTGTCATTATTCGCACATTTTGAGTAATAGTGAATGCTCGTAAGAAAAATAAAGGGGATAACAATGGGTGAGCATGTTTTCAATGCATATATACACAACATGTATAACAAGATGCATGTGCAACGAGCTGGAATGCTGCATATTCCAAAGATTTGAAAAGATGCGCTAAATTTAACTCATAAAGCCTATGGTACTAATTTTTATATCCTAGGCAAGAGATGTCAACAATACTAAGCGGACAACGTGAACAAGCCCTTATTTCTATTGATAGTAATCATTGTTAGTTTACAAATAGATGTGTTAAATTTAACTCACAAAGCCTATGGTACTAATCTTTATATCCTAGGCATGAGATGTCAACAATACTAAGGCCCCATTTGGCAAAGCTGCTGGCAGTAGAGTTTTTGAAAATAGAGCTTTTTGAAGTAGAGCTTCTATAAAAAGCTATTTGCTATTTGGTAACTACATTTCTAAAGTGCTGTGGAACTTTAATATATGTTTGGTAAACAAACTGAGAAAGTACTTTTGGTATGACAAAATGACCATAAAGGACATTGTATAGTATTATACAACAGAGTATAATAAAATATAATATGTATTAATACATAAATATATGATATAGTATAAAATTACTGTAATGTAATATAATATTATTATAATATATTAATATAATATTGTATATTATAGTTGTTGGGGAATGCGGTTTTCCCCCCAGAACATAGTAACCTCGCCGCTAGAAGACCGCATGGCTGCCGACCTTGGACGACCAAGGTCGGCGCCCGACCTCGGAACGCCCGACCTCGGAACGTCCGACCTGGAGAGTTTCCGACCTCGGAGGTCCGTCCTTGTCGCCCACCTACCACAGCCGTACCCTTCCGAGGTCCGGCCGAGGGCCATATCCTGCCACTGCCCCAGCATTTATTACGCATGATCTCCGCAAACCCACGGTTCACTCAACAATTAATGCGCATCTCCGGCTCACTCAACAATTAATGCGCATGGCTCCTATTATCTACGGATCCTCAGCTCTCCACGACAAACCAGCTTAGCAGGGTCCTGTCGGCCGTGACAAGTCTCTGACCCCGGCCTCACCTCCGACATCAATGCAATGATTCACCCGATCGCGTGCCAGCTCAAGTCGTACGACGGCCTCACCTCCGACATCAATGCAATGATTTACCTGATCGTGTGCCAGTCCAAGCAACATGCCGAGTCGTACGACGGTCTCGTCCTATCACATCACAGGTAATCCGACCTCCCTATAAAAGAGGGCCCTCGCTTCTCAAGGGGGGAGGGGATAGACGAAACTCTGAAAAACTTCTCTCCTTTCTCTTTTAAACACAGTTTCTCCCTCTGACTTAAGCATCGGAGGGCCGGCGCCGGAAAACCCGGCCACCGGCTTTTCTGCAGGCATCCCGACGGAGGACGCCGCTCGCTGACGGACCGCCACTCTCCTATGTCCACCGACCGCTCCCCCTCCTCAATCGACGACCGCCCCCGGGTTCAATTTCCAGCAACAGTTGGCGCTAGAGGAAGGGCCCGAGTCGCGATCATGAAGTTGAGAAGTAAGGGAGCCTCTAACATTTTCCGGCGTCCCCCACAGAGTCCTGGACACTCCGTTCAGAATTCGCCTACTCCGGCTGACCCGGTTCCTCAAGTCCAGCCGGAGCAATTCAATGCCCTGGTGCAGCAAGTCCAGGCCCTGACCGCTGCCGTCCAAGGTCTGCGGCGCGAGGAGGCCTTACCAACGCTCCCCCCACAGGCCCAGATCTTGCCGGAGTTTCCTCCCAACGGCCCGATTCTCCAAAGCCAGAATCTTCATGGCTCCTCCAGGGCCAACAACGAAGGGCGGGCCTCCCCCCAGAGAGAGCTGCCGGGGGAAGGTCTCAACAGAAGACCCCAACCCTCTGAAGCCGAGTCAGCCCCAGACCGCCGTGAGCCGGAGCAAACCACGGTGACGATTCCTCGGGTTGGGGAGCTCGACAGAAAAGTCGAGCACTTGGAGCGCCAGATCGAAGCGCTCCACAGCAAGAAGGCAAGACAGGAGGGAGATTTTGAATTTACCACCAAGTCCCCCTTCTCCCGCCAGATCGAGGATGAGCCGGTCCCCACGAGGTTCAAGATGCCTCAAGTGGAGCCCTACAGCGGAGTCACCGACCCCCTCGACCATTTGGAGAGCTACCGAGCTCTCATGGCCCTGCAAGGATCCTCAGAGGCCGTACTTTGTAAGGCCTTCCCGGCGACTCTTCGAGGGACAGCTCGGCTTTGGTTTTCTGGGCTAAAGCCGAGCACGGTATCTTCCTTTGAGCAACTCGGCAGGCAGTTTGCTACCAATTTTGCTGCCAGCCGAAGCCAGCGACGGACGTCGGACTCCCTCCTGGATATCAAGCAGAAGGAGGGGGAATCCCTCAAGGAGTATCTGAACCGCTTTACCGCCGCCACGTGGGAAGTCCGCGAGCTGGACCAGTCAATAGCCATGTCGGCTCTAAAGACTGGGGCTCGCTCTTATCGATTCCTCTTCTCTATCGAAAAGAGCTTCCCGGCCAACTTCACCGAGATGCTGGCCCGAGCTCGGAAGTACGCTAAGGCCGAGGAGGCTATCGCCTCCAGGCGGGGTGTGATTGAACCAGCCTCAAGGAAGCAGAAGAAACGCCGCGAGGAGCGCGGCCGCCAAAGAAACCGATCCCCCGCCGAGAGAAGAACCTCCCCCGACTAAGAAGCCCGCCTCGACAGCGAGGACAGCCTCAACGGAGGACCCCGCCTCAGCCAAGGTCCCCACCGCGGCCTCGGACATACCCGGGGAGGTACGAGAATTACACCCCTATCAATGCTCCCCGGGCCGAAATTCTGATGGAAATCGAAGGTCGGGACTTCTTCCGACCTCCGCCTCCTATGCGGGATACAGGAGTTCCCCGCAATCCCAGGAAGTACTGCCGCTTCCACCGAGACCGCGGGCACGACACGGAGAATTGCTTTCAGCTCCGGGATGAGATAGAGGCGCTTATTCGCCGCGGAGTACTCAATCGGTTCGTAAGGAACCGACGTGAGGAAAGAAGGCCAGTAGAAAATGCCCCACCGTCCGAAAATCCGGATGACAACAGGCCTATCGCCGGCACCATCAATGTAATCGGAGGAGCCTCAGCAGGAAGATCAGCCCAAGAAGGAACCTCCCTGAAGCGCCCGCGTACCGCTGAAGTCATTTCGTTCTCGGACGTAGACTTGAAAGGGGTTGAGACCCCCCACGATGACGCTGTGGTCATCTCCATGATTGTAAATAAATTTGATGTAAAACGTGTCCTAGTTGACAATGAAAGTTCAGCCAACGTTTTGTACTACCATGCCTACCAAAAAATGGGGTTACCAGAAGGACAGCTCCGGAAAATTAATACCCCACTGGTCGGGTTTACCGGAGACTCGGTCCCAGTCGAGGGCGAGGTCAGCTTTCTTGTTACAGTCGGCCTCGCTCCCCAGGAAAGCACTGTGAGGACGGACTTTCTTGTGGTCCGTCTACCCTCAGCCTACAACGCTATCCTTGGGCGGCCAAGGCTAAATGCTTTCCGAGCCGTGGTCTCAACCCGCCACCTACTCATGCGATTCCCCACCGGCCAAGGAGTAGGCTAGGTCCGCGGGGATCAGCTGGTTGCCAAGCAATGCTACATGGCGACCCGCAGAGTGAAGCAACCAACTGAGGCGCCAACTCATGCAACGGGCCCCTCGCTACCCGTAGAAACCCTGGATGCAAGGGACGACCTCTGGAAGAAGCAAGTAGAGCCCGGTGAGCTTCTCGTTCAAGTTTCTTTACGAGAAAATTTTTCCGAGCTAACTGTGCAGGTCGGCTCCGGCCTTGGCATCCGCGAGAGGGATCACCTCATCAGCTTCCTGCGAGAAAATGCTGATGACTTTGCCTGGTCGCCCGCCGACGTACCAGGAATTGACCCTGAGGTCATGGTCCACCGACTCCAGGTGAAGCCGACCAGCAGACCTGTAAAACAGAAAAAGAGGGGCTCTGTCCCGGAACGACAACGAGCCGCAGCCGAGGAAGTGGATAAACTCCTTGAGGCTGGTTTCATTCGGGAGGTTTCCTACCCAGACTGGCTCGCCAACATAGTCCTCGTAAAGAAGGCCAACGGAAAATGGCGCATGTGCGTGGACTACACTGACCTGAACAAGGCCTGCCCGAAGGATAGTTTCCCCCTTCCAAGCATCGACCAGCTCGTCGATTCCACCTCAGGACATCAATTGCTGACCTTCATGGACGCCTTCTCGGGATACAATCAAATCCGAATGGCGCCAGAAGACGAGGAGAAGACGGCCTTCATCACCGACAAGGGCACCTATTGTTACAAGGTGATGCCTTTTGGGCTGAAGAACGCTGGAGCCACATATCAGAGGCTGGTCAGCCAAATTTTTGAGGACCAGATCGGCCGAAATATGGAAGTCTATGTGGATGACATGCTGGTGAAGAGCCGAGCGGCGGAGCACCATGTAGCTGACCTCAACGAAACATTCTCCAAGCTCAGGAGGTACCAAATGAAGCTCAACCCAGCAAAGTGCGCGTTCGGAGTTACCTCAGGCAAATTCCTGGGTTTCATAGTGACCCAGCGTGGACTTGAAGCCAACCCCGAGAAAATCCGAGCGCTGCAAGAGATGACGCCTCCAAGGACAGTCAAAGAAGTGCAGCGGCTTACCGGACGGGTTGCCGCCTTGGGGAGATTTGTCTCCCGATCGGCTGAGCGCTGCCTCCCATTCTTCAAGATCCTTAAGCGGCCAAAGGACTTCCTGTGGTCGGAAGAATGCCAGCAGGCCTTTGAAGAGCTCAGGCGCCTTCTGGCCTCTCCCCCGCTACTCACCAAGTCTCAGCGAGACGAAGTTCTTTACTTATACCTGGCCGTCTCCCCGATCGCAGTAAGCTCAGTCCTGGTCCGGGAAGAGGACAAGCTCCAAAAGCCGGTCTACTACATCAGCCGGGTCCTCAGAGATGCTGAGACCCGATATTCTAAACTTGAGAAGACAATTTTTGCCCTTATCATCTCTGCTCGGAGACTCCGGCCTTATTTTCAAGCACATACAATAGTCATACTGACCGACCAGCCTATGAAGCAGATATTGCAGAGGTCAGGTCGTGCGGGGAGGATTGCCAAGTGGGCGGTCGAACTCGGGGAGTTCGACCTCGAATATCGGCCCAGGCCGGCCATTAAAGCTCAAATACTCGCCGACTTCCTCGTGGAATGTACCTTGCCAGACGACCCCGAGCTACCGTCTGCATCTATGGAGGGAACCCCGAGGCTGCCATGGGTCCTATATTCAGACGGGTCCTCGACTTCAGGGGGTAGCGGAGCTGGACTCATCCTCACCAGCCCGGATGGAGTGGTGGCCGAGCAAGCCCTACGCCTCGAGTTCCCGGCCTCAAACAACGAGGCAGAGTATGAGGCGCTCATTGCTGGGCTCAAATTGGCGAAGGAACTGAAGGTGGAAGATCTGAAGGCCTTCAGTGACTCCCAGCTGATAGTAAGCCAGGTCCAGAGAGACTTTGAAGCAAAAGAGCCATCGATGCGGAAATATCTCCAAAAAGTGCGGGAACTCACGTCCGCCTTAGGCTCTTTCAGCATCCAGCACATTCCCAGAGTGGAGAATCTGAGGGTGGACCAATTGTCTAAACTGGCGACCTCCCGCATGAGCGAGCTTTCCAAGGAGACAACGCTCGAGTATCTTCGGACACCCAGCACGGAGGAACCTGAACCAACCATGTGCATCGACTTCGAGTTAAGCTGGATCGACGGGTTCGTCCGCTATCTCCAGGACGGAACCCTCCCTCGTGACGAGATAGAGGTCCGCCGGATCAGGCGTCAAGCTTCCCGGTATGTCCTATATGAAAACAGGCTCTATCGTCGATCGTTCACCTCCCCTCTCCTCAGATGTCTCCGCTCCTCGGAGGCGGACTATGCCCTCCAAGAGGTCCATGAAGGAATTTGCGGAAATCACCTGGGAGGTCGGGCGCTAGCCCATAAGATCCTGCGGCAAGGATATTTCTGGCCCACGCTCCAGAAGGATGCGACGGACTTTGTGCGGAAGTGTGACCGGTGCCAACGGAACGCCAACATCCAACGCCGACCTTCGGCCCCGCTAACTTTAATTATCGCCCCCTGGCCGTTTGCCCAGTGGGGGATCGATATTTTGGGGCCCTTTCCTCTGGCCACCGGGCAAAGAAAACTTTTGGTCGTTTCCATCGACTACTTCACCAAATGGGTTGAAGCTGAACCTGTGGCCCGGATTACCGAGCAAAAGATGCGGGACTTTATATGGAAGTCCATAATCTGCAGATTCGGACTTCCCCGTATATTTATATCCGACAATGGCTGGCAGTTCGACAACGTCCACTTCAGAGAATTTTGCTCCGAGCTCGGCATCGACCACCGCTTCACTTCGGTCGCCCATCCCCAGACAAACGGGAAAACTGAGGTAACTAACCGTACCATTTTGCAGGGACTCAAGGCTAGGCTTGATCGATCCAAAAGACAGTGGGTCGAGGACTTGTACAACGTCCTCTGGGCATACCGGACTACGTTCCGATTATCCACAGGAGAGACCCCCTTCAACCTGGCATATGGCACAGAGGCTGTCATCCCGCTGGAAATCGGACTCCCTTCTCCAAGGGTGGAGCATTACGACCCCGACTTTAACTCTTCTCGACTCAGGAATAATCTAGATCTCGTTGAAGAGATACGAGAGGTCGCCCGGGTCCGCATGGCAAGGTACCAGCAAAAAATGGCCCAATACTACAACTCCAGAGTCAAGCCCAAACTCTTCAAAGTGGGGGACCTCGTCCTCAGGAGAGCCGAGGCTTCTCAGCCAACCGAGCAGGAAAAGCTCGCCCCAAACTGGAAAGGGCCATATCAGATCGCCCGAGTACAACAACCCGGAGCATACAAGTTGAAATCTCTCGAAGGGACTCCGATTCCGCAAAGCTGAAACTCCGAGAATCTACGGATGTATTACCAATGAAACCCCAAGGGGTTCTAGGCAATCAGGAACATGGACTCAGTCTCCTCTTTATAATGATTCGTCTCTTTTCAATGATTATGATTATCTCTTCTAATGTCGGGTCGTTTGTGATCCTCAGATTCCTCGACTAAGGTCGGGATGCCCCGAGGTTCGACCGTAGAGTCCCAAACTCCCTCGACCTCGGAAAGCATCGCAGGTCGATAGAGCGTTTTCAGACCCATCGACCTGGCGCACGATTCCTCGACTAAGGTCGGGATGCCCCGAGGTTCGACCGTAGAGTCCCAAACTCCCTCGACCTCGGGAAGCGTCGCAGGTCGATAGAGCGTTCCCAGACCCATCGACCTGGCGCACGATTCCTCGACTAAGGTCGGGATGCCCCGAGGTTCGACCGTAGAGTCCCAAACTCCCTCGACCTCGAAAAGCGTCACAGGTCGATAGAGCGTTCCCAGACCCATCGACCTGGCGCAAGATTCCTCGACTAAGGTCGGAACGCCCCAAGGTTCGACCGTAGAGTCCCAAACTCCCTCGACCTCGGAAAGCGTTGCGGGTCGATAGAGCGTCCCCAGACACGTCGACCTGGCACACGATTCCTCGACTAAGGTCGGGATGCCCCGAGGGTCGACCGTAGAGTCCCAAACTCTCTCGACCTCGGGAAGTGTCGCAGATTGATGGAGCATCCCCAAACCCCCTCAACCTCGGCGGGCGCCATCGGGTTCATAAGAAGCCCAAGCTCTCCGAAAGTCAAAAAATGACTCCGAAAGTCGGCGAGGAAACAAGGCAACCCACTCCGCTACAAGGTGCGCAATTTCGGAAATGCAAAAGGTACATCCCACTTGATGCTCGCCTTGTTATATTTATCTACGTATTGCCAGCGAAATTCCGATCGAAATTGGGACCTTATTCCGGCCGAAGTCGGATTGCTCCTACAAGTCGGTCTAAGACTAATCTTCCACTGACCTCATGCATGCTCTGTCTACCAATAACCTCCACGACAACTCATGTAAACCCTCATGCATAAGGGCCTAATTCGGCCCCCATACACAGAGACTCCAACGTCGACCTATGAAGATGACCTCGACCGCGGGCGTACTGATCGAGCTCAAAAAGGCCGAGGTATTCTCTACAGGTTCCGACTCCGCTCGCCGAAACCTCGGCAGGGTCCGAGGGCGATAACTATGAAAGCCCTGGCGACGATTTGATTATTGGCTCATGCTCCCCTTCGGGGGACAGCACTAACCTCTTTATAGACCTACGCTCCAAAACCCGAGCTCGAAAGCTTGGCTAAATCCCCAGATAGTGGCCTATGCAAGTCTAACACGGCCCCGCTCGGAGGTCTGAGGCCTGAGCCCGGTGCCTCAAAAATCTAAGAACCAAACACGGCGACCTCTGCGATCTTCAAGTCCGAGCTACAGGACTTAGAAAAGTTTCCTAGAATCTAAGCTCGGAGCTCCCCCTAGTTAGCGTAATCAAAACTCAGAAAAGCAAAACATAGCCAAAAGACACGCCTCTATCAAGCAGCCCGAAAGCTAGGATACAAAGTTGAGGGTCGATAAAACAACAAGTACCGGCCTCGTTTACAACTAAAGAAGATAAAGAGAAAAGTAAACGCGGAATGGCGAAAAGAATCTTTTCATTAATGAAGTGCCAAGAGCCTAAGTACAGAGTTGGAGGTCGACCATTCAAAAATTTGAAGGCCGACCTCGATTACAATAAAAAGAAGAAATAAATCTAAGTCCTAAGGGGCGGCGGTCGCGTCGGCGTTACCCTCGAGGTCATCTATGGCGATGACCTGAGGGTCTTCGGCGGACGCGGGCTCGGGGTCTGCGGCAGGGGCCTCGGCAGGCACCACGGAAACGCCCTCGTTGATTTCATGAGGGAGGGGCTCCGCCACCGCCAGCCCGGCTGCATCTAGCTCGGCCGAATCCCCCTCGGACACCAGGGCGGCGGGAACGTCGTCGGAGTCGGAGTCATAGCCCAACCTCAACCTCGGACGAACCGTTGAAAGATCGAGCTGGGGGCAGAACCGGGCCATCTGCCTCCGGAAGTTCTCGAAGCCCCGGAGGAACCCATCAACGGTTTCCTCCTCCAGCATGTCGCGAAATTCCTCCGATTCCTTGAAGGAGTCCACGGCATGTTCGGCTCGCTCGAGCGCCCTCCTTTCCCGTGCCTCTAGTTGCTCGATCTTGAGGCGCAAGACCCCGCCCTCGTACTTGAGGCCCGCGACCTCGGACTGAGCCTCCCCCAGGCGCGCCTCCGAAGCGCGCAGGGCTGACTTGGCCAGGAAATGGGCAGCCCTTTCTTCCTCGACCATTGCCAGTCGCCCGGCCTCTGTCGCCTCCCTCCGCGCCTCGGCCTCGGCCAGCGCCGCCTCCAACTCGGCAATTCTCTTCTTAGCCGGCTCTAATTGCCGGCTGAGCTGCCGAGTCTCTTCTTGACACCCTTGGGCAATGAATACCAGGGTGTCGACTTCGTGGATGTGCTGCAAGAGAAAAAGGGTAAAACGATTACGAGTTGAAAAACATATAACATGTTCGCCAGTAGCCTAAGGAAAATTGGGAAAGTAGCTTACCCGAGCGGTATTGCGGTAGGTACCGTCGACAATTTCTTCCAGCAGCAAGTTCCGGAACTCGGCCCGGTCCGCTGGAAGCATCGCACGCCGAAACACGGCACGTGCGACATCGGCATCATGGATGGCCGAGCTCCCCTCGAGGAGTGGGGACCCCGGCTCGGCCGACTCCTCCCTCTGGACCCTTGAAGAGCTCGGCTCGTCCGAGCTAGGGACCTCGGGGCCTCTGACTTCGGGGCCTCTGCTCGGCTCAGGCCCCGAACGCCGCAAGCGGATCACAGTCGGCCCCCCCCGCTGGGCGACGGGGGCAGGACAGAGTGGGGCCGCCCAGCCTGCGTCACCGGCGGCCCGTGTCCGCCCCTGGTCAGCTGCGGAGGCCCCCGCCTCCGGGCCTCCCATCCTGGCCGACGTAGAAGCGCCGGCCGACTTCGACTTCTTCCGAGGCTGGGGAACAGCCCCCCCGGCCTCGGCCTCCCGCCTCTTCAACCGGGAGAAGAGGGATGTGTTGCTGGTCGGCATGTGAGGATTGTCTGAAACAAAAAATTTTCCAAAGTGTCAGACCAACATTGGAAAGAAAAGAAAACAGGTAAAGCAAAGACAAAACAATGCGACTACTCTTACCCTCGGGGCGCGCCGAACTCAAGCCAACGCTCGCCAAGGCGTCCTCTCTTAGGAACTCGGTCAGGTTGAACCCCTTCCCGAGGCCCCGCAGGGCGTCCAAGGCCCTCAGCTCTCTCTCCGAGGGCTCGGAGAGCCTGTTGAGAGCTTTCAGCCGAGGGTGCCCCCACCTCGGGTTAAACCCCCACGGCACCTCGGACGCAAGAAAGAAAAATTTCCCCTTCCACTCATGAATAGAGGAAGGGGCACCCTGGAAGAGTGACATACCGCCCCGAAAGGCGAAGTATAGCCACCCCGCATCCGCCGGATTTTTCTTTAACAGAAAACACCGGCGGAAAACACTCACCAACGTCGGAATCCCATGTGCGAGACACAGGGATAAGAATCCGACTATGGTCCTCCACGAGTTCGGAGCAAGCTGTGCTGGGACGAGTTGATACTCCACCAGCAAGTTGTTCACGAACTCGTGTAGGGGGAACCGCAGACCGGCCCAGAGCGTCTCGCGGTGAATCGCGATCCGACCTGGGGGCGGCCGCGTCGCCCTATCTTCCGGCCCCGCAGTTTCGAGACGAAACCCGGGCTGGAAGAAGAACCGGGAGCGGATTAACTCCAACTCCTCCCCCGACAAACTCGACCCCACTTCATCTGGACCGAGACCCATTTTGCAGAAAAATGAAGCAAACCAAAGATAAAAGAAGCAAGAAAAAGGAGGAAGAGGAACCCCCTAGCTAACACAGGGTGGAAACCTACGAAGGAGTCGCCGAAAATCGCTCCGGGTACCGTCGGCGAGGTTTTGTTGAGAAGTAGAATGAAGGTGGAAGCGGCGAAAATGAAAGGCAACCAAATAAGACTCCTCTTAGGGCGGATTTGTGGGGTTTATATAGACCCCCCTGACGGCCCAGATCGGCGGGTTCGGTTTCTACCCCCCGTTTAGATTGCGCCACGTGTCGGCCTCGGAAGCCGAAGCACCGCATTCATTCCAGATCAATATGTCGGGTACAAAATCGAAGCGCCGTCCCATCGGATCTCACGGCCTCATCATGGGTTCGCAAAACCGGACCGCCTCAAAAGACGAGCGAACGTCACCCCCGCTCCCTTCATTTAATAAGCCCCAGGGACGCGTGGAGCGCCGATATAACCACGGCCTCCCCAGATCGCTATTCCGCCAATACGAGATCAAAAGCGTCCGACCTCGGATCATACCACGTGTCCACTTCGAAGCGCGAAACGACGTACCTATTTAAGAAGGGGGCCTCAACCACGAGATCGAGACGCCGCCCCATCGGGCCCAGGGACCCCATCATGAGTTCGCCGTACGAAGTGATCTCGGAGATCCAAAGGGCGCAATCTCCGTCGTAGCTGCTTCGGGATGCGTAAGGACGCAGACCCCGTCATAAGTTCGCCATGTAAAGCGACCTCGAAGGGCCAAAGGGCGCAGTCTCTGTTATAAAAGCTTCAAGACACGTAAAGATGCAGACGTGATCCCCCTCGGCCTCAATAACCATAATAACAACTTCTATTTCCCGCGTCCGAGCTCGCAAGCAGCTCGAACTCGGAAGTCGAGGGGTAGTGTTGGAAAATGCGGTTTTCCCCCCAGAACATAGTAACCTCGCCGCTAGAAGACCGCATGGCTGCCGACCTTGGACGACCAAGGTCGGCGCCCGACCTCGGAACGTCCGACCTCAGAACGTCCGACCTGGAGAGTTCCCGACCTCGGAGGTCCGTCCTTGTCGCCCACCTACCACAGCCGTACCCTTCCGAGGTCCGGCCGAGGGCCATATCCTGCCACTGCCCCAGCATTTATTACGCATGATCTCCGCAAACCCACGGTTCACTCAACAATTAATGCGCATCTCCGGCTCACTCAACAATTAATGCGCATGGCTCCTATTATCTATGGATCCTCAGCTCTCCATGACAAACCAGCTTAGCAGGGTCCTGTCGGCCGTGACAAGTCTCTGACCCCGGCCTCACCTCCGACATCAATGCAATGATTCACCCGATCGCGCGCCAGCTCAAGTCGTACGACGGCCTCACCTCCGACATCAATGCAATGATTTACCTGATCGTGTGCCAGTCCAAGCAACGTGCCGAGTCGTACGACGGTCTCGTCCTATCACATCACAGGTAATCCGACCTCCCTATAAAAGGGGGCCCTCACTTCTCAAGGGGGGAGGGGACAGACGAAACTCTGAAAAACTTCTCTCCTTTCTCTTTTAAACACAGTTTCTCCCTCTGACTTAAGCATCGGAGGGCCGGCGCCGGAAAACCCGGCCACCGGCTTTTCTGCAGGCATCCCGACGGAGGACGCCGCTCGCCGACGGACCGCCACTCTCCTGTGTCCACCGACCGCTCCCCCTCCTCAATCGACGACCGCCCCCGGGTCCAATTTCCAGCAACAATAGTATAACAATACAACATAATTTGATATTATATAACATAACATATCAATGTATTATGATATAATGTAATATAATATTATATTTATAGAATAATACAATAATAAAGATATAAAATATTATCATTATTATCATTATATATTAATATTTTATTAATATAATATTTTTAGGAACTAATTTTTGGAAAAAGGAATACCTTGATCACAGAAAAGCCAAGGTCGTTCCTTGTTTTGTTTGTTGGAACTCCTGCAGATTTCTCTAATATATAGGAACATTTTCTGTAATTATAATATTTCATCATGGGTGTTTTGGTCCAAAGAGAAAAAATTATAAATCAATATAACTTTCCGACGAATGCTAAAAGTACTTTTCCGAAAAAGCTCTATTTTGGATCTTCTCCCAAGAAGCTGTTTTACCTTTCTGGCAAAGCTAAAATAGCTTTTCAATTTTTTTACCAAACACCCCTATTCCATCCAAAAGTACTTTTGAAGGGTCAAAAAATGCTTTCTGGCCCACCAAAAGCTATGCCAAATGGGGCCTAAACAGACAAAAGTGAACAAGCCCTCATTTCTATTGACAGAAATCATTATTAGTTTATGAATATATGGATCCACTATTGTAATGGAAATGATAAAACTGTGCTCAGCCACACATGGTTACATCGGTTCATCATGAGTGCTTCAAAGATGATCTGGGTCATGCAATAACCTAATAAGCTACTAGTACTTGACCAAGGCTCAAACTTATGGAACCATTAAAAGCTAAGCATGAAATATTCACATGTAGTGCACTAAATGGCAAGTTACTGAACTACAAGGTGGGACATCTGCATGAAACACTCGAAATGTGCTTAAAAGCTAAATAAATCAAATCTCTAAAAGAAGTGCAAATGTACATGCTAAATTTCAACCCAACTCCATTATAAACCAAGGACTAACAAAATAGTTGTCTGAGACAAGGTTCTGGAGATGCCAAAATGGACCCTTTTTTTCTGGAGAGATGATAGTCAAAATAATAGCGGATAGGTCGCAACTCATACTCCCTTAAGCACTACCCCAAGAACCCCAACCGCCTGCTGAGATTACAGACCTTTGCAATGCTGCCCAGCAGCCTTATCACAAATTCAAGCAATAATTCAATGGGTTACTTTTGGGGAGAACAAAAGTTGTCATTATGTCCTAATTCAATCTTAAAAATTGGTAAGGCCAATGGAGGAGCCAGCGTTACCCTAAAGCCTCCACTAAGGTCAACTTTGGTGGTGGTGCCATGAAAACTTGGGAGCAAGGGAGAAACTACTGGAGTAAATTGTCTTTTTGTAACAGCATAATGCCATTATGGATAACCATAAGGTTCACCCCTAAGCAAAACACACATGCATGTATCTGACTGTATAAGGTAACACAGACACATTATTTAAAAAAAAAAGAGAAAAAGAGCACAAATAACAAATTTACATGTTACCGCATGTGCCCAATGTTGAGTTTAGCAAATCATATCAAACATACACAAAAAACTATATATAAGACACCAGAAACATACTGATGCAGCTACACCGCACAAACACATAAACAGTACAATTTGAAGCAAGCCTCCAAGAACAGCAACAGCTCGAACAACCCGAAGCTGTAAATGCAATGACATCTACCATTAGAATCTAGTTGTGCAAACTGCCAAACTATCTGCATGGAGAAGGAGAATGAAGATCTTTCCTGCAGGATACCTTTGTTGTAGAGAACTCAAGCCCCAATGCAAAAAGAAGAAAAATAACACCGAACTGAGCTACTGTTTCAACCTACAAGCAAGAGTATCAGTGAAAGAAAAACAATGCAGTGAGTTGTAAATAGTGTGCACCTGGAAAAAAATAATAATACATCACATGCAACTCATTAATACAACAAAAATGAACAATTTACAGATAAATAAAAACATATAAAAAAAGCAGCTCTTCCACCATTTATATGAGACATTATAAACATCATCTACTACAGCAAGTTTTTTTCTCTCTTCACACTTAAAAACACATCTACCACTAGGAAATAACAATGTAACAGACCACTTGAGAGAGGTATACATGAAAATGCATAATCAAACTTGTTTTAATGCTTTTGTTGCCAGCAATCACCGCCAAGCTTACTTCAGCAAGACAATCACCAAGACATGTATTTCAAAAACTAAAACATTCTAGCTTGTTTTGTTGTTTCTATACATGCTTTAAGGTACTACTCAAGACAAGACTATAAAGGATAAAAACAGTAAACAAGAGGGCGCTTAAACAATTTGCATGAATAACAAAAATGACGCAAAGATAATAGCAACAGTTACAATTTCGTAAAAGCACAAGCACCTTACTTGCACCATTTCACTGATGAAGCTTAAACCTCCAGGTCCGATGACAGATCCTGCAAGTAAGTATCCAGTAATCACCTGCAATGATTCTTGAATTTGTTAATAATGACTTATCAACAGTAAGATTGATCTTATTGAACATATAAATTTTGAAGTACACAAACATAATGAAATGCCCAGGAAATATATGTACCATTTTTTGTTTCAAAAATCAATGTGTAAAGCTATTTAAAGAAAGATAAACTATCTTTTTCCAAACCTACCGGTTGTCCAGCACAGGCAAAGGCAATACCACCACAAGTAGCAGATACAATGACCACCACAAGATCAGATATCAACCTGCAAAAGTTTTCCATTAACATCAGAAAAACAAGTTGTAGTGATCTTGATTATTATCTCACGAGTTAGCAGGCATACCTCAGATCTAACTGTAGAACAGGATACTTTGACTTGGGGTTTGATATAATGAAAACATTATCCTGGAAAGACCAAAGTTAGTTTTTTGTGTGGCAAATAAGAGCATTCTACAAGACAGTAGTCAAAATAAACAAATTCGAATTGATAGTGCAGCGACACATATTCATTTTTAACATCTAAGACAAGCCTTATAAGTTCAACACAAAATTATAAAAACCATACCCTGCGATCTATTAAGGTAGGAATATCCTCTGCTCGGTTCTCATTATCCAGATTAAAAACATCATGAAACTGAAAAGATCTGGAAAGGAAATATAAAGAACTGAGAACTTGAGATTTTGTTGACTACCGTATCCCTAAGTATCCAACCAATAGATTACAACATATAAAAGAGTTCCACAAGAAGTATCAAAGTAAATTTCACATGATAGAAGCATATACTTTTCCTCTTTGGTTTCATTTTTCTTAGTTGTAACTCTAGCTACCGTTTCCAGAACTGCCTGGTAAATAAAAAGTAACAACAGAAAGAAAAATAAGCTCATTAATTTGTCATTAGAATACAATCATAATTTTAAATGATCAATACTCACAGAAATTGAGTTTACTTTCAAGGAAAATAATGAACAACCTAGGAAGACTAGCATGATTTATGATACATTAATGTTCTACAGCATTCTTCTTGGCAATATTAGTGACCAAAATAGGAAGACATGTGTACCAAAATAGGAAGACTAGTGCTTCAAATAAGCAGCATTATGCAGGAAAAGAAATTTACAAGGCATACAGTTTAAAGTTATTTCAGGAAAGACATCAGAAAAGGTAAGTTATAGGCCCTCAGAAGAAACAATTGACCCATTGGTATTAATGCAACTTACTTATGAATGAACATCACACGCAGCAACATGGAAAATTTAAAATTATAAGGACAGCAACAAGAACTAGGAATCGAATGAATAGGAACAAGTTTGATTAAATGGAAAATGGTACGCAAGCTAAGGTATAATCAATTTAAAGCTATAAAGCAGTTTATACAACAATGATTTATTAAAAAGATTTCAATGCTAAAAAGGCCATTATATAGAACATTTATAATGGCTGTAAAGCATATACAATACGAACAACTTACACATGGTTATATATACTTACAACATAAAAAAGGCTAACTATACTGCTTCAACAGCATCATTATTGTCTACTGTCCATTATTTAAAACCACAGTACAGATTGCTTTATTCCCTAACCAATCCTCTTCCAATATGAGCACATAATAGGTTCCATATCTGTTAAGTCATGTATTTAAATAAAGGCCAAAAGATATAAATTCCAATACCACCGTCATGAGAGATTATCAACAAACTACAATATCCTACTAGTAATTGCATGACCCAGCTAGATTCAGCACCTGCATCAACCCTCAAGTCATTTCTTAGACTGCCGTTCACAAATTAGTAACAAAGATTGGAAATAAAAAGACAGGTTCAATGGAAATGATGAAATGCAACATCTACAACGAGTGGAAGCGGACAAACAAATAAAAAACAAGTTAATCCGTGGATTTCATACCTGAGACATCTTCAGATAGAAGACTGGATACTAAACATTGCAGGAAACATCATCATTACATCCAACTAATATATGATAACTAAATATTTAAAGTTTTCCAAAAAAAAGAAAATCCATTGTGCATTAAAAGAAACCTGTTTCTCAGCAACACTGTTGTTAAAGCCACCCGCATCGGTTTCTGCAAAATAGAGCACAAACATAATATCGATCCAGCTTTATAAAGACTCAAAAAAATCTTTCTTGGATGTTTAATCAGAAGAAATTCCTGACTGTCCAGTGCATAAGAGAACATCCATGTAGAATGATCTGCTTATTTAAGAGCAGAAACAATTACGGGTAAGAAAGAGCGTTACTAAGCAAGATTAAAACGAGAACCATAAGACCAAGCAGCTAGACATACTCAAGTTGTATTTGACGATTTATGTGCCATCTGAATAACTCCCAAGACTAAGATGTCAATAACCATGTCGGCATCAAAAAAAAAGAAGCAAAACCAAAACCAAAAGCAAATTAACACAATTTCTTAAAAAAGATCTCCATATTTCTCCGGAAAAATTTCAAATGTTGATAATCAGTTCCAAGAAATCGTCGCAGGAAACAAGGAGGAGATACAGAAATACCGTAGTCCAAGATCGGTCACCGGATCAGTTCGCCAGTTCAACCCTAATTCAAGATCCAGAAACCTCAAAGCTAATTCAAGAAACAGCAACCTAGAACCTAATTCAAGAAACACCAACCTCGAGCCTAATTCAAGAAACAGCAACCTCGAATCTAATTCAAGAAACAGCAACCTAGAATCTAATTCAAGAAACAGAAACCTCGAATCTAATTAGAGAAACAGCAAGCTCATCTAATTCAAGAAACAGCGACCTCGACACTAATTCAAGAAGCAGCAACCTCGACACTCACTTAACAAACAAGAGCTCTCGCTTCTAAACCCTAATCCTCTTCCTCCCGCATCACATTTGAGTATTCAAGAAGTCGTAGAATGGGGAGCATAAGACCAGCGCGCGCGGGGGGGGGGGGCGGGGGGGAAGCAAGGGGAAGGAAGCCTGGATCTACGAACCTCCACCGCTCTGCTCGCTCTCCGAGAACTCCTTCTGGAGAGCCCGATCGATGATGTCCGCGAAGCTGCCATCGTTCCCCGATCCTCTACTCGAGACCTCCGTCGCATTGCTCGCCTCTGCGCCGCCCTCGAGGACCGGAGAGGAGAGGACAGCAAAGACGAAGACAGACACCAAGAAGAGAAGCCCGCTGGCGTGAGGAGAAGCGCCGCTCCTCATCGCCGGAAAGAGGCCGAGATCCGCGGACGCACGGGCGGTGGAGAACCAAGGGAAAAAGAAGTCTCAAGGAGCAGCGGGAGAGGGGAAGGAATTTATAATGCCGGGGAAGGGGAGTAGAGTCAGGCAGTCAGCGGGGTCTGGTAACCACCCCGGCTACTTGATGAGACCGTAGATGAGATCAAGCGAACTGCCACATAGGAGGGCCTTCTAATTTTGACGGAAGGTCCACGAGCCGAGACGGATGGGAGCCGAGGCGTGGGAAGGATCGGACGATCCCTATTTGCCGACGCTTGAGATCGGACAGTTGGACGACGTCGCCATCGGCGAGATGCCACCGGAGAGGTGACAGATGGGCGGCATTCGCCCGCGAGGGTGGTTTTTTTGGCAAGTGCCCGCGAGGGTGGGTTCGATTTAACCGGTTCCCAGAAAAATCAACCGTCCGATGAGAATCGGATGCCAGGGATTGCAGCAGTGAGATGGGATATTAAAAATTGCGCTCCCTGACGCGAGGGATACTAAAAGGAAGGGTATTTTTGTCCAAGATGAGATACTTCTTGTGGGTGGTTGGTACTCCCGGACGACGACAGAAACCGGCCCATCGTTTTGGGAGTTCGTGCGGCAGAGATGCCGTCTTGGAGTTGAGAATAGCTCAATACAAGTAAAGAGCACGCAGAAGCCATTCGATGTTATGCCCTTTTCTTCGTTTGCAGCTTTAAATTGTTTGAGGCTCAGTCTGTATTACTCGAAAATTAATTAACAAAAGATTTCTTATTGTTTACTTCCGAGAAAATGTTATCTAGAAGATTAATGCTATGCAGCACAAGTAAAGGTTTCTTGACCACTGAACCAAATGATTAAAAGGGACTGGTGTAACTTGAAAAATTAATTCATGTGCATAAATAGATATTTCAGAAGTATTTTTATCTACCATTACATATTTAATGAAGGACAAAGAATCGTGTTTCCATCCTTAGCTGAGAACAAGAGTAGAAGGATAATTTAGGATTCACGAAGAAGCTTGCTAAAATTCATGGAACTGATGGGGTTAAATGGAAAGGAGTTCCACTAAATTTGAAGTATAATTAATAATTAGCAGCAATCATTCTGCGAGCAATGCTTTGTACTGCTAAATTTTAAGATTAATTAATTCTAAGTAATCATTGTCCGTCTAAGTCTCCCTTTATCCTTCAAGGTACGGAGAAGTGTAGTTCCACAAGGTCGCCTCAAGAATAAAGAGAGAAGAAACTATATTGCTTCACTTGCGGATGAGAGCGTAGAGCTAACTTGTCAAAAGGATATTTTCAGCAAATTGCACGATTCTACGAGGACCTCTTTGGCTTCTCATCTTCTTCTTCCATTGCAGTGAATTGGAGGAAACCATATGGTACAAACTCACGTAATCTCAGCATGCTTGGAGAGGATTTCAGAGCGGTGTTCCCCTTAGGCGGCTCTAAGGCACCTGGACGGATGGTTTTGCCTTCTCTTTCTTTCAAAAATACTTGAATTTCCTTCATGATGATTTGCTGGCTCTTTTGGAAAAGTTCTACAGTGGGGATTTAGACATGGAGAGACTCAACTATGCCTTTATCACCCTTGTTCCAAAGGACGGCACACTCGCAGCTAGAGATTTGAGACCTGATAAGCCTTCTAAATAGCCTCCACAAAATCATCTCGAAAGTTCTGAAAAATAGACTGGCTTGTTTTCTTCCCCACTTAGTGGATGAGGCCCAATCGGCCTTCATCAAAGGTCGTTCTATCATCGAGAATTTCTTATTTGCTCATGAAATATTAGCTTATTGCAAGAGATCGAGGCATAAAGGGCATATTTTGTAAGCTTGATTTTGAGAAGACTTGTGACAAAGTCAACTGGGAGTTTTTTTTTTTTTTTTGAATTGTTGAAAGCAAGACACTTCCCGGCCAGATAGATCTCATAGATTTGCTCTCTTTTTTCTTTTGCCTCGGTTGCTATTTTGGTGAATGGACATACAAGAAAGTGGATCAAATGCAAACAAGGGCTACGACAAGGTGACCCACTTTCTCCTTCTCTTTTCATGCTGGTAGCTGATATGTTGTGCAGAATTTAAATTCAAGCATGCAAGTTTCTTAAGCCTTATTGAAGGTATTGGAAGCAATCCTATTTTCAACGGTATCAAGAGCCTTTACTTTGCAGATGATACATTACTCTTTTGTGGTGGGATGCGAGACAGCTTATTGACTGCAAAGGCGATTCTTCTGGCTTTTGAGAAAGCATCGATCGGGGCTTAAAATTAATTTCCACAAGATCATGATTCTTTGTATTAACATGACAAATGATGAAATATCTTTCTCTGCCGCCATGTTGAATTGTAAGTCTGGCTCTCTGCCATGATCACTTATCTTGGCCTACCACTCCATGATAGAAAACTGTTGAAGCATTGTTGGTTACCACTGCTTGTAAAGATGAGAGCTAGACTTGCTACTTGGAAAGGAAAGCTCCTCTCATGGGGTGGTAGAGTTACTATTATCAATGTCGTCCTCACAGCCCTACCATCTTTATCTCATGTCCATCTACAAGCTACCAATGGGTTGCCAATAGAATTGACTAGATGAGGAGAGCATTTCTTTGGAAAGGGAAAGGAAAGTGTGAATGGATTTAACTGCCTTATGAGCTGGGATAGAGTCTACAGATCCAAACAGGAGGGGGGACTTGGCATAAAGAACATCAGAAACACGAACCAAGCTTTGTTAGCTAAATGGGCATGAAAATTAATGGCAGGTACAGGAACTACTTGGAGGAACCAGATCAGTAGTTGTTATTATTCTAGAAGAAAGTTTGGCGTGAGGGTCCGTAAAAGTCTCGTTAATCTATCTCCTATTTGGAAGGATATCTGCAAGGATCTCTCAACCTTCTGGAATTGCACGTCCTTCAGATTGGGAGATGACAGCCATATATCAGATTTCTGGGTTGGTACCACTTCTCTTACCTATCTTTTTGATGATCTATATTCCTGTGCAGTGAAAGAGAACATGTCCGTTACTTCACAGTGGTGTTGGAGAATGCTTCGGTAGAAAATCTCTTCTCGTGGCCCATTGTCCCAGGTTCAAATATCTCAATTGCAGACTATATTAGATCTCCTTTCCACAATCAAACCATCAAGAATTGCTGATGCTCCTGTCTGGAAGCTCACACAACATGGCTCTTTCATGGTTGACTCTTGCTATAGATTTCTCAACAACGGTGGGCTTGTTTGCCCTTATTATAAGGTCATTTGGAAGGCAGTATGCCATAGAAGGTAAAGGTATTTCTTTGGCTTACTTGGAAGAGCAAACTTCATACAGGCTGTGAGTATAGGTTGTCCTCTTTGTGGTTGCAATATAGAATCTATTTCTCATCTTTTCATTAGTTGCCTATTCACCAGGATTATCTGGACTACTTTGAATTCTTGTCTAAATGTTAGAGGATGGCCACCTAATCGTCGCTCTTTATGGACATCTTGGAGAAAAAGGTATATTCAACCAACCTTAAAAAGAGCATGGGATTAGTTGCTAATATCTATGTTTTGGCATGTTTGGCCCGAGCGGAACAAAAGAATCTTCCTTCACCAACAGGCATCTATTTTTTCTGTCCTCCAAAAGATACTCCGCTCTTTTCATCTTTGGGAACACTTGGGCCGGAGCAAATAATTGAAGGACACCGTCAAATTTGGAGTTGCATCTCCTCTAAAGCTTCACCTTAATTTCCTTTTTTTCTTCCCTTGTATCTCTTCAAATCTTCTTTCCTTTTGTACATATACTTACTTCAAATTAATTAAATTGAGCTGGGGAAATACCTTACTTCCTCCACATTCCATCAAAAAATTAGATGCCTGACTTAATGTGAAGCATGAGCAAATGTTAACTCATATAATTGGTAAAGCCATTGTACTATAGTGTCTAACTAGCATGTAAGCCAAGCAATGTGCATGGTATAGTTTTTTCTCCTTTTTTTCCAACTATTCTTAAAATATAATGTAGCAATATAATAAATTATAAGAAATAAAATGTTTCAATAGCTAAATTTTTAATGCATAGCAACCAATGAACTATAATGATGGTCAAGCAAAACTACCTACCAAGATTGGTATCATAAATAAAGGACCCTAAATAAAGTAGAACCTTCCATTATTAATATTAGTGTCGTTAATATGACCCCACGTGGAGCATCGAATGATATTACGAAGAAATGAAGTACTTACAATAAATAAGGACCACCTCTAGTCAATGAGCACGAATCATAAGAGATAAAAATGTGAATCGCTAAGAACCATTTTATGGCCACCAAGGTGGTAGCCTAGTGGTACTGGGCAGCAATTCAAGTTCGAATCGCTGCGGCGATGATTAAATTGTGGACCGGAGCTTACTACTTTGGCCACTGCTTGGACTTGGGGTGTAGGACCGCTCTTGAACCGCTAGTAGCCGGGGTGGTGCCGGGTGTGACGTACTCACACGTGGGGCTCGAGCCAGAGCTCAGAGGAGTAGCTGAGCCGGGCCCACGGGTGGGGAGGGTATGAATAAAACCAGTCGGGGTGCCCAACACACGGCCATTTCTGCCCGCATCGAACATTCTCCTGGCGGGGCGGGGGCCCAGTTGGGGGCTGCTACGCGGGGGTGGGCTTGTCCCTTCCTCCCCCCTACCCCTTTTCTTTAGCAAAAAAAAAAGAAAAAAAGAACCATTTTATGTGATCAATGGCTGGCATGTGGGTTTCACAATTCGCAAAACATGGGACACATGTACTGTCTATTTCATATATTGTACGAGTGAATCTTGTGTTAACGTGCTGATCCCTAGATTAACGCTTGACCAATGCCAAGTCGGTCCAATAAATAAACTCCAGTGATAATAAAAATTCATATTAATGAATAAACTCCAATGTAATGGGTGACCTATGTTCCAATCCCACTTACATTGAATGGGTTAACCCCCTTACCTTTTCTTTAAAAAAATCAAATACTAATTAGAATCCCAATTGATAACTATTTGTGCTATTGATAACGCACATCCCCACTCTGATACTCATCCACAAGATACAAAAGTAAGATGTTTTAATAAACCTAACCTGTTTGATATTTACAGGCCACCGGTCATTTTTCTAGTGTTCTTTCTCCCACTGTTCTCTATTTGGTAAACCTACGCTTTCTCACGTCGGTGGCATCGACATAACTAGTAAATCTAAGAAGCAATAAGGAGCGGAAGCATTTCGGCAAAGGACAAAAAAACACTAGAATAAGCATATTCCTAAGGGATATCCCCATGGTTCTCAAGTACACATTGAACAGGAACGAGTAACTGGTCCATGGTGGCATGACCTTACAGATAAAGCATATATGTAGGGAGGTTAATGGGGCCGCAGAGAGATCGGCCTGATGAATTTTGAGACTTGTTATCTTTTAATATTTTTTGACTGTATTTATATTTATAATGTATGATACATTTGTCTTAACAAAAAAAAAAAAAAAAAACCAAAAATGAGTAACTAAAGGATATTCCCCATGGTTGTCAAGTACACATTTCTCTTAGCACATCAAAGATAAAAAAAGTGCCCTGACAAGCAGTCTAATACTAACTAAAACTGAAGTGTTGATGGTAAGTTCGCCGAACATCATCCTGATGATGACGACCAAGAAGATGCCTGAACACCGAGTGATAAATAGTGTGAATTTTGCGAGAACATGGCCGGCATTTCACCAAAAGTCCTGCGCAGTCCCTGGCAAGGCACTGATTTGTACACTGGTGGCTGCAACGGAGTAGGTAAGCTGGACCATTGACAGCCAGCACATCCTCATTTTGGGGTGCAAGTGGATAATTGAGATGATGACAGATTGCCACCGCTTGAAAAAGAGCATTAAAAAATGTTATAAACCAATCAAACCTTTTTTTTTTTAAGTTGGATACATCGTACCGGCTTAAAATACATCCACAAAAAAGTCTAAAAAGTTACAAAGAGGATAGGACTCATAGCTATATTACAAATTCAAGCACTAAAATATTGTACAATACATGAGACAACCCAATCAAGAGCCTCATTTGCCTTTGGGTAAACATAGATAACCTCAAAAGCTACACAGTCCCCCAACAGGTTGCCAATATAAGCAATAAGCCAATTCCAAGAAACCTAGTTCCGCCCATACCACTTAAAATCTATAAAATAATAAATTTGGAAACGTAGGCGGACGTTCAAAAGTTGATACCTGACAAGCGGACAATCACAGTTGAATAATAAACCATAATGACCGTTGAATAATTACTGAAAACTGCTTATTTTACACAAAGAAGCGTAGCAAAGTATTGAATGGTTACGACAGATAAGCAAAATCAGACAGGATGATCTCTCAATGTAGCAAGCCAATGTTAAGCATAAAATATATCCATGAGAATAATCCACGTCCACACTTTAAGGATCACTTGATCTAAACTAATGTCCAAATTTGGGAATGCAGGATTTGTAGCATGGCCCTTTGGCAAAGCTAGCTTTTCCTCATTTTGGACCTCGCGTATCTGATAAAAATGGAGTCAAGAAAAATGTTTGACAAATTAAAAAAATAGAAATAACGTGCTCTAATATGCAAAATTATTCAACTGATCAGGAAACGAGCAGCTACTGAAAGCCAATGCTCGTTCAGATGCCATCCAATGGGTTCACACAAAACTGTTGGATGACTGAAGAAGGCTCAACTGGTGCATGCAACCACATGGATTGCAGTGAATATTATTCCAGCCACTCACTAATCTAAAGATATGCAAATAAAGGAGATCAGCAAGCCTGTAGGCCAATATGATTTTTTTTTCCTTTTGAACAACAAAAAGAACTTGTTTTGCATATATGGTAGGATACTCCACATGCGTGCCACCACGATCAGAAGATGCCAGCAAAGAGTCTTGAAGACTATTCATGGCTGCAGTTGAGGATTCCACATCCTGCACAAACTCAGGTTCTCACTCAGTCAAAAGAGTATCATGAAGTGGAAATGCTGACACAAGTAGCAAGCAGCAAGAGTAGCAAATATTACAAAATCAGTTTCTCAAGGGCCCAAAGCTTCAAGTAATTCATACATCATACTTGACTTTCTATACCCTGGTGTGAACTTGTCTTGCAAAGCAATACTAATATTATTATACTCAAAGGTGATAGACTTCATCCATGAAAGTTATCTGACATTTAACAGGTATTTCTGCATTACTGAACACCCAATAGTGCAGGGTTATTAGCTATCCAGCAGAAAAGAATTATGCTGGTGAATAGCATAATTATCCATATGTAAGTGGTCAAATGTACATGATAATCGTTCTTTATTGGTTGGTTGTCTAAAAGGAAGTCTAAAAGTTGTCTCCAAGCCGTAAAGAAGCTAATCACCATGGAAGCAAGCATGTCCAAGTACGTGTAATATGACATGATAAATGCATTCAAAACTTCATGATTTTTCAGAAAAAAAAATAATAGCATGAAGGAACATTTTCCATGATAAAAAGTAATATGCTGCATACAAGGTCAATGTAAGGCTTTGGAGGAGCAATTTCTAAGATCAGCATAGACCAACATTTCTCCCAGAATCTTACTTCCAGATGAGTTTTTCCTAAAAAAGGAACAACCCAGATATAAGCTACACGAGGACAAGACTATTAAGTACCAAAAAATGCAGGCAAGTTTCCATGCACACCCAAATGCCAATCAAGATATTATAAAAGACTTATAAGGACTGGCAGCTGATCAGAAGATCATCTAGAATCCCACATGCACAGCAGTTGCTCACATAGAAGGAAATATCACAAAGTGCAACAGGCTAGGAGAAGGAATATATGAGGAGAAAACAGGATTGCCGCTCAAGTGATGGGTCATTTGTAAGTTGATGTACTCAACTGATAGGGATGGACTGACACTCAGATAACCTCTATCTCCCAAAACCTTTGGTGTCATAAATTACATAATAGTGATGCTTATCCAAAGAGCAGCAACAAAAAAGGTTCTAAATATGAGGCCCTAAAGTACACTGACATTAAGGACTTACTATGTTTACATCTCTATGAAATCAACCATCTCACCAGAAATGTGATAACTTTTTTAATCATTCCTAATGCCAATAATGGTATAGACTCCTGATTGCATAGTCATTATTTGACCTTTTAGTGTCATTACCAGACACTTCCTTTTATTTCCTTAAGTGTAAACAGTTAACTTGCATAATTTTGTTATAATTTGTAAAGTTCTGGGTTAAGAGGAGTTCCGACTCACATAGAAGCATTTTTCATTTATGTGAAGTACTCAAGTAATTTTAACCTTCCAAATTTTGCCAATTATCTACCATGTGATACCGATTAGCGTATCTACATAAGCATTCCTAACTATCTAAATGTATAAGCAGATTAGGAAAAGATCCCTAAGAAAAGAGAGAAACTTAGAAAAAAAGCAAAAAGAGTGATCATAATTTGTACATACATTTGGTTGTTATTCGGAAGTATATGATTAAAAAATCAGTTTTTTTGTAATTAATTGGTGATTATTGCTACTATACCTAATCGCGAGTGATAAATCAAACCTTCAAGAAGCATTTTCTTAAGATCAAACACAGTTATTTTACTATTTATGGGGAACATCAGAAGCAATCAGCAGAACAGTTGCAGGATTCCTTTTCAAGCAGCAAGAAAGCTGCAGACCTTTTTGAAAGATTTTTTTGAGGGGAAAGAAGAAACCCAAGAGTATATTCATAATATTTAGGACAAAGTTGTGCTATTTGAACTCAAATCTCATTAATAGTTAGACAAGAGATAAATTATGATCTTATTTTTTAAATTTTATATTACTATAAATTATGATTAGGACTTAGTGCTTGATATGATCACAATTATCATGCCATCCTCATATTTGTATCTAGAGTTATATTTGCACATTTTACTGTCATATAATTATATAATTATGTATTATAACTAGCTTGAACAGTATATCACACTCTAAATTGATGTGCAAAATGATTTTTTTTTTCTTTTTTCATGGTTTTTTAGTTGGGAGGGGGGTGTCCCAGTGCATGAGACTCCTGCCACTAGGAGGTCTGGGGAGGATTTGATGTATGCAGATTTACTCCGATGTGTGGAGAAGCCATTTCTATTATTCAAACCTATGACATCCAGGTCATAATGGAGCAACCTTAGCATTGTGGACCTTCTCTTGGTATTTTTAGTTCTTTTTAATAATTTTAAACTTTAGAAAATACTAAGACATCGAGCAAATGTCCCCCAATCTACCTTTTCCTCTTATGGGATTTCATGAGAGGTACGTTAAATTTGTTGTGGAGTTCTATTTTATTGAAACTTTCTCTAATCACCCCACTTCTCTTTCCTCATGTGCCATCACATGAGACCATTAAAACACACGACTAACTAACAGTGGATGCACAAAGAGTTTCCATTATATATAGTAAGAGAATTTTACAAATCTTTTGTTTTTGTGTGTTTTTATCTTCATAATCCCTTCTTGTTTTTGTTAGCATTCCCGCTATACCTTCTCTATATATAAATGCTTTACATTTGAAACTTTCTTCTTCTGATCTTGTTCGTCATTGTGAAGTTGACAATTAATACCCAAGAAGTAATGCAACTGAACCTATAGATGTTGTGTTAGTCAATCTATGTTTAAAAATTTTGATGTATAGTTTTTGCTGAAAAAAATGATATTTATTATACATATATGACTAAGTACTAATAAAAAAAACCTATTTATAGAAATAGAATATATATCCATATATATGCATACATATACATATATAGATACACACACACACACACACACACACCCATATATGGTTCCCTCCTCAAGCCAAACCCTCTCTCTGCCATTGCCCAAAGATATTAAAATACTTCAAAAATTTGTAACATGTTCTTGGCTTCCTTTATTTTTTTTATTATTTCTTTACTTTAATTTTTCATTCTTCCTGATTTTGACCGAATTCAAGGACTCATACCGAAACCATCAACATTGTCGTAATTGAAACTTGATTTGGGTTTACCTGAAAACAAGTTTTCAAATAGGATTTTTTGCATGAATACCCTTCTAAAAATTCAAATTTGCATGAATACACTCTTAAAATTTATATTTATTTCTATACCCTCATAAAACACTATTTTTGCACAAATGCCCCTAATATATCGGTTCTCCTAACACCGTTAATAAAAACCATATTTATTTTAATTAAAAATAAAATAAAATTTTGAAATTACTTTTTTATCCCCCATCGCAATCGTCTTATATTTCATTTCTTTTTGCACATCTACCCATTAAGGGTATTTTAGTCATTTTAATTTGAAACCGTTAATTTTTTAATGGCGTGGGTACATATGCAAAAACAAGGATAAAAAGGATAAAATAGCAAAACAAGTGTTTTACGAGAGTATACATATAAATATCAATTTTGGAAGGGTATTCATGCAAAATTCGATATTTAGGAGGGTGTTTATGCAAAAAAAAATCCAACAAATAATGCAATCACTCACATTCAAGGAAAAAAAACATCTCTTTTTTTTTTAATTTCTTTGAGAGTACATACTACCTATAGCAATGAACATGGCCTCTTTTACATAAGTCCACATGACTAAAAAAAAAATCAACATAGTCCTTGAATATTCAAATTAGATTCTTAAACTTCACAATTTACCATAGAAAAATAACTTAAAACAAAAAACTATAATAACTGGAGTTCACAAGCATATCAAGGAGGCTAGATAAACTGTCTGCAATACACCAACACCATTCTCCTCTACAAGACTGAGCACTCATAAAAGCTGGCTCCCAAGATCATCTTTAATGTTTTCTTTCTCTGTTCCGACCTTAAACTAAAATTCTACGAGTCTGAGCTAATACCTCTGGACATCAGACTGGAAAAAGCCTTTGAATTGGCAGACAGGTTGTAAGATCAGCCAATTCCCCATTCATTACCTTGAAATCTCTATCAGCTTTTGCCCCCTCAAGGAATGATTGGCATCCAATTATAAAGAGATGTAAGTTATCAAGGTGTAAAGGTAAGTTTTTGTCACTGGGAGGAAAACTAACTCTTCTCAAAATGCAATCCTCCCTTCCTAATTATTGGATGAACTTCTGTTGGTTGCCATGGTGGGTGGCGGACAAGATGGAATACATTCAGAGGCCTTCTTCTCAAGGGGTGGAATTGCAAAAGAGGCCCTACTTAATCAACTAGAAGACGATATCTAAAAGCAGGGTTTTAACATGTTATGCCATTATAATGGACCCCCACCGAATCGTTCTAACAGTAATAACAGCTGTTATCCTCCCCCAACCCCCCACCCCGCACTCCTTTTTCTTTTTATTGTAATGTAACGGGGCCACCGAAACTGTTATAATGGCTTATAATAGCTGATGGTTATAAAATCATTTTTTAAAACCTTGTCTAGAAAGTAGAGAAGATGGTAACCTTGGAGTTATTGATATTAGAAACCTAAACCACGCTTTCCTTTCTAAATGGTAGTGGAAGATCGGGTCCAATCAAGGTGGTTTGTGGAAGGAGCTTCTTATTTCCATGTACATGCAAGATCAGACGGATTTGAATCTTCTATTTGTACATGTTACAAGAGGGTATCAGTTCTGGATAAGCATAAGCAAAGTCAGGAATATCTTCTTCTTTAGCTGAAGTTTCAAAATTGGAAGAGGAAAGGATATTCAGATCTTGGCCTGATATAAGGGCCAGTGAGTGCACTCTTGCTTCCCTTTTCCCCCTCCCTCCAGTACTCTTATCAAGAAGCCTGGGTGAATGAATGTCACAGGTTTGATTGCAATGCCCTCCTTTGGGGAATACGGTTGCCAATGCTTGTCAATTATGTGGCCTTGTAGGAGATGCTTAGGTAGGAGGACAAACTGACCAACTTACTTGGAGATGGAGTAGAGACGTCCTCTTCTCCTCCAAGTCTTCCTATGTCATAATCAGGCATGGTGGTGTATCATGACGCACAGAGGTTCCCCGAATGAACAGAAATTTCTTGTGCACATCTCGGACGAGCAGGGATATGGTCCTTAGGAGGAACATCCCCATTGATCGCTTATATATTCTTTGTGGCATCTGGGATGAGTGGATCATCTATCTTCCAAATACCATTTCACCAACCATATCTGGAAAGACCTGTTCGGGTAATGGGACATCCAGAAGTGGGACCTTGAGAATCACGGCTGCTGGAATATTTGGAGAGAACAAATTGTCAAACAAAAAGATAGGTTGGTCCAGGATATTGTCGGGGCTGCTCTGCTATGGAATGTATGGATGGAAAGTAACTCAAGAATATTCAATGCCAACGAGAGAACAGTATTGGTGGTATGACGCTCAACCTGGTCATTTGTCTTGATGTGGATCTATGTTCTCAAGCATAAGGGCAGGGAGAATGCCAATCATTTCCTTGCCCCCCTCCCCCCCTCCCCCCTCTCTTCTCTTCTCCCTAATCTGTTATCTCTCTCTACCCATTGACTTAGGTCAGTCTTGTCCTGACCTGTTGTTGGTTCAATCATATATCTTTTTCTGATTCATTTACATAAATGAATTCTGAAGGCTCTTTCCCTTTCCAAAAAGGAGGCTAGCAAAGTAATCTTTAAATTAGAACAAATTTCAGCTGTTGCAACATTGGGATGATGGGAAACATGACTTCCAACCTTTCTGATAAGATCTTCATTGTAGACAGTGTCACCATATTACTGAGTTGATCCAACATTGCCTGTCATTTTTGCAGCCTACCATTTGAGATGATCTACCTACTGTGATTAGATTAATCAAATAGTTACATCAAGCTATTTAAGTGCTTTAATATTACAGAAGATTTTTGAGGGTGCCAACTAGCGTAGTAAAGTGACCAGGTTGGGATTTGGGTTCAAGTCCTGCCCTCACCCCAGTTTCGACCGGGTTTCCTCTGATCTCAGTTCTAAAAAAGAAGAAAGGGGAGTCCTTATCTCCGCTTTTTAGCAAGTTATGAGGTTAATAACCTAGAAGTTAATCGAGTGGACTGCTGAATAATTTGGTATGTGTTAGACGAATAAAAAAACATTCACACACATAATCAAAGTTAAATAGGATGGGGACCGATTACATAAATAAATAAGTCAAAGGGAAAAATTATTCAAGCTAGTTAAAGAGATACCTAGCATGCTTATAATGAAATAATGAAAGCGGGCTAAGGATTTGGTGATTAAGGAACTTGATGGCATAAAGCATCTTGTTGGTGAACTTCTCCACTGCAATGAAGAGAGCATATAAAATGCTCCTTACATGTTTTCCCCATTAAGTTTGGATACTATATCATGCTTTCAATTAAGGTACAGAACAGGGTCTACATCAGGAATACTAAATTCAGATTTCACAACTCCACAAAATGCAAAGGAAAAGCAAGACCATTATAGTTCTCTCTCTAGGAATACGAAGTTCTTGAATTCAGAATGTGCTCCCTCGAACCCAAAAGAGGAACAACTATCAATAAGAGAATAAGATCTTCAATGATATTTAAGCCTCTATAGCATGCCATATTATAATGTTGGAGCTTTCATCAATCAAAAAGCTAGTCCTAATTAAACAATTAATTTTCCTTCCTTATGTCTCCCATTATGATTAGAACAGAATTTACCAAACTTGGACACAATCACCTATGCTAAGTTTGAAACCACCTCTCCCTCCCTCCAAAAAAAAGAGGAAAAAAAGAGTAAATAAAACCTAGTAAGAAGAATAGGCAAATCTAACCTATTGCTTAGCATCATGCGATTCCACGTCATCTGTGATCTTGCTCAGCAATTCTTATGTATACAAGATGGAGACAATGTACTTGCTTCTCTACAGTGTAACTGCAATACTTGTCCACTTGCAACCCAGTGTCCTATTCTAGCCTTAATTTTTAGCTGTCCTAAATTTTAGAAGAAAAGCTTGTAGATATGTAAACCGCAAGACATAGCTCATTCTGACAAAAAATCACTGAGTTTCAAAAGAACAGTACATTTCACAAGTTAAAGAAAGTGATTAGCATGAACAGTGCATACCGCAAAATCAGCAAAAGCAACAGGCATTCCACCTCTCCCTCGCATCTTAAGTGTAAGAAAGCCAGGGTATCTAGATACAATAACCAAAATTTGTTAAGTTCCAATCCAAATGGCCAATGAAGATTGTGTCCGCAAAGCAAACTAAAACTTTGGCCAATGAAGCAAAATTAAGTCATAATCAGGGAACCAAACTTTGGCCAGCATTTATCAAAGTCAAGAGAAAAATGCCAATCTTACTCAGACAGAACTTGCTTTAGTTCTTCTTCAGTGCAAGTAGGACCCAAATTTGCAATAAATAATGTAGAACAAGGTGGAATATCCCCTGGTGTTTGCTTTTCTGGCTCCTGTAACAGAGTGGGATACATAAATATCAAGTTATACATGCAGAATTAGATACATACATATCATCAAGTGACAGGAAAGAAGCATTGATAGGATGGCCAGAACAACACAAAAAATTACTTCCACACTTATATACTGAAAGGGTCATACCAAATGTGTTTTTAGCTTCATATTCCAATTTTCAGTGTTTAAAATCGGAAATTCAGAAATGGAACTGATACCAAACAGCACCTTAAGTTGGTTTGAGTCAAGAAGAACTCACATTAACTTAACAAACCAATCAATATTAAAGGTCATAATATTTTATAAAGCTCAATTTAAAAATGATAATTGCCATGAGAATTTTTTAGCTCTTGTTCTAGTTAAAATAGCATTCATAAAACTATTCTAAGACACTACTGGTAAAGCAATCAAAAAATTAGTGCACTCCTTCCGGGGCTTGATATCGGAATAAAGACTTTAAAAACAAGAGAGATATAGAGGACAGAAAAAACAAAATAGAAATATGTACGGACTATTAACACAAAGATGAATGGATATTAGCACAAAAATTACTAAAAGACACTTTCTTAACTCTTAAGGACTAGATAGTTAAGCAGTCTACTAGGAATCAAACCCAATAACCTTCAACTAAAGGCCTTATCCTCTCATTATTATCTTTCAGATTCACACTCCGAATGAAATTTGAAAAGAAGATCATTAATGAATAATGAATTATGTATATCCTACAATATTCATGCCAGTTCCAATTTACAAGGTTCCTAGAGAAAGATTAAAAATCACTTGATCACAACTTACATTTGAAGCAGCTTGATCATTATCCGGCTTGCCCGCGATCCCACCACTGATTACAACAAGACACATAAGAAATTGAACTAATAAGAGAAAATAAACATCTAAAACACAAGCTTCTGATATTTGACATGATATTATTAGAAAACCAGGATGTCAAGTAACAGTATTCTAATTAAATAATTCTGTGCATGATGAAGTGCATTTGAACCTCTGTGCAGCAGTTAAAGCACCCTTGTTGCTGGAATTATCATTTTCTGTGCCCAATGGTTCATCAGATCCACCGTCACCTGAGTGTGCAAATGTACCAAGAAAATGTGCAGGTGAGCTGTAGAAGCAAATCCTGGTGATGGTGCCCTTTTAGTGAAATCCAGACTGCAATTCTCAGTTAAAGTCATGCGAGTGCAGCCGAATGGATATGAACTAAGTTAACAATCATAGGCGGGAAAGGACAGAGAATTATTCATATGAAAGAGAGTTTTCCCCGGAAAAATTAAATATAACCATTAAATCAAAGTAATTATTTTCTGCATGATGCCTTATGCTGGATGCTTTATTACCATCGTTACTCCATAAATCTTGGTCATCATCTGTTACTTTAACTCGTTTATCGATCACTGCATAGGCTCCACCCCCTGTATGGACAAAAGAACACATTATCTGACTCACATTCATGATATCGTATTTTCCAAAAGCTATCTTATCTAGCTGAATAAAGAGGTATGCATATATTATAGAAATCAAAAACCAAAAACAAGAATTAAATTTCAAGTTCAACCATTATGCATAAAATATGCTACCATACCCCGTGGACGCTTCCGAGAATTTGATCTTGCCAGCTCTATATGCAGAGTAGCTCCCGTCTCAGGATCAAAAACCACTCCCTGATTGGGAATAACATAAAGAATCAACATGTGGAACTGGGAAGATGCAGTTATGTAAAAGGTAAATTTGAAGTTTATTCACAGGCGTGAAGATATTACAATTTTATATTTTTAAACATTGTGATGAACAACTTTTCAGTAAATGCCTTCAGTTTGGTAGTATTAGCAAGCATACACCACTAATATTGCTTCAATATAATTGATTATGCAACAGCAGTATAATGAAAGAGGAAGATGTACAGTATACAAACTAAATGCTAGAGGCCACATGTTCTGATAACTTCCAGTAAGGGTAACAATCAAATAGAATTTTAGCTCAGAATAAGAAATGCAGTTCAACCACCCAGAATCCCTGTCATTAAAGCTCAGTTTATCTACAATTTTACTTTTGTACTGAGTACATGCAATGTTTCTTTTGAGAACTAGGCCAGGAAGAAGCCTGGCCTAGGTTACCCAACCCCAATGACTTTACCAACTGCACTAGTTGGCACTCTCCTGGATACATGCAATATACATCAAAGAAAATAGTAAATAGGGGAAAAAAACTTTTATCTACACCATGTCATGCATTTATAGTATCAATGATAACAACAAATCACAAAATATTTATAGAACAGAACTTCATAAAACAGCGGTTAGGGATAAAACTTATTAACAATTAATAATAGCTGGGCTTCCTTTTTGCCGAAACTGATAATTATGGCATGTTATCTATGATAAATAAAACCAAACAAATTGTGCCGAACAATTCATATGTTACTCATATGGTGATAATTATAATGAGACAACATGATTAACAAAATCCTCACTGCCAATGCTACCAATATCACAAAACAGGTGTAGCAGTCGAAATAAAATGAACGCATATAACAAAGAAAGTTTCAAAAGAACTATAAATCATAGACGATAAAAAGCAAACATCATCGTCGTGCTGTGTCTCACGTTTAATGCGCCCATTGCTGACATTGCTGATTGATGATTAAAAAACGTGGCGAAGGCAACAACCTGCAATGAAGGAACGATCAAAAAATGGTAACAGATCATATGATAACATAAACACGTGCATGAGATGTCTTCTGTTTCCTTTATCAACAACATCAAGCGATTTTTCACCAAATCCCAAAAACGCAAGGCAGTCCCGACCATCAACAGCCAACCAGCTATCAAATGGATCTAGTCGAAACAATAAAATGGACAGCTAAGAAACACAAGACCAAGAAATCAAACAAAAGTTCAAGCATAACAACTCCCACAATTCCCATCAACATCAACTCCATGAAAGAATCAAATTTTCAGTCTCCCACAACTATCCGAACCATTCAACTGATAGACCATTCAGAGCGATTTATCCCTAACCCTAAAATAACGTCCAACTGATAATGGCAGGCAAAGAAAATTACGATCAAGAAATCAAGAACCCTAGAAACACCAAAACAAGAACCCTAGCAGGAAGAGAGGAAACCTGGTCACCGCGGCCGGTGTACTTGAGCTGGCAAGAATCGAAGCCGTGGCGGCGGCGGAAGAGGTTGTGGATCTCTCGAGGCTTGACATCGTCGGGGAGACCGGAGACGAAGAGAGTGTTGATCTTCTGCTGCTCGGGGTTGGGGTGGATCACAGGCACGGCCGGCGGCGGGGCAGGGGGGTGGTGGGGGTGGAGGTAGTAGGGCTGGGGGAAGGCGGTGGACTCGATGACGACGGTGGCCGGAGGTGGGTGCATCGCAGCGGCCGCCGGCGAGGGGGAGAAGGGATTGGGCTGGGGCGGCGGGAGGGAGGGCTTGGTGTCGTAGTAGGGCCGCGGGGGGTAGGGCTGGGCTGCCGCGTGGATCATGGACTTCGCGTGGCCGCTTTCTTTGCCGACAAAGAACGCACGGGCACTCCTTTCCGAGCCGTTTGAATTTATAGTGGAATTTGTGGAGAAAATATTACCTACGCGTCCCTCATGGGATAAACAAATTATCCGCGAATCGGGCGGGCTTCACTGTATATTGAAAATTATATATGAGTCCTTAATTCAATCGTAATTCCAGGTTGGGAGCTCTCTATAAAGAAGGTTTTAATTTTTCGTCTGTGATAAAATAGATAGTTTTGGGTGGAGGAACGGCCTCGTAGCTATTTCAGAGAAAGCCGTTGGAATGCCGCGCAATAAAAGATGCAACCCAATCAGGTGCTCTATTTATCTTTCTTTACATATGAGCTGCTCGGAATGTTGTGCAATCTCTCATCAATCTGAGTATGTTCTGCAGCAATGGATGCCCACATCCTTCTCAAGCTTGACCCAGGATTTATCCAATAACTATAGTAGAGTCTCCTTCTAAGGGCTCGTTTGGTTCGCGGGAAAAGAAGGGGGAAAAGTGTGGTTAACGGAAAAGTAATGAGATGCCTCTTGTTTGGTTGGAGTTTTCAAAAGAGAGAGAAGGAAAAGTTGAATTTTCATGAGAATATGATTCCCACATTTCATGGGAAAGTCTTTCCCATGAAAAACATGGGAAGGTTACTTTCCCATGAGGCAGAAATTACTCCATTTTTACTTTTTCCCAAAAAGTCCCTTCAGCATTAAAGAAGCATTAAAGAGACATTAAAAACCTAATTTTTATTAAGGGTATAATAGGAATTATACATAACTTTCCTAGAAAAGTGGATGGCCAACCAAACATAAGCACTTTGGAAATTTGCCATTTTCCCATAGTCAACCAAACATGCCAAAAGTACTTTCCTAGGCATTCTTTTCCTAAGAATTTGTTTCTCAGGAATCATATTCCTAGGAGGAAAAATTCTTCCCGCGAACCAAACGAGCCCTAAATGAATATGCTCCACTCCCAAGGTAAGTTTTGCATAAGTAATGTCTTCCCATGCAGCCCTCAGCTCTGCATCGGGCGCAAAAAATATCAAAAATGCAAGAATCCCCAGCCATCACCAGTTTAGAGTTAAGGCCTTTGATCACAAAGTCGATTCCACTCCACTTCCGCCATATGGACCAGTATGGAGCTCAAGACAACTCTTACCAAAGTAACTGCCCATCATAAATTATTAACTATAACATGTTTCACATGCATTAAAAGAAGTTTTTTTCCTCACAATAAAATAATTGATCTTTCCTTTGAGTTAGAAACGAATACAGCCAAACGGGAAGCTTTGAAGGACCAGACTCCTACCTAAACCTGAAAGCAGGACTGGTAAGGTAATATACATGCCTTTATCCATCTGATGACCGTGATGCCTGACTTCTGTCTCCGAGCTACTTCCTTGCTCTAGCACGAATCTAATCTGTTCTTCGTCCGACTTGGCTTTGTAGTTTGCATTTCAGGCTAATGACTATTTCTATGTAAGAAGAATAAAGAAGCTCGCTCTCTGCTAACTTCATTGTACAATTTTAATACATCAAATAAATTTGTAACTCAATACTACCCGTTGACGAAGCAAAACAAGTTTGTACCATTTGAAATGGACTGCCCATAATGGTTGATACCTCAAATCAACTTCTTGATCTATTTATTCATATTCCGATAGGTTTACACTGAACTTGGATGTATGGGAAGGAGCTGCTCAAAGTTTCTTAGTTTTATCTGGTAGTGAATGGTTTCTGGTAGTGGATGCCACGTCATGTTTTTTTTTTGACTCGGTTGCACTCATGTTGATGTAAGAAAAAAAAAAAGGGGGCTCCTTGGAAGTTTACTCGAAAGCGAAGTCAATAGGTTAGGATATGCTTTCCGGGGGTTTGTTGCAAGAAAGATCTCCTCTGACTTGGTATTTGGATCAAAGGAGAGTACGGCTGTCAAGCTGTCACAAATATGTCATTATTTTTGACCTCGAGGAAAAAAGAAATGTCATCATTCATCAACGCTGGTTGAGTTCTCTTAAATGTTCAAGCTCCATGGTCATTATCATCTAATGTTATTGTTGCTGGAAATTGGACCCAGGGGCGGCCGTCGGCTGAGGAGGAGGAGCTCTGGCGAACACTGGCGAGTGGCGATCCGTCGGCGAGCGGCGTCCTCCGTGGAGGGCCTGCAAAAAAAAACCGGTGGTCGGAGTTTCCGGCGCCGGCCCTCCGATACTTAAGTCAGAGAGGGGCTTAATTTTGGAGAAGGGGAGAGGAGGAAGATATATTATGCTGGGCCTTTTTCTGAGTCCCACCCCCTCTGAAAAGGAGGGGTCCCATTCTTATAGGGGGGTTGGATTACCTGTGATGTGATGGGGCGAGGTCGCTGTACGACTTAGCACGTTGCTTGAGTTGGTGCGCGATCAGGTGAATTAATGCCTTGATGTCGGAGGTAAGGCCACGTGCATTAATTGCCGAGCTGATTTGCCGTGGAGGGCTAACGATCCGTAGATAACCGGAGCCACGTGCATTAATTGTCATCTAATGTTATGATGCCAACAAAAATCTCCCTTATTGATGCTGATTGGTAGAGTTGCAGAATTTTGAATGATGATTTGAAGCTGACTTCAAATGATCCCCTTCAATACTCCTAGAACTACAATTCTAATATTATTTCAACACCCAGCTGCCTTCTTCCATGCTACTTATCATATCCTTCAATCTCGAGCTCAACATGTTTCATATGTGCTCTGCTATGACAGTATGTTTCTACATATGCCTCGATTAAATTTGGTTCGTTGTGTTGAGACCAATGATGATCTGAGCATGATATAAAATCTTCCATAATTTTTCACTCAGTGCTATCAAAAGAATGTGAATTTAGTGGAAGCAATCGAGCATGAGGCAAACTCAATGATAAACTCTTTTTTGTTATAACATAAATGGATTGCATCGATTCATTTTGGAAGGAACAAATGGGTTGCATTATTGAACAAGATAACTTTACAATATAGATGAAAGCAATACAATATTAGATTTGATAGTCAACATGGCCACTTCTCACATCAGCTGCTTGAAGATTGACCATGTAATGAATCCTTCGCCTGAGAGAGGACCATTGGAATAAATCATCGTTCAAATACCTCACCATCTCAACTTCGCAGGGAAGTACTGCAGCAAACATCCAATCGCTTTATTAGAGGAGAGAAAATAGGACTTGAAAGAAAGCATCCACCTTTTTTTGATAAAAGAGGGAAATAAGAGCCTCGGTCAAGGCTTCTGCTCCGAATTTTTATCTTGGTTGATGTATCCTTTATTTTTTACCGTCTTGGAGTGGCTATGTAGATGAACATGGGAGGTGTTCGACTCGCCATGAGACCTACAAATCCTCTCCCCTTCTCTCTTTCATTCTTTCTTTTTTTTCCTGTTATTTGTCCTCTAATTTAATGGATCAATGAAATTTGAGGCAGTAATCCCCTCAAAAAAATAAAAAAGGCCTCAGCCGAGGTTGAGTGCAACAACCTAGGACATCACCTAAAATGACTAGTCGGAAGCTATTATTTGGATTGCTTGATCCTTTATAAGTACCCAAGATCTATCCAGCGAATAACTGATATGGGACTAAATATACGTCCGCACGAGTCCTCATATACTTTCTCCATTCAAGCCCTGATGTGCTCGTCAGGCTAAGGGTTCAAATCTATTCAAATCTAATTATAAACACTACGATCAGCTCGTGGTCTGCTCCAATGGATCCGTGCTGCAGTGTTTCCTAGTCCACATAGGCTATGGGTCTGATTCGCTCCGATACCATTTGTAACAATATAGGATCTTATCCAAAATGGCCAGATGGAAGGTATTATTTGGGTTCTTTAATTATGTATAAGTACCCAAGATCTATCCAGCGAATAATTGATGTGGAACTAAATACATGCCTGCAAGGGTCCTCATATTGAGGGAGTCTAGGATGGAGATGCCAACCTTTTTAATGAGTGATAAGTAGTAGGGCTTCACTTTCTCTGCATCTACTCTAACTCTACTCTTGCTGTAAAGGTCATATTTGCTGCACATAGTGGGAAAGAACAGGTTGTCAGTGCTCTACTCGCATCTGAATTTTCACGGACATGGTTATTATCTGAAACTTAATGCAGCATCATTCCAGCAGTAGATTTTTCGCCTTAAAAATAAAAAAGATGGATCTTAGGAGATCTTACTTAAATATATGTAGCCACTTCAGATTTTCTTTGTCCTCATCGTTCATGAGGTACTGATAGGCTCCATGCGTGTGCAACGCTGAAACAAACATGAAGCATGGCGTTTTGAGTTCGAATAGTAGGAGAGACATACTCCAAGTATAATAAGAGGAAATTTGATGCAAAGAAGTCATCAGTTCATGAACTCACGATAGAAGGAATGGTAGCGGATGATGAACAAGGCAGCTGAAGGCAAAGTGGTTTTATTCTCTTTGGCCACCTGAGTTCAAAAGAGAATCAAACTAACATCCCTTGATAAACAGAGCATTTTGAATCATTCGATGATTTTTACAATGACATATATACCAAGTACATATAGTCATCATGTCCCCAAGACATCAATACGTTGTCAAGTCCGCAACATTCAGTGTAAACTCCAACTCCAAGTTTGGTGTTGTATTTAGGATTGTTGCAGTCTGGGTTTTCTTTGAAAAACTGCTACGATTAATCATGGCAGACTTTTAGAATGACATAAGCTAGATAATATCTTCGAATCACATCTGAGAATCATGGTGTAATTAGTTTACTATGAACGATACCTTGTGGTGAACATTACATTCATCAAAAGCGCAGCCCACAGGGAACGTGTCACCTAAAAGACGCATCTTCGTAATTAGAAGCGAGAAAGCATGCAACTGAGAAACAGAACGGAGACGGGAAGGTGATGCTTACCCACAACAGCCCACTGGGGAAGTTGTCCAAAGCTAGGATGGAGAAGAACCTTTCCGAGATCTGCAATCCGGCAAGAGAAGCATTTAATCAGATGTAATTCCCGTTATAAACTTCAGAAGCCAAGGTGCACTAAATAAATCAAAGGCATCCATTCATCCTCTGATTTCAGGAGGACATTCTGAAATTGTCTACCAACTAGTATAATGATGTTGTGAATGGATGAAACTTGCTAACAAGAACGAACTGCTTTGGATAAAAATACTTTGGATGGTCAAGCGAGCAACAATTCATCGAACCCAAAAGTTTTAGCTGGTTTTTTAAAATTTTGTTACAGGCTTGGGCATATGTTTTTGTGATCATACCATGAATTAAGCCAGTTAAGTGCAGCCAATCCTCATCAGGATAGTCCTTCCTGATTGCTTCTGCAGTCTGCAGCAAGTGTTCGATCTGGGGCTCACCGAGGTCAGGATCACTGTCATCAATAAACTCATCGAGCAGTTCTATGCATTCCCAGATGCTCATCTCCACCCTATTCACCTTGTCGTACTCTTCCCTCATCCTCTTCACCTGCACCGCAACGTCACGCTTTCATTAGCTCTCAAGCCAAACCACACTCCCCGGTCTTCGCTGAACAAATTACAACGGTGCACGTACGAAATCGTAGGTTTGATGAATGTGGTTCGTGCGATAGAACTCCTGGACAGTCTTCTTCCTCTCAGATTCCACATCATAGTCCCTGCATTATTTTTTATTCATTTTAGATATGTTCGAAAGGGCTCCGAGACTTCAAGTCCTAGACGCATGGAGGCAAAAATTTGGCCCTTTCAGGTTGGCGAGTGTTCGAAAAAAAATGTCTAATAAAAGCCAAGTAATCACAGCCGTGTCGAGCAGTGGGCCAGGCAAATCTTCAACCAGAAGTCCTTACGGAATGCATGCAGGATGTACCTGAAAGTGTGGCCAAAGGAATTGGTCTCGGGCACCATGAAACTATCAGCAGCAACCTTCTTCTCTTCCACTTCCACCTCTGAGCCAAAGAGTATGAACACCAAAAGCATCAAACTATGCGGACTTTACATGCAATAAAGAACATATCAATAACCAAATTTATCAAAAATGGAGCTTACTAATCTGAGGCTGCTCAATGGAAATCATCTTCTCCTGTTGGAACTTTTGAAGACTAGGGAAAAGAACGGGGAACAAGAAACGCGGAGAAAATCCAACAACAAAGAGGTGGTCTTGGCCTGTGTTTTGGGAGTGCACGAGAAGAGGGTATTTATAGCGGAATAGATGGTTATTTACAGTAATTTAATCGGCGCACAAATTAGGGGCCAGCTAGAATAGAAAACAGAGGAATAGATGGAGTTGGTGTAGGGATGTTAACGAATTGAAACGAGCAGAGAATGGGCTAAATTTTGGAGTCGCTGGCGCAAGTGGGGGATTGATTAGGATTAAGAAATCTCAGGATGATTGGTCGGGCGTGGATATTCCATCGGGTTCGAGGTGGGCCCCGCGTGATGCGGTTCGAGTCAAGTAGGGCGGTTCGAGTCACTGGTTAGCCCATAGTAATATATTTCGATGATTGATGGTGCACACTAGAATGGCCACAGCATGCGGTGCATACAATAATTTTTCCGAAAAAAGACGTAAAATTTTGAAAGGAGGCTGCATGGAGAAAATATCTCTAATTTAAGTGGAGGTTAAAGCAAGCCAGGTTGATTGGTCAGGCTTGATCATTGCGGAACCATCCAACCTTCTAGGAGCACTATTTTATTTATTTATTTATGATTGGGAGGGGCCATTTCACTTTCCTATTTTATATCCATCTCATTTTTTTGAAGCCGGCTCCAACCATAATCTAATCTCCATCCCTTTTATTCAAGTAGTAGTGATTGAAACTATACAAATGCTTGTGGACAAAAAAATTTAGGGCATATTCTATTGAAAGAAGTTGGGCTTTGGAATGAAAATGAAAATAAATGACTCATAATGCAACCATTTAGCTAGGAGAAGTTTCATTTTCATTTCGATTTCGAAGAGAATGAAAATGCCTCGATTCCCCAAAATCCAATCCTGACTCTCTTTGGAATCTTCTTTGGTTGGAAACGTTCTTGGTTTTTAGGGGAAAAAAATTATATGAGTATTGCTACTAAGCACTCGCTGTATCGCAGCATAGCAGCTAATGGTGTGTTAGATTTTACAAGGGAAAAGGATGGAAAGAGATGAGGAGATACAGAGGCATCCAATTTAGGTCTCTATAAAGTAGAAACTTAGTTCGTATCCTGCCTCCTTGCAGGATACATGGTGGGCTTTGAAATTCTAAATTTCGGAAGGAAGATACCATCATCCAATTAGATTTTAATAGAAAGGTCTATACTCTCCTAGTGACAACTCCATATTTTAGAATTTTCTTCCATATTCTAGTAAATTATTAAATTAGATTTTGAGATGATGACAGAGAGTATGATCAAAGAAAGAAAGAAATTTGAGATATCATTATATCAACCAAATATTTATTAGAAAGATTGCAATTATTTAACAACCATATAGTAAATTATAATAAAACGCAAGATTTTTTAGATATTAGACGTCCAAATTGATGACTGCGGTATGATTTTTCCAAAATAAAAATATATATTAAACGAATTAAAAAGCAATATTTATCTGGTTCGATGTTGAACCTACCTTCAAGTGGGGAGATTTAGGAGTAAATAAAATTTCATGTGACACAGACCTAAAAGCATCCCCAGATGAAGATCTTCAAAAGCCCATGTCCAAGAATTCGGGTTTGCCGTTATATTCGTTAGCGATGATCGAGAATATTCTGATCAATGAGCCACTAAAATCACGTCTACAAGCTTATTATAAATCGTGAGTGCATCCTGCTAACTAAAGTTGGTGACCTCAAAGTTCATGCATCTAATCCTCTTGAATCCCAAAGATACTAGAAACCTACCACTGACCTGGTCATTAGAGAGATTCACAGAATTTGCCAAAGATAATTCCAAAATCAGGACCTCATCAAAAAAGTTCGCTGAAAGATAATTTTTTAATTTCTTAGTTTTTTAATCTTACATAAGTATCCAAATATTTTTCAATAAATAATTGATATAGAACTAAATACACGCCTGTATACCGTTCGGATCCTCACAGCCGAAGATAAATTCCAAAACCAGTGAGGCAGGGTATACGCGTTGGATGGATCCAAATAGGAGAAGTTTCCCTGCCCTAGAAACTATGCCGGAAATAGAGGTACTCATCGTCTGTTCGAGGGAGCTTCGAATTAATGTGCCACCCTCTAAGCAATTAGAAGGAAGATCCAAATAAGTCAAGCTCGAAAGCTTTCCATGTCCTGTTGTTATGACTTATGACACCCTTGAAGGAAAACTTCCAAATTCTTGCTGGTAGGAGACCACTGAGTGAGTTCTCATGAACATCAAGAGTAGTTAGACTCATCACCTTATCAAGCAAGCTGGACAAATTTCCTCTAAACTCCTCACCCAACTTTTTTTGATAAAAAAAAGAATGAGAAGGGGTCAAGCAAGACCTAAGCTTTTGGTATTAGTGAATCAAACGTTGTTCACCTTAAGCTTCTTTGGCCGTTGCTGGTAAACCGTGTTAATTAAGGATTTAATGGAAACGTTGCTCTTGCTTGGATCATCCTTCTAATTCCCTAGCGCATGTCATATTCGAAACTCGCTTTGCACATCTAACCACACTGGAAGACTTATCCCTATCATCCAACTCCTTGAACATGTCCACGGACAACGTATCCGTGGACATACTAGCTCAAAAATTTAGGCTTTCCCAACCAAAAACATACATGAAGTTTCACACAAAATTTCCTTCATGTGAATTTAGAAAAGATCAATTCTTTGAAAAAAGTAATTTTGCTAATGCCAATGATATCATTAGATGGCCAATGAAATCAACATTTCCATCATATCTTAAAAATTTAGATAATTTGTCTAGTAACAGACATCACATATGAAAATTATTCCCCTGGCTATGCTTGTTTTTCTATGCAATATTTGCTTGAAAAATACAAAGGTTCAGAATGATAGACTAATTGAACAAGCTCTCCTGATGGTGGTCTATAGCCTGGAGAATCGCGGCGAGGATTTGAAGAGGGAAAGACCCGGCCATTCTTTTCCTTTCTCCCTGTCTATGTTTTATTTTTCTTCTTTTCTTTCCTTTTTTTTTAAAAAAAAAACCTTGTTTGCTTTGGGTATGCATGAGAAATGGAACGAGGCAAACGTTGGAAAACTCTCGAGGCGCTCTCGTACGGCTAGCTCACTACAGGATTTTGTCGGCATTGTGGAAATTTCTCAAAGATAAGACTTTCAATTGATTATGAACTAATTTAAGTTGATTTATTAGGTAATGCTGACTAAATTAACATCTAAACTAAAATTTAAAAAGCCTATAATTAATTTATGATCGTATAATTATTTTGGGCTCTATTGTTTTAACCATTTATTATAGCGAGTATTTGTGTAGTTAGGGAGCTCTATAATGAGTTGACCCATTAATATTATTAACTCGAGCATACTAGCATCAGGAAGAGAAAAAAGAAGAAAAAAAAAACCTATTTCATTTATATATATATATATTTTTGTAGGATATTGCTGCAGCGACCATCAATACCATCGATAGCTGCCCAGAGCTTTTTAAAGTATGTTTTATTTTTTTTATATTTTAATTTTAGGCTCGTAGTTTATAAAATCTGACTGATTTTGGTGATACTACATGACTCATACATGGATAGCTCCGAGGTCACCATCCTCAAAACAGATCAAGAACTATCTGCTCCTATTTCCAAGTCGGATCGGCACATTTTGATCACGATGGCTGGAAATCGACAAACCGAGAGAAGGACCGTTCCATTATTGCTCTTTCGCCTCCTGTTCTGGTTTACGGAGACGTAGTCCATACCACATTGTAGTCGATCCAATCACCTTTGAGCCTACCGTACCACCCAAACAGCGTAGGGCGGAGACGGCGCTGCTTTTAATGTGAAGCCAAGCCCTTCCGGCTTTGCTTCCCACGCTAAAGTGGTTTGCCGGGGGATGGCAATACTTTAACACGTTCAACCGCTGTAGATCGAGTTAAATTATATATTTAATAAAATGATCCGAATCATATTTGAATTTAAATTTTTGATTCATTTAATAGAAAATTAAGTTTAGATTTACTAAATTTTTTGATCTATTGTGTTTTCTTTAAAAATAGATAAGGGGCTAGGAATTATGGCAGTATTCGTACCCGCCAAAAACTATTATATCGACGAGATTTTTTTTCAAGATATTTTATACATCAGAATACATTTAATAAAACTAAAAAATAATAAATTTTGAAGTAGTCTGGGCAATTCTGCTCTCTAGCCCATAAGGTGCCTCCAGAGTAGCAGGCCACATAAGAAGCCACCTAATTCGTGATCTCATTAGCCTCTCTAGACATATGCTTAACTTGAAAGATCACTCTATTTCTTATCATTACTCAAATATTCTAAAGCAGAAGATGTCCCTTTCTCACATTGCTGGAGCCACCTTGAATTCAGTTGATCACGGTGGCCTAATCACCTTCGAGTATAATCGAGCTACCATGTAGCCCTCGTCGCACATGGCTCAGGCCGACCTAAGTCACTTGCAGCTCTACTTTAGAACTGAGATATCGAAGCTCTGGCAACCACTACCAGCAAACCTGTTTAAGCAAAATTGGTTTCAATTATTTCGAATGGGAGATACCTAATTAATAAACTAATTCGATAAAAATCCTTAACCAATTTGTTCGATAGGGTCGCTATTTAGTTTGCCGGATACTTAGGTGGTGCTGATGTGACGTACTCACACGTAGGATACTTCCACGGATGAAGAAGATATGAATAAAATTTATCTGTCCGTATCAAATATTCTCCAACAGAGAGGCCAGTGGATGTTGCTATGCGGATGGGGTTTTTCTCACCTTCTTTTTTTTTTTTCTTTTTCACATTAAAAAAATAAACTATTTCAAGAACTATAGCGGTGGAAAGTAACGCATTCGGTAGCAGAAGACTCTAGAAGGCATTTATTGAAGCCAGCAGCTGCTACACTATGCTCGAAAGTAACACTGCTCATGCCTCCCCGGCAAGCAGCTAAGCCGACGGGGTCCTCCGGATGACGTGCCGTTCGGGTGCGGTCACCCCTGTCATCCTAACCAGCCTCTCACCCCTTCTTTTGAGTTTTCGCCGGGCCCAACCCACGGACCCCCATCTCTGTAACCCCATTTATTTCTAACCAGCCGATCGGATGGACCGTCGGATTTGACCGGTTCCTACGGATGGGAACAAGCTGACAGCATTTGGCCTCAGCTTAGGCGAAACAATGGAAACAATTCACGGTATTTACTTCTTTGATTTATATATTTTTTTATGTATGCGTATATGAATTGTCCGTTGCAGCAGAAAAAAAAAAAGAAAAAAAGCAAGGAAAACAGCAAAGAAGACTTACTTTGACTAGCTAAAATGTTCCTCCCATAGCCTATTTTTTGTCTCTTGGAGCTCTAATCTGTAGTTTTTTTTCAGATTAACTTTGATGGCAGCATTGATGAGAGAGAGAACAGTAGTAGTATACGGTTTGTCATTAGAAACTAGAAGACCAGAGGCTGCTGAAAGTCAGCAAATTTTTGATTCGTCTGTCGTTAGTGCCAAACTTAAAGCTACATAAAAGAGTATTAACTATGCGAGATATATTTTGGGTGCAGATCGTATTTTTTTTTTGAGAAAGATTCAGTTATGGTAATTGGTTGAATTAAAAATCAGATGTGCATATTTTTTGGATGAGTATATTTTTTATTAGATTATATATATCTATAGAAAGAACTGAATGGCATTCTATTTAGCTCGCTGCTTCCAAGAATTTATTTGGAGGAGCCGTGTCATTTTTATATTTTTACAGGCGATTCGCACGGTCACCGGTGTAAAAACAAAAAAAAAAACAACAGCTGCCTCCTGAAAGCGAGAAATATTTATAGTAATATATAATATAATGGGTATAATAAAACCTGCGTCAGGTTCACGGGAATCCAGAGGTACGAGCGCATGGCTTTCAAACACGTGGTGGCATCTGCGGGCCTGAGGTGTCACGTATCTGCGGGCGTGTCATTGAGAGGCGACAAGATTGCGGGCCACGTGTACCGCCAGAACTGAGCCCGCTGCGGATCTCGTGATACGAGCGCCACGTGTAATTAGTCCGTACGTCCTGCATTCATAGCTTGGGGCCGGGGACGGCGAACAAAAGTCATATCGGCCGAGCACAAGATAACAAAACGACAACAAAAAATAAAAAACAAAAGATGATTTTTTTTTCCGTGTCTTCTTTTGCGCCCATTTTAAATAAAATAAAAACAAAAAATTTCTTCATCATCAGGAGTCTTATAATTAAAAAAAATCATATATAGTATTTTTTTAATTTTTAAATTATATATTTTGTCATCACAATAATAAATGGCAAGCATATTAATTGTTTAATAAATTAATATATATCTAAATAAATTGATACATAATTTTTAAAATATAAAATTTATACAAACGATAAGATATATTTAATAAATTAGTAATCTAATAATTCAATATATATTTCTAAATAAATTAATATACAATTTTTAACACCTCATATTTACTAATACACACTGTATGTCCGATCAGCTTTCTGATACATGTTGAAAGCTTATTTGATATAGACCAATAAATATCTAATACACATTTTTAGACAAATTAATACATAATTTTCAGAACATATTTTCTATCATTACACAGTAAATTACCAAATGATATACACTAGACAAATTAATTATCTAGCAAGTTAATATATATTTTTAGATAAATCAATATATAATTTTTAGAATATAATATTTATCAGTATGGATAATTTTTTTTAACTTCGTAAAATATAAAAAGTTATACAAATATCATTTTTTAAATTTTATTAACTCTTAGGAGGAAGATCGTTAAAAAAGAGAGGAATTTTGACCCTACATAAAGGAATTTTGATAAAAAAATATTAACAATTTTTTTTGGTATTTATAATTTTGTTATAATTTTGTTTATTTTTTTGTACGACGTAGGAGCCACACCCCACCCACATGATATTCTAGGTGCCCATCCCATTAGATTTTTGTTGGCGGGCAGGATTGATGATTTTTATTCTCTTTTATATAATATATATATATATATATATATATTTTGTTTTCTCGTTATATGTGCGGAAGCGGTTGGGCAAGGGGTATGGCACCCCATG